>NC_065518.1:1821452-1838953 GCF_006386435.1 Epinephelus moara | reverse complement strand
TTGCTCATCTTTACAGTGTCTGTCAGGTTTGTGTTTCCCTCTTGCTACTAGCTGCTCGCTAATTCCTGCTATCAGCTGTTTCCTGTTTATCCACCGCCAGTGGCTGGCACGTGCGGCGTCATCAACAGCTCCTCCCACAAGTCATCAACAGCTCCTCCCACAAGTCATCAACAGCCCCTCTCGTGGCGGGAAGGCCGCCTCAGTCTGTTTAAACTAAAAGGGTTCCTCCAATATGTCTACCCTACGAGGCGGAAAATTGGGCACCTCGGATCAACTCGTGAATCCGGCTCTGTGTGTCTAAACGCTCGCAGCTTGCCGGCAAAACGGCCCAACATTCACCGAAAATCTGGCAGTGTAAAAGGGGCTTAAGTGAAGTGTGAAAGAGCGAAACATGAACCAGACATTGAGAGACTAATAAAAAATTCTACAGGGTTGCTTTATGGAAAATACAGGACTCAGTGTTTTTGGAGATTGAATTGGAAAGAGTCAGGATGTGTGTCGGCCTCTGCTGCTTCAAGTTTGACCATCTTTCTTTTATGTCTCCTGTGAGTCCTCAGACTTTATGAGAGAGAGAGACACTAAATCTCTGGAGTTAATATCTTAAAACAGCGTCCTCACCCCCCGAAAGTCAGAACAAACTTTTAAATTAGGTCTTATAGATCTAATATGAAAGACGGATTAACTAGTTTGCCCATTTTTTCATCTCAGATCTGTTCAGAAGCAGATTTGTTTTGGCTGCTGAGGTGAAATTACTGAACGTTCACAGCATATTTTCCTTGTTTCCAAATCAGGGGACGGGAGACATGTATCATGTGCAAAGGATTGTGGGTGCTTTAAGAGCGCTGAGGATGAAATCAGGCATCCTGGGGTTTTTATTTTAAATCATTTTTAAAGGTTTTTTGTGCCTTTATTTGGTCGCACAGTTTCAGAGTGACAGGAGAGGGGAAGAGAGGGCGTGACACACAGTCGGTAGAATTTTAAGGATGATGTAGCATCTTTGAAATGCAGCCGATTGAGGACCCTTCACTGACTTTGTGAAGCACCTGATTATTTAAGATTTAATTTAGGTGAGCAGCTTGATGTGGTCCTTTTTATGTCTTTAACCTGCAGTCACATCATGTTGTGTGTCTGTGTGTGTTTGTATAACTGTAGCTGTGGATGTGTGTGTCCTGTAGATGCTGTTCAGTGGTTTCCTAGTTTGTTAGAAACCTCATTTGACTTCTAACCGTGTGTCTGTCCCTCCAGGTGAAGCCTGTCGTGTCCAAATACCTGACGGAGAAGAAGCTCCCGTACCAGGAGGACAGCTACCTCTCTCGTCTGCACTTTTTCTTCCACAAATACCAGGAGCTGATGGTGTTCGCCCCGCCCATCACAGAGCTGGTGGGTGTGCAGTGATGAAGGAGACAAACTGTTGAGACTAATGACTGCTGCTCCAAAGCACAAGCTTCAGTTTTTAAAGTGACACGTTAGAAACCTCCACAGTCCAGGTTTGACCTGCCTCTGACACACAGAGTTTAATCAGTAACACAGTATGATCCATGTAGTTTGATTAAATTATTCCTTGTGATTGATTTTTAGGAAATATTGTAAGAGCTGAGTGAATATTCTGCACTGTTAGAGGTAATTAGCACAAAGATAAGAGCTCACCTGATTTAATGTGTGCTGCTGTTTCTCCACTGACCTGAGGTCTGGTTTATGAGACATGATTCCCACTGGGGACTTCATTCACTGCAGCAGTAAAAAAATAATGATCCATTCTAGGGCTGGGCGATATGGACTGAAATTCATATCTCTGTATTTTCAGGCTGAACGACGATACACGATATATATCTCAGTGTTTTCTTCATGTTCAGCTGCAGGTCAAAGACACATTTAAGACGTCAGGAGCACTTTTATAAAAACAGACTGTGATCAGAATAAAAAGCAAAGACAGGGATTTTCTCCCTGTTTGAAAATAAACAGCAGGGCTGCACGTTACCTTTGTGCACACAGCACTGCAGCTGCAGAGGTTTAAAGGTTTGCAGCACACGACACTGAACTATAACATGACTGTAAAAGTGTCAGGTAGGTTTGAAACGATTAAAAATCTTCGTGGGCGGAGTTAAACAGTTGTTTTCCATCTGTCGGCCTTTCAAATGAATCTAGCGCTGAAAATGATTTAAATATTTTAATCTTATTTCTGCACAGAGCATCAACAGAGAGGCCGAGGGAGACAGACACACTTTGTCCTCCGTATATACGTCTTGTGTGTGAAACATCTGTCTCAGTGTCACAGATCAGACTATAACGACCAAGATGAACGGCGACACGCTATGATCCACCTCACACACAAACTAGCAAACACTCACCTGACACAATCAGGCAGCTCTGTCTCCCATACATGCAGCGCAGCGCTGTACTGCACGTGTGCTGCAGCGGTCATTTACTTCATCTCACAGACTGATGTAGCGCAGCACATGCAGCGTACAGACCGACGTCACACTGTAGACTAATGAACAGACGGATTAAACAGAGGAGCAGTGTTGATGGAGAAACTGTGCAGAGTGTGTGAGAGAGGAGAGATGAACATTGGAATGACATTATGTAACGCAGCTTGACCCTGTATTGAAGTAAGCCATGTCTAAATTTATATCTTGCTTGAAAATATATCGATATATCACACGTAGTCGTCATATCGCCCAGTCCTGATTCATTCATGTTAAAGTTACAGCACAACAGTAGTATACTCAACACAGCAACAGAAACACAACACAGGAACTAAAGTTACAGCATCTTATAAACTATAAAACACTTGTCTTGCACAGTAAGAATCATTTTACATGTTTCTTGTCATCATTATGTAGCAGTAATATTTCACCTGTAAAGGAAGTTCATTTATGAGCAGGTTGTTTTTCACATTTGTTTCTCTGTGCTTCTAGTTTTTAGGTTAAGCTCAAGGCCAAAACACACAGGCGGGGTCATTGACGCGAGTCAAGTGCCGCCCCCAACACACACAGGAAGCGTCGCACTGCGGGGCGTCAACCAGATTTCTATTGCACACTCCAGTCCGGGAAGCTGGGAAGTACAAAATAGCGCTTTTTCAAGGGCGGCAACGCTGGAAAAATAGGACAATAGCGTAAAGTGACACGGCGCAGCAAGTTGACACGCGTCGAGCCGCCGCCGGTGTGTTTTGGCCTTCAGCCAATCACCTGCAGGCTCCGAACACACACACACACACACACACACACACACACACACACACACACACAGAAACCACTGTCCACCAGATACTGTAGTTTTTACTCCACTACATTCACTTGATAACTTCATTTACTTTACAAATTAGAAGAATCTAATAATAGTTTCAGTTTCAGTTCATTTTTCATGCAAAAACATTGAACTGTTTGAGCTTTTTAAAATGAGAATGTGCTGCTTTTTCTTTAAAAAAAGTAAATCAATTTAATAAATCAAAATAATTCAAATTTAATTTGATTTATTGAATTGATTGAATTGAACTGAGTTTTTTTTTTAACGTTTAATACTTATATGTTTTCATGATTGTACTTACATACTTTTACTTAAGCAACAGTTTCAATGCAGGACTTTTACCAGTAACAGAGTATTTTTACAGTGTGCTTTTATTTAAGTAAAGGATCTGAACACTGCCTGGAGAGGAGTTTTAGCACTCGTGGTTCCCTCGTCTCAGAGTCAGTATCAAATAAAGTCTGTGGTTAACACAAGCTGAAGATGCGTTCATGTTCTGTTCTGCCACATAGTGAATATCCCACTGCTGAACGTTGAAGATTTTTACATGTCTTAAAAAAGGTGAGATAAATGAGATCACAGAATGTCGTCATGTTTAACACAGATTAAGAGTCTTGCTGTGGTGGCGACGTTAAATCCTGCGACCATAGTATCGTTCTTATGGCCTAACGTTAGCTTATTATTTCTGTTTCTGAACAAAACACAAACGTTTGTTAACCACAGAGCTCATGTTCCGGAATAATCCAATGGAAAAATCTCATAGGGTTTTTGACGAGGGAACCAGGGCGACGCTAACTTCCATGTCAGCCGACAGAAAAACGTCATCTCTCTGCAGCGCTGTATTTACAGCATCACACATTTTTGTGCTGTTGTTGGGTTTTTGATTTTCCTGTAAAATCACATTTAATTTAAGTTTATTTAACGGTGCGTCAGTTTCACTTTTTTTTTTTCATTAAGATTATTTTTTGGGCTTTTTGCCTTTAATGACAGGATAGAGTGAAATGGGGAGACAGAGAGAGAGTGGGGACTGCCATGCAGCAAAGGGCCGCGAGCCAGATTCGAACCCGTGGCCGCTGCGGCGAGGCAATGCCTCTGTACATGGGGCGCCGGCACTATCCACTACGCTACCGACGACCCGTTCTTCTTCTTCTTGAGCCCCGTTTCCACCGAGCAGTACGGTACGGACAGACTAGAGTCTATTCTGGTGACGTGTCTCCAAGTCTTGGGCACGTGTGACACCGTGTCCGGTAACACTTTACTTGAAGGTATCTACATAAGAGTGACATGACACTGTCATAACTATGACATGACACTGTCATGAACCTGTCATGAACATGATGTACATGTCATAAACGTTTCTGACTGCTGTCATTAAGTGTCATTAGCTTTTTGTAATGACAAGTTGACATTGTTTGGGTTGTCTTGATTATGACAACTTGACATTGATTAAAGTGACATTACCAGATGTTGTCTTTGTCATGACAAGTTGACATTAAATTTGTTTGGGATGTCCTTATTATGACAACTTGACATTAACCAGAAGATGTCTTTGTCATAACAATAGTAATCATTATGTCACCTTGTCATAAACACAAAAAGAGGTGCATTTCTTGTTAATGTCAACTTGTTATGACAAAGACAACTTCTGGTAATGTCATCCTGGTTAATGTCAAGTTGTCATAGTTTGGGTTGTCATGATTATGACAAGTTGACATTAATTAAAGTGACATTACCAGAAGTTGTCTTTGTCATAACAAGTTGACATTGTTATTCTGCTGTTGCTGTTATTCAGCAGTCTGATGGCCTGTGGGTAGAAGCTGTGTGTCAGTCTTGTCCTGGATTTCACGCTCCTGTAGCGTCTGCCTGATGGCAGAAGTGTAAAGAGACTGTGCTTAATGATGTTGTGGGAATAATAATAGAAACACGTGTGACACTGTGTCCTCGCTGAACTTTATTCTTTACTTTGATATATGTCAGACAAAAGTTTAGCTCAAGATGGCGTGCCGTTTCCCAGGTAGTTAGGACGATGCAATAGAAAACAATGCAATCAAACTGATTTAGTTTCTGATGCTCACTCACATGTCATCCAGTTAGGACATGGTGTGTAAGAGTATTTGCACACAGCACAACACCTGCTGTTTCACAGTGTTTAGGGGCCATTTCTGGTGCTAATAGGTTACTTATGATCAAGTGGGATTCATCACTCAGCACAGCTGCAGATGAGCAGACTGGGATGGTTTTGAAAATTAAGAGAAATTTAAGAGAAAGTTTCTGCATGAGGCCCGATGATCTTCTCATCAACTCTGCTGCCTTTAATCAGATGTAAAGAGGAGTGTTCCTCAGTCGTGTTACTGTAACAAAACAGTCTCTTAAGTTTTAATGGAATAAAATGTGTGTGTTTTAAATACTGAACAAACAAAACCTCTCAAGTTAACTTCCTGTGTTAGTTAACCCTCTGTGTTTAATGCTGCTGCTGTAAATGTTCAGCTCCTTGACTTCACTGTAGCTGCAGCACATCAGCACAAAGAGGCGTCTCAGCGTGTTCGTTTTTCTGTTAATAAATTTCATAATTTCAGAAATGTTTTTTTGCCTTTATTGACACAAACGTCTGAGCTGCCTGTATGAGATTCTTCTTTTAGTGACATTCCTCATTAAATAATTGAACATTTATTCACGTAAATGAAACTCTCCATGGTTTAATCAAAACATATCGAGAGCTATATTTAAAACTGTGGATTTACCGACACATAACAATAAAGCTTTTCATTAAATTTTGTTTGTGGTGTAAAAATACTTCAAGCAGTGTTAATAGATTTTTTTGTCCACTGGGTGGCAGCAGAACACACTTTAAACACTGAGTCAAGTACGGTGTCAGTGAAATGGCATGTGTTTGTGTTTATAGGCGACAGATCACAGTGTTAAAGTGAACCAACAACCTTCATCTGCACACACTGTGATGACACACAGCTGGTTGAATGTGAGCAAAGTCTCCCTGCTTCCCTTCACTGGTTCCTGTACAGCAGGGTCGCTCTTTGTTTCACTGTTAGAATCATTACAAAGCAAAAGCAGCATGTGTATACATTCAGTAGGCTATATCTTCAGTAGCTAGCTAACGTTAGCTAACCCTACACTTTTCAGGGTTTGATTTTGGTTTTGGAACAGGGAAGAAACGTATATTTCTGTGTGTTTTTGGACCTTTTGTTCACCGTGAAGTGAGAAAAACAAAGTTGTCTCCATGACAACGTCACACACAGTAAATGGGAACTTTGTGGGTGAAGTGTTCCTTTAAATCCTTTTGGCCTTTGCAGAATAAAGTCACAAATAAAACATGTAATGATGTAAAGATTTTTTTAAAACAAAAAAATGGGGCAGCCAGAGGTCAAACCCATGTCTCTGATTGGCTGAACACACATGTGATTAATCACATGACCACATGACAGCTGCCCTAAATGAGGAGGAAGACATGAGTCACTTCATCTTCACTTTTTCACACATGCGTTCCTCTTTAGTTTCTCTGTTGACGTCAGGCTGTGGTCACTTGGTGGCAGCATCTGCTCTCATTTACTTCATTCACTCTGTATTTACATTTTCACTGGATTTTCCACTTGAACTTTGGAGCAGTTTCAATGCTCACATGATGTAAGAGAGGAAGCAGGCGAACAGACAGACAAACGGCTGCAGACATGATTTCCTCAGTTTCATCGGGACAGTTCAATCAGGCTGAGACAGAGACATCAGAGGAACATTGAGTCTGTGTGTGAGGTGAGATTAAAACAATCAACAATCAGTTTCAGTCCAAACACAGTGCATGTTGGGGAATGCAACTCTACACCTCTGTGTTCCTGGTTTACAGTGCGGGCTCCACCCTGCGGCTTCTGCCTCCTCCAGGGAAGGGGAGGGCAGTGATTGTGCGTGGGGGTGTATCACTGCTGAGGGCTGAGGGGGCGGAGAGCTTTTAGACTGAAACTACGAGCCATGACTGTTCACATCCTCTAGGTGTGGCCTCCCAGGCTCCTCAGTGTGATCCAGGAACTACCGGCTGACAAAAGTGGCTGAGCCAGTTATTCTCAGAGAGCATAAGAGGAGTGGAAGTGAGGCCGGGCTGACAGAGACAGGCTGAAGACATGGCAGATACAGAGGCTCCCACCTCCAACCAGCAGCAGCAGCTGTGTGGCATCTGCTCAGGTGCGCTCAGTGGAGACAAGCCGGCAGCCTGCGGTCACTCTGTGTGTGGCTCCTGTCTCGGGGACAAAAGTAAAGGATGTCCTCAGTGTCTCCAGAGCCCGGACAAGCCTGAGCCTGCAGATGCTCCCAAACAGAACGGGACAGAGGCTGAAGCTGTGATCAAGAGTAAAGAGGAGCAGAGTCCGGACCCTAAGGCTGCAGAGGAGACCAAAATCCAAGAGGACCTGAAGGAGTCTGAGGACCCCAAGAAGCCTGAGGTGGAGGAGCAGAAGGAGGAGAAGGAGCAGACAGATGGAGATGTGAAAAACGGAGCAAAAGAAGAGGAGGTAAAAGAAGAGGAGGTGAAGGAGGAACCTCTGGGCCCCGACGATGTGGTGTGCGACTCCTGCATTGAGAGCCCCTGCAGGGCCCTCAAGTCCTGCCTCACCTGCCTGGTGTCGTACTGCGAGGCTCACCTCCGGCCTCACCTGGAGAACCCCAAGTTCAACAACCACCGGCTGGTGGAGCCGCTCAGGGACATCGAGAGACGGACCTGCGAGAGCCACAACTGGCCCTTGGAGCTTTACTGCTGCGCTGACGCCTGCTGCGTCTGTCAGGACTGTGTGACGGAGGAGCACAAGGGCCACAACACCATGCCTGTGACGGAGGCTCGCAGTCAGATAGAGGCAAGTTTTTCTTAAATTTTCTCTCATTTCCCTTTCAGAAGTTCTGGTTTATAAATCTAAATATTTTAAATTATTAAAACAGACCCTCATCACAGGTTGTTTCTCAGCGTGGACACAAACCAAAGAGTCATTTTTTCTTCACAGATTTATCCTCTTTGAAGGATTTTTAGAAACCCGCAGAGGTCAGAGTAGCCACTATTTCACAGGAAACAAAAGCTGAGAAGTCCGGGGAAAAAAAAAAAAATTCCCGTACCTTTAATAATCTTGGATCCTGACCCTCAGGTCAGAAACTACAATCTGAAATCATTTATCAAGTGAATAAATAAAAAATAAATAAATATCTTTGGATTTTTTTGGACTCTTAATTGGACAAAATAGTAATTTACAGACAGAGTTTGTCATTTTATAAACTGAATTATTAATCAGACAGTAATTATTATGAATCATACTTAGCTGCAGCAGTCTTTGCGCACACCAGTCTCAGATTACACCCGGCCTCCAGAGTGGTTTTGTTATCTGACATCTCTTGTGTGTTTTCTGTTGCTATCGATTTTTCAATCTGTGGCAAAGAAGGCTCAGTCCATTACAGTGTGAGCGGTCATGAGGACTTAAATAACTGCCTTCGAGTAATAAATAAAGTTTTCCAACATCAAAACAATTGCAGTTGATCTCAGTTGCTCTGAAATCATCGTTAAATCGTCCCCACGCTGCTGCTCTCACATTGGAGAGAGATATATGTCAAACTGAGAGGCTCTGATGGATGTAACCTTCAGCACCAGAGGAGAGGGGATCTTCAAAATGCATCACAGTTGTTCTCACATGTCCAACATTGCAGCTCTGATCACTTTAATCCCAATTAGGAGAGTAATTCTGATTTATATCCTCTGTAAAGGTCATCAAATCACGGGCTCGCTCTGTGTGATTAACAAGATATTTTGGCTTTCCAGCGCTCTGGAAACTCAACGCTCGGATCTATTTCTCCCCTCTGACGCACAGAAAAAGCTCGAGCTTCAGCTAAAGAGTCATTCGTCTCTCTTTCTGACAGTTCCTGACCCTCAGGTTCAACAGTCCACCTCAGATTCCTGCAGCTTTTAGCCTCCACCTGTTATTTGCAGAGTGTTTTGTTGCAAAACCTCAAAGTGCTTCATTAGAGCCGTAAAGCAAACAGAGTCGGGAGGCCTGTAGTGTCGGGAAGGTGTTTGGGAATGTAGGTGAAAATACCACAAACGGCACTTTGAGTTCACGGCCGCTGCTGTTGGTGACCTGCGTGAGGAAATCTGTGATTGTGTTTGAATAGAAAACAAGAAGGGAAATACTGAAGTTTACATGTAAATAGATTCTGCTGAAGAGGAAATCATCTCACATTTTCAGCTCTTCCCGTTCAAAGAGGTTCATTTCCACAGAGCAGACATTAGACATGAAGACAATAGAGTGGGATGACTTCCTGTTCAGAGTTCACCTTCCACATTTACACACTAAAAAACCTCTTTTCATAGAGCTCATTAGACAGCTGTTTCTACTGTGCACTGCTGCTGTGGTTGCAGGGGCATAAATCTGCTTCCAGTCAAACCAGTTTCATGAAAAAATGTTGGCATTGACCATTTCTGCAAATCACAGATATATTCGTACATTATTATTTAGCGGACATGACTACGCTAATTTGTGGTTATGTTTAGGTAGAAATAGTTTGGAAAAGATCATGTATTTGCTTAGAAACCCACTTTTGGGCCACAATCCTGCTGGAAACACACCACTGTCTGTTAAAAACAACTGCTTATCATGTTGCCATTGCTGCTGTAAAAATAGCGATGGGTTGGTGTTAAAGTCACCCACATTCAGGGGCTTAAAAGCTGCTGGAAGACGCAGCAATGTCTCACTAAAAAACAACTGCTTTTGTTGTTTGTTGGTCTCAGGCCATGTTTACACAAAAAGGATCCACTGAAAACAGAATCGTTTCTCATTTTCGTTTTGAAAATGTTCCACGTTTAGACAAGAACGTTTTAATAACAATCGCCGTGCACACAGATCTGCAAAAATGACCAAAAACGCTGCAGTGTACATGCCAGGCCAGTAGTTGGCGGTGTGACGCTTACGTTTCCTTCTGTATAAACAAACAAAATGGCAGCCGCATGAACGTTTGTCTAGACGGACGATGAGGTGGAGTTGCTACAGTAAATCTACACTATGATGGGGAAGCATTGATAAATTCAACAGGGTGAGCAGCACAAGCAGAGCTCAGGAGTCCGCCATTGTTGTTGTGATGGTCGACTTTCTCGTGCATGCCTAGTGACTGGAACCGTAATGTGCATGTGAGAAAAGTCTCCCTTTTCAGAGGAACTGCATATTGCAAGTTTACATGACAACAGAGACGCTGCCTTTTCCAAATAATTGCACTCCGGAACCCGTTTTCAAAACGTTGCGTTTTCAGGCACCCAAAACGCTGCTGTCGTGTAAATGATCGGCCAAAACGCAACCAAACTTTACTGTTTTCAGTTGAAATCGTTGTCATATAAACGGGACCTGAAAGAGCGATCTGCAGCCCAGGCGTGGTGCCAAGGTGTCACACCATCCACCATCCCCTCCACCTCCAGGTGACAAAGTCATACACCCGGACTCACTCCAAAGTCGCCGAAATCCGGTGCTTGGGCAGTGACTCCTGGTGTCAGACACAGACGAAAAAAGCTTTCACGTTGGCAAAATACGCTTCCTGTAAGATCATAAAGCCAAACCCTGCCCTCTTTTCCTAATACCAACCACGTGTCCGTTAGCTAAACGTAACCACGAGCGTTTGTAGTTGAAGGGGGAAAAATGTCAATTCACAGTGTTGTGCCGACGTAGTGCTTTTATTTTGAAAGAGACTGTATGCAAACTGTACATTTCCTGTGAAAACAGAAGTGTATTTTGAAAACAGACAATGCATGTAACAGGCTGAAGTTGACACGGCGTCCCAGAACGTCAACAACCAACACACCCAGGGTACCTTGGACGTCACATGTGGACGTGGAAAGTCCATGACCAAACGTGGACATGTGATCTTAAGATAACAGTTTGCTCCTCTTCACAGCAGCAGACTGAATATTTTTTTCATCTCGAGTCTGAGGATTCAAAACGACCTTCTGTGTTTTTAATTGTTGGGTATTTATTCTCTAACACTGTGACTAAAATGTGATCCAAGAGACATAAACCACAGCAGCTAATTGCGACAGATTCCCTCTGGATATAAAAGATGAGCAGCTGTTAGGTTCTCACCTCTAATAAAATAAAACAGATATTTCTTGTCACAGTGCCAAACAGCAGATCTGCTGTACCTGTTTAGCACTGAGGTATTTCTGCTGATGTTCGCTGTCAGCACTGAGCTCTGCTCCTGCTTCGGCCTCGTGTCACTACAAATCATCCAGAGCTTAAAGTGGTGGATGAGTTAAATAAACACACATTAAGAACATGTCAAAGACAAGTTTGTGATCTTTGGAGGCAGATACAGGTCTGATTATATACAGATTATACTCACTGAGTGCTGACGTGGCTTTGTGAAGTCAGGTTGATGAGTTTTTACTGTACATTTTATAGTATTTACATATATATATTTTTTTAAAATGGTTATGAACAGGTGGTTTTGAGAATAGACTCACGTCTTCAATATGAATCCATTCAAGGGCTCTGGTCCACAGCACTATGACCCGCTACACCCATGTCACGTAATCAGGCAGATCGAGCTCTCAACTCTGCTGAGAAACATCCACCTGCAGCGCCGGAGACCCACCACTGTTTTAGACGTGCACATGCGCGAGTACCAGACTGTATGTTGTACGGACGGATTGCTAAATACATATTTAAGATCGTTACTGTAAAAATAACGTTAGCCTTGCACTCATAAATTTTTGTTTAATGCAGAAATAGAAAACTTTGCTACTACCTAGCGCGCTAGCCTGCTAGCTAACGCTGTCTCCTTATCAGCTCCTGAATCATGGATCAATAGATAATATAACAACTTTCACTACAGTTCATTTTAGGAGGACCACTCCAAACTTTTTGGGTCCATGTCATTGGTCCGACAGCCCATTGGTTCGACATCCCATTAGTCCGACTGTCCGCGGTGCTGAACGGCTCGCGGCTGGCGTATGGTGCGCCGCGACCGGCTCTGGGTCAGCTGGGAAGGCTTGAGGCGGAGCAGGCTCACAGCTTATGTGTTTGTCACTTTCTTTTTCATTTTAACCCACACCATGATCTTTTCCTGACCCTAATCAAGTGGTTTTTGTGCCTAAAACCTAACCAGACCTTAACCACAGGGCATCATGATGATTTCGGAACAGACTTCGGAACAATGGGTTTAATATGGTTGGAACAATGGGCTGTCGGACCAATGCGCAGTTCCCAACTTTTTAGCTAACCTAGCTAGTGTGCTAGCTAATGCTGGCAGCCAGAAATAAACAACCATAATTCATTGTTAGTTCACTGCGCTATCATTGAAACAAAGAACACATTTTCTCATGGTGGTCCTTCTAAAATGAGCAGTGGTTGAAGTTACTGTATTCCATTATGATCGGGGAGTTGATACGCAGACGCTAGTTAGCACTAGCATAGCTAGCTAGTTGAAATGTTGACTACTCCCACTACTGTGAAGTAAAGTTTTTGACTGACAGGGGATTGTGAACCTTGATTAGCCACATTAAAAATGATTGACAGATACCCGCCCTCTCGACTTGCACATGTGCACGTCTTAAACATGAATGTAAAACTTGCGCATGCGCACATCTAAAATGGTGGCTCTCCAGCCGTCCTCTCGAGTATTCTCTCTGGCTGTCCTTCCCGAACCGACACACCTGACCTCTTTTTTTCAGCACCTTTATCGCTGAAGTCTGAAGCCCTCCCCTCCGCCAGTAAAACCAAGCACAATAAAAACATGCACGATAAAACACACTGAAAAGATTAAACACAATAAAACTATCACTTCCACCTTGTGACACATACATCAAAAGATCATCTGCAAATAAACTGATATTGATTTTTGCCTGTTTTGACAAATGTTCTTGAACTCCAACTGCATCGTGGGCATTCGTCGCATAACTCGCATAACTCACTGACACTTTGTTGTTACAAAGAGGAGTGAGGAGAGACGGCATCCCCGTCTTGTACCCCTCCCTATATGACATTCCTCAGACAATGCGATTCAGCTGTAGGGTGTGTATATATAATAATTTTGGGGATGTCAGGTTGGTAACAGGCATAGACGTGATGCCCTGTCACAGTCCCAACCAGTGGAGATGCAGTGTTCCCCTCAGGGTCTAAACTTCATGGAAAAGAATTTACCTTGACTCCAGCCTCAACTCCGGAGTCGCCTGAACCTGCCTGAGGAATTCAGACAAGTCCACGCTCTGAAGTCTACAGATATCAGAGAGTAGAGTAGGATGTGTGACCCCCCTCCACCCTCCACCCTCCACCTCGTACAGAGAGGAGAGGAAACTAGGAAACACCGTTTTCCTGCAGAAACAACCTAAATGTTTACATCTGCTGAATACATTCACTGTTAGGATCGGGCATATTTTCAGCATGACAGCATGGTTGTGGTTTCTGTTCTGATCTGTGTTTGTTCACAGAGGGAGCTGAGGGAGAAGCAGACGGAGATGGTGAAGACGGTGACGGCGGGAGAGAACGCCATCAACAAACTTCAGCTCAACACAGTTTCTATTGAGGTAACACACCAGTGTGACGAATGTGAACTGAGCTCACCTGTGTCACAGGGATGTCACAATACTTAATGAAATAACAGCTGGCAGCAGCTATTCTTGTCTCAGATGACACCATCCTATAAGCCCTGCGGTGAGAAGCCACCTAAGCCGCACCGCCTGAGGTGTGGGAGGAAACCAGTGTTCCCCCACTGAGCTGGAAGTTATGTCACATTATCATGTGATCTGATGCATTCCTGCCCTGTTACCTGTTGGAGCTTTTGATATGCATCGCTTACTGACTCACAGTGTAAAGAATGCTCCGCCCACACAGTGTGATCTGAAACTAAAAGTTTTTAGGGGAGTTTTCCCATGTCTGAATCAAAGGTCTGAGCTGTACAAATAAAACTTGACTCTCCCGCAGCAATCTGTGACCGAGGTGCGAGCGGTGATTGAGAGCCAGTTCGAGGAGCTGCAGGCGGTGGTGGAGAGGGCGAAGCGGGAGGTGACGGAGATCCTGGAGGGCGAGGAGAAGCAGGCGCTGAGGCAGGCCGAGGGCATCCGGGTCCACCTGGAGCAGAGGTGCACAGAGCTGAAGAAGACGCAGGGGCAGATGGAGAAGCTCTCCAAGAACAAAAATGATGTGGATTTCTTACAGGTAACAGAAACACCACCTGGGTCAGAGAACATCATCTGTTGGTTTGGTCATCTGAGCCTAAAAAACAAGAACAAGATCACTGGTGTTACTTTGAATAACCTCCAGCATCTGTATGAAGAGAGGGTCACCTCTAAAGCTCAGACTCTCAACAGCCCCTCCATGTTGAGTTTCAGATGCTTCCATCAGGGCGGAGGTTTTGCCTTCCTAAATGTAGCACTAAGCGTTACAGATCGTCCTTTGTCCCGTCTGCTATCACTTATCTTAACCAGCAGTGACCACTGATGTCCATGATTGACCCCTGACAGTGTGTGATACTGGATAGTATGTGTTATGTTATGTACTGTCTGTTTTGTTGTTCTCATGATGACTGTATCTCAAATTGCCCCTCGAGGACTTTAAAGTTTACCTTACCTTACCTTACCTTACCTCACCTTACCTCACCTTACCTTACCTTACCTTAGGGTGAAGTCAGAGAGCCTGTTTACACCTGGTATTAACACGCGTTTCAGTGATCCAAACACAAGCCAAGACACATCAGCATTCACACCTGTGTCTATCATTTGTCTTCAGGTGATCACACTGTTCAGATTTTGTTGCTGCCTATGTCACTCACCACACTCTCACCAGCATGCTCACTAGTCACATTAGCACTTGGTTCAGTACAGTTGTCATATCACTGTCAGCAGAATTCAACACGTCTCCTTCCTTAAGGCAAAACGATGGACAATCACACAACACTTCGTCCAACTTGTGTTAAAATGGGGAAGTTATGGAGCGTTAGCATGCTGTCACCAAAACAACCACCACGTCCTACAATGATGACGTAGTCCTTGTCGGGGTCACATCAGGACGCATCAGCGTTTACACCAGGGCCCCAGAACACCGCTCAGCCTTGTTTCCAATTCCTCCTAGTGGTCACTTGCAGTACTACAGCAAAACCCTGCTGCCCAAAAAGCATTTTCCCCACAGACCACCTCTATAAAAGAGACGTCATTAAAACTGTTGACACCTCCAACTGCAAACAAAGTCAATTATGACTCTGTCTGTTATGAATATTTGGTCCATGAAGGTTTTATATCTGTAAAACTGCATCAAGCCGAGAAACACAATGCTCAAAAAAATCTGTGACGCCATCAAAATGTAAAGTCTATGAGATGCTTGGAGCCAGCGACAGAAACACTACTGCACATATTCAGTGAGCCACATACCCTGAAAGTAAACCCGGAGGCTAGAGACTTTATGGTCCTATGTGCCAGGCCATGGGTGGATTACTGAATGGGCACAGACTCAGGGCCCCCTAGCCTTCACTTACAAAATGTATCCCAAATTAACACAAAATGACCAGGAAAAGACTCAAAACTATCACGAAGAGATGCAAAACGTATAAAAAGACACTCAAAATTATCAAAAAGGGCAAAAAATTATCTCAAAGAGCCACAAAATAACTACAAAACGGGTAAAATAAGCCCATAGATACACAAAAGAACCACAAGGAGACACAAAACAATGAAAAAGTCACTCAATGACCTAAAAGGAGACAGAATTATCCCAAAAATACACAGAGGCTCAGAAATAAGAAGCCATAGTTTGTCTCAAAGCACAAAGTCATGCCTGCAGGCTGCAAAGATCCATCTCACTCCTGAATGTCTGTGTTTGTTCACAGGAGTACTCAGAGTGGAAGAAAGAAGCCACTGATATCTCTCTGCCTGGGATCTACATCGGCCTGACGGACCGTCTGAATTCCTTCAGCCGCGTGATTGTCGGCTCCACAGAGGAGCTGTGTGCCATGCTTGTGTCCTCTTACATAGAGAAAGTTAAAGAGATCTGCAAGAATGGTAAGAAAAGCTAGCACAGGAAACAAAGCTGCTGGCAGTCTTGACTTGGGACTTAAGTGCAAAGACTTGAGACTTGTGACCTATATAACGATGACTTGGTCCCACCTCTGCTGCTGGGTGGAATCACATTAAACCACACATGTACAGATAGCTGTCTGAACGTGTTCACACATGTGAGGAATGCTCAGCCTGTCGCAGCCGCTCAGCTCAGCTGAAGATAATAAATATGCTAACAAACAACCCGAGTGCCTCTGACACACCTCTTCAGTGTGTCGCCTACAGAAGCTGAAAAACAGCACATACTTGTTTCTCTGTGATGTGAAGACAAATTGTATGCAAATGAAACCAGACTGTGTAACCAGAGACTGACATGTGTTCTCTTTCATTGCAGATAAAATGGGAATAAAGACGACAGTTCATGAAATAGTTGCAGCCAAACAGAACATGTCCATACCAGATCCAGAGACACACGCAGACTTCCTCAAGTGTAAGTGTTTTATGTTTGAATATGACCATGAGATACTGCAGTCATGGCTGTAGAGGAGCTTATAGAAACACTGAGGTAGTCCCTCCTCCCTGACACCACTGAACCCTTCACTCAATGAAATATCAGCCATATTTGCAATATGAGGAAAATAATGTGCCAAGTTTAATTTTACTGCAGTAACATTATCAAGAACGTCAGCAGTGGAAGAACTGACATCTTCAACCAGAAAAAAATGCATTGTACTCTTGTACAAACCACAGATACATTACATTTCTACATTATTATGTGGATATGTTGAGACGTGTTGTGTGTCGACAAGGCTGTGGTTAGGTTTAGGCACAAAAATCACTTTATGGTCAGATAAAGATCATGTTTTGGCCTAACATGTTTGGTGTTGGGAGCACAATTCCTGCTGGAAGAGCAGCATGTCTCAATAAATAAACAGTTGCTTTTTGTGGCACTATGTCCGTTGGAAAAACAACAACCGCTCGACAAAGAAAAACCTACGTTTGGTGCCTAAAAAGCAGCTGGAAACAGAGTGATGTCTCGCTAACGACCAACCGGTTTTGTTGTTTACTGGTCCAGAGCCGTGACTTTTTGGACGGACCAAATGTACAGAGCTGTAAAGTTGTCCACCATGGTACCAGTTAGCTGCTAGCTAACCGTAGCTAACTTGTTTGTCCATTGTTTGGTCTGTGACGTAATAGGTCAACAGGAAAAAGGTCCAATACTAACAAGCTGAAAGGGGGCATATCTCCACCTATC
>NC_065518.1:1784421-1821078 GCF_006386435.1 Epinephelus moara | reverse complement strand
AGGAGGTTCCCACCCGATGACCCCAAAGACATGTTAGTTATCACTGCTCACTGGTCTGTATAGTTAAGCCTTGCCATATTAGCTTATCATAGGGCTTAGGAGGTTATTCACTGAGTGCTGATCCTTTCTCTAGAGCACAAACTTCTTGTGTTTATTTGAACTTATATTATATTCCAAGTCTGCCAATACACCCTCTAAATCCTACACACTGGGCCTTTAAATAAACTGCCATACTGTAGACATCCGAAACATGACATCACTGTGGTTTTGTACAGAGTCACGAGTCAGACTACTATGTTGTGACTATGGAGGATATGACCCCGATGACCTCAGTGGTGTTTGTCCTCCTGATTACAGTCTTATGTCACACTTACAACATGAGTAAACATTTTCACAATCCTCCCCCAGACGCCGCCCAGGTGAGTTTCGACGCTGACACCGCTCACAAGTTCCTGCGGCTGACGGAGGAAAACAGGAAGGTGACCAACACCACGCCGTGGCAGCATCCTTATCCTGACGTACCTGAGAGGTTTGAGCACTGGCGCCAAGTTCTGGCAGCAGAGAGCTTCTATCTGGGGCGCCACTACTTCGAGGCAGACATCAGCGGCGAGGGCACGCACGTCGGTCTGACCTACAAGAGCATCGACCGCAAAGGCAGCGAGAGCAACAGCTGCATCACAGGAAACAACTTCTCCTGGTGCCTCCAGTGGAACGGCCGCACCTTCTCCGCCTGGCACAGCGACGTGGAGACGCCTCTGAATGTGGAGAAGTTCACTCGTATCGGGGTGTACGTGGACTACTCGAGGGGCCTCCTGGCTTTCTACGGCGTGGATGAAACCATGACGCTCATCCACAACTACCAGGCAGAGTTCCTGGAGCCGATTTACCCGGCTTTCTGGTTGTCCAAGAAGGAGAATGTTGTCGCCTTGGTGGTGCCAGGGGAGCCATTACGACTCAAAAGCCCGTCTCCTCCCACCTCACCTGCAAACGGAACTATCGTTTCAAAACCAGCAGCGCAACAATGAGTAGAAGTCGGTTTCTCCTGGATCATTAAGGGACAATTCAACAATATGACACTGCTGCTTTTAAAATGTTTGCCTCCCAAAAATAGATTTAATATCTGAAACTTTAAAGGGATAGTTTGGATCTTTTGAAGTGGGGTTGTATGAACTTTCTTGTCAGTACTCCAGCCTGCTTTTCCAAACTGGGGCTGTGCTGCCTGACATCTGCTGTAGGTAACACACCGACTATGTGTAAGAACTTCATACAACCCAGCTTCAAGAGATCCAAACGACCCTTTAAGGAAAACATAAACCTGTTTACAGCAGCCTGATATTTTGTAAAGCTAATATAAGTTGTGAATGTTTATCTGGTGTATGTTTGGGTTTAAGTCGTATTTATACTCCTGTACTTTTGGGACTACTGTTACTTTTCATCCCACTGTGAATTCAGAGGTGTTCTATATTTTCTGCAGGCAAATAAAAATTTGTATCTTCATTTGCAAAAAAAAAAAAAGGCGTCTGGTTTCATTCACAGCTCGAGTTTCCTTATTGCATCAACTGGTGGAAACACTGGGAAGTAATTTTGTCTGTTGCAATCATCATAAATTCAGAGTCATGTCTGAAATGATTAAATACAGATGAGAGATGTTGTCAGAGCCCACCAAACAAGACAGGATCACATATGTATGTAGTTCATGTAGAAGCTCAAGGTAGAATTTTGATATCGACCGAAACAAAAACAGGCACACTAATGTGTAAAATACAGTAACATTAAAGGATAACTTTGGTATGTTTCAACCTGAACCCTGTTATCTCATGTGTTGTGTATTGGAACAGCTGTGTCTTAAACTGATTCAGTATTGTGTGAGCACTGCAGCCGGCAGCCATGAAACAGACTTATATAATCCCTCAGGGGAATATTGCAACGAACCTCAACTCTAACAGCCCTGAAATTACTTTCACCGAAGCCACCAGAGTCCATTTAAATTAACAGTAATTTTATCATCGTATGACACACGTCATTCAAAGTTGACAGAAACAAAATAAATCTCATAAAAACCACCTTGGTTCGTCTTTCCACTGTTCCAACAATCCCCAGCTCTGGTTAGGTTGAAATAAACCCTTAATTTCCCCAGTTAGATGTAAAAATATTCTGCCTCTATACACGCTTAAATTACCATTTATTTAAATGGAGTCTGGTGAGTTTGACGATGGTGATTTCAGGGCTGTTTCTGTTTAACCCTTTGAAACCTGAGCAGACTGACTTGATTTCTCACAGAATAAATGGGAAGAAGGCAATGAGCAACCAAAAAAAAATGACGCAAGAAATTAGTAAAAAGAGAAAATTAAAAACAAGAAAATTAGTCAAAGCAAAAAGAAATTAAAAAACAAAAAAACAATAAAATGACCTCAAAAAATTCTAATAATTCTGTTCCATAATTTTTAATTTGTAATAATAATAATTATTATTATTAATATATATTTTTCCTAGCCATTTCCCCAGTTTTAAAAAAAATAATTTTCTATATCCTTTTCTTTTGAGTTTTTTCCCCCCATGTTTTTCAAAGAAATCCCACCAAATTGCTCAAAGGTTCAAATTTAATACTTGTGAAAGGAGTCTGAAAGCAGCACAAGAAAAGTGATGTCACCCCAGGTTTCAAAGGGTTAAACAAAAAGGATCTTACTCTTTAACTAAAAGGTCTGTCTCCGTAGGGATCCTTTCAATTGTGTTGTCAGACACAAATAACAATCTGAGCCTGTCAGTGGCAAAAACAAACACTTTTAGTGGACATAGTAAATTGATGGTGCGCCAGTGCCAGTGTGGCCACATTGCAGTATATTTTGCGTTCTCCTCAATACTGGACCAATTGCAGACGTGATTGTTCACATTAGTCACTTACACACAAAAACAAAAATATGATCCAGATTGAAAAATACTAAAGTTGCCATTAAAGTTGTGTAACACAGCAAACTGATGGCAAGATCTAAGGTTTGCCTATTTAAGTGCAATTGGTGATAATAAAGTACGGTCTCACACCACACTTGCCCCATGGCCTTCCCTTGTGAAATGTCACCCAAATTAACACGTACCAACCAGGAAGAGACTCAACTTGAAAACAAAGAAGTGCAGAGAATCTGCAAAGAGACATAAAGTAACTCCAACAATGGGAAAAAGAATCAAAAATGACAATAAAAGACACAAAACCACCACAAAAAGATGCAAAATGACCACAAAGAGACGTATAACTGCCACAAAGTCTGTGTGACTTCAGAATCAGAATCAGTACGTGTGCACATACAAGGAATGTGACTCCGGTAGACTTGCTCTCAATATACCAGAATTGACAGAAGTACTCAAAATTAGAGTGGAATATACAGAAATATACAAATATACAAAAAATATATACAGTATACAAGGATGCAGTGTTTATTGTTTGACCGGCCACTCTGTGACTGTCGGAGTTCATCAGAGCGACAGCCTGGGGGAAGAAACTGTCTTTGTGATGGGCTGTTTTGGCGAACAGTGCTCTGTAGCGCTTACCAGAGGGGAGGAGATTAAACAGAATGTGTCTGGGGTGTGAGGGGTCTACACTGATGTTCCTGACCCTCGACCTGTACAGGTCCTCGATGGAGAGAAGATCAGTCCCAATAATCCTCTCTGCACACCTGATTGTCCTTTTCAGTCTGTTCCTGTCCAGTTTGGTGACAGATCCAGATCTGTGGATGTGCAGAGAACAGACTGGATTATGGCTGTGTAGAACGTGATCAGCAGTTCTTGTGGCAGGTTGAGCTTCCTGAACTGTCGCAGGAAGTACAGCCTCTGCTGGGCCTTTTCCCGGACAGTGTCTGTGTGGGAGGTCCACTTAAAGTCCCGAGAGATTGAGGTACCCAGAAACCTGAAGGTGTCCACAGTTGACACTGTGCTGACTTGTTCCAGAACTGGTGGGGCCCTTTGCATACCTGTGCCCAGGGGCCCATTGTCTTATAATCCTCCGATGGCTGTGTGAACAAATTAGTGTGCAAACTTACATTTAGTCCTGCTGTGGAGTTTTTTTTCATACAAAGCCACAATAAAATCAAGTCCAGATGTTTTCTCCACCATATCTTATTTTTAAAAATGTCAACCCTAAAACTGTCTGTCCTGTTTTCTACAGAATCCATGCATCAGGGGGTACAAAACTTCTCATAAAGCACAACAAATGTTTACAAGGCCTACAGGTAGCACATTAATACACCTGCAGCATTTTACATATCAATGCGATAAAATAATATAATATAATATAATATAACATAACATAACATCACATCACATCACATCACATCACATCACATCACATAATATAACGTGACGTGACGTGACGTGACATAACATAACATAACATAACATAACATAACCATAACATGACATAGTTAACATAATATAACATAATATAATATAACATGACGTGACATGACATAACATAACATAACATAATATAACATGACATGACATGACATGACATGACATAACATAATATAACGTAACAAAACGTGATATAATATAACATAACATAACATAACATAACATAACATAACATAACATGACATGATATGACGTAACATAATATAAGGTAACATAACATAATATAATATAACATGACATGACATGACATAATATAACGTGACGTGACGTGACATGATATGATATGATATGATATGATATAATATAACATAACATAACATAACATAACATAACATGACATGACATGACATGACATAGTTAACATAATATAACATGACATGACATGACATGACATAATATAACATAACATAACATAATATAACGTAACAAAACATAAAATAATATAACGGGATGTGACGTGACATAATATAACATAACATAACATAATGAGATGACATAACATAACATAATATAACGTAACAAAACATAACATAATATAACGGGATGTGACGTGACATAATATAACATGACATGACATGACATAATATAACGTAACAAAACATAACATAATATAACGGGATGTGACGTGACATAATATAACAACATAACATAACATAATATAACATGACATGACTTGACATAATATAACATAACATAACATAATATAACGTAACAAAACATAACATAATATAACGTGATGTGATGTGACATGACATAACATAATATAATATAACATGACATGTCATTACATGACATAACATAATATAACGTAACGTAACGTAACATAACATAACATAAGGTAACATGACATGATATAATATAATATAATATGTTATAGTATAATATAGTATATGTGACGGCCTCCTGCCTCTAGGGCCTGCTGTTGTGTTTTGTGTTCCCTCTTTTGTGTTGTCTTCTTTCCTTGCAGGTCGTAGGTGGGGCTTGCCACACCTGGGTGGACCTGGCCAGTCCACAGGTGTATAAGAGCTGGCGCTGCTCCTCACATTGCTCTCTGCTCTTCTGTGCTCTGCTCTGCTCCGCTCCATGACCTACCTGGTGCGGCTGCATCACTGCGCCCGCGATTCCTCGGCGCATTATGTTGTGGTTTAGTTAGTTCTGTTAGTATTTGATTATGTTGCCAATTACCTAAGTTAATATTGTTTGTAATAAAATCATTTCGTTTTACTTTCACAACCGTACGTCTCCTCGTCTTTGTCATGGCTTTGAGCCAGGTCATGACATATAATATAATATAAACACATCAGTTCTCGGGGGTATTATATAATAAGCACACGATAAACACACCAATTAAACTAATTATTAAACTACTAAAATAAAAACGCAACCTTTGCAATGACGTAACAATATACGTGGCACGTTCTGGTCAGCTGACCACCGTGTACAGTGACGTGTATTCCAACTGAGCATGTAACCACGGAAGATCCTGCTGAAATTTCAACATGCTAACAGACGTAAGTGACTCGTTTTACTGTTTATTAGTTATGTGCAGTGTGTAATATGTCCAGCAGCTGATGTGGCGTCATGTAGTGAGTCTAATAACATGAAGTTAGCTCGTCGACACAAAGTATCCTCCAGCTGAGTTGAACATCTGTCGTGCTAATGTCGCTAAGTAGTTAGCTAGCATGCTAGCTTTGGTGGCTATTTACATGTACACACAGCGAACGTTAGCTTAGCTTCGGCTTTCCAAACCTCATAGCGGTGAAGTTTTCCTCTGATAAACAGTCGCACAAGTGTTTAGTTTACGTTTGTGTACCGTTACATGGATATAAACTTTGTTGCTAACAGTCAGCTAACGCTAGCAAGCAGCATCAGTGTCAGCTAACGTTAGCTGTTAGCCTAACTTAGCTACGTTGTTCCATTATTACAATGCTGAAACAAAGATATAAACCAGCACCTTAAATCAACAGCGACACTTCCGCCGTTTGTTTATTTGTCATGTGTAATTTTAAAGGAGAGGCCATTTTCTTTTAGTGTGGTTGTATCGGCTACTCATCCATAGACTGTGTAATTTAATTTCATTTAATTACCTAATATATTCCGCTGCTGTTAATTGAATTCACTGTCTAAAATTGTAATGGTGCTTTGGCAACACACATGAAATGTTATGCTAATAAAGCTAAGTAAATTGAAATGAACTGACTAAAACACAGTGTTGGGCACGTTACTCTCTAAATGTAATAAATTACATATCATTAGTTGCCTTCATTTGTAAGTAATCAGTTACTTATTGCACTACTTTTGAGATACTTTCACCAAAATGAGCTCAGAAGAACTAATGTTGATTTTAAATGGATGAGGGTCTTGTTGTTTCACAGCAGGTAATCAGGTCTGACACATTAATGTGTTCACACACAGTGGTTACTACTTTGTATTGAAATCACCTGCTGATATTTATAGTTGCATGATGATATAAAACAATTAAACAGCCTAAACTGTTTAAAATAAATTAAACTCATGGACACAGGGAGGGTCAGGCACATGATCAGAGTCTGATAATTGTGAGATATGGATAAATATTTGTGGGCCTATGATGTGAAACACAATAAACAAATATTGAGGTTAGCACAACAAACAGAAGGGCGTGTGATCAAGTCACTATGACAAGGGCAATGCCGGTTCCTCCTCATATCCTGGAGCACCTTCCTTCTGGCTGAAGCGTGCGGGCTCATGTGTCATGGCCCTGCTTCTCTGTGGCATCACACAGGCTCAACAACAACATGTATCTTAGCCACCTGAACAAAGTCCCACCTAAAAGGTCAATATCAGCTGAAGTGTCGCTATATAGAGACTATTTTACCTTAATGTCAGAGTGATTTCCAACAGGAAAAAGAAGCTGTTATGTTGCTTTCTTCCAAGCCAGACTCCACTGAGCAAAATAATGATTTAACATCTCTGATCACAGGAGCTGCTGGTCTGCTGCTGCCTCCATCAGCTAGTTTGTTTGAGCTATTGTGTGATTCAGGTGTTTTAAAGGGTTAGTTCGCATTCACCAAAGTCACACAATAACACTAACTAACTAACTAACTAACTAACTTGTCGAGGCAGCAGTAGACCAGCAGCTCCTTTGTTCTGTGTGCTAAAATTACTATTTTTGTTAATGGGGTTTGGTGAATTTAATGACCGTGTAAGTGGTGAACTGTAGTTGTTAAAAACTCAAGCAGTGAAAATACTCTCAATGTAGCGTACACTTAAACTGATATTGATTTTTTTAGGTGGGGCTTTTTTTGTGTTGGCCAGAATACGTTTTGTTGCTGAGCCCCATCCACAGCAGTACATTGCTTAAGCCTGATTTATGGTCCTGCGGTGTACCTATGACGTACCTACGTCGTTGCCGTGATGCCGTCGTGAGCCCTTCGAACTTCTCCGTCACTCCATTTCGTTGCGGTGCAATTCACCGCCAGAGCGGTAGGGGGCTGCGTTCCTTTCCTGAATGGTTATCGTCGTCTGTAGTTGATTCTTTGTTTAGCTTCCGGCTTTTCCGGTCACAGAGAACAGTGGTGGCCGAGAGAGAGAGAATCTTGCTGGAGTTGGAGTTGTTGGATGTCGAAGAAAGTATGTTAATACTGCAACATCTACATCGCAACAGAAGATGTTTAAAGATGGCGGGGATGGCGCAATCTGGAAATACGGAACTGGAAATTTGTTGCTACCAAGCAAACCAATCACAGCCCTCTCGGTCTGCGCTGGGTCTGCGTCACCTCGACGTGTAGTTACATTTTTTGGGAGGTGCACGTCAGGCTACGCCGGGGGCTACGGCGAGTCTACTGCGTAGCCACGTACCCTACGATGTAGGTACGTCGTTGATTTAACGCAGGACCATAAATCAGGCTTTAGCTTCTGTGTCGGACTCTGACAACAATAAAAAACAATAAAATGCACAGTAAACATAAACTGCACATTCTCAAAAAACAAACTAGATAAATAAAACATCTCCAAAAAGGAGTAGGAAGAAGAATACACATACATGGTCCTACTCATTTTGAACTTAGTGTTTATTGAATATACATAGGAATAATAGGCTTAACATCTATCCAGTATAACATAACCATTTACCTTTACCTAGTTAATCAAATATAACTTAAAGGTCCAGTGTGGAAGATTTAGGAGGATTTAGTGGCATCTAGCAGTGAGGGTTGCAACTAGCTAAAACTTCTCCAGCTAGAATTCCTTCAGTGTTTATTGTTCTGGAGGTTTTTATTGGGAGCTGGAAATCCACAGAGGTCTATTCCTCTATTTGTAGGTGATTATACACTAAAGAAAACATACTTATTATGTTCAGTTTCTGCCAATATATCATTGTAAATCCTGCACACTGGATGTCGTTTTATATAGACATACATAATCATTGTGCAGATGCCATCCAGCATAGATAGATAGATATTTTTGCAGTCTTAAGTTCTATCAGATCCGTGAACTTTAAAGCCTGCTTCTTTAAAATCAACACGTGTTTTTGTTTACAAAATCCTACATTGTTTACTGTCCTTGTGGCTGTCAGCAATAAATAAAAATGACACTTGTGAACTTATGAAATACTTCCACGAACATTTGTCTTATTGAATACACAAAGAACACGAAGAATTTAAGAACCAGTATTGTTAGTAAAGACTAAAACATGTTGTTACCGCTCAGCTCACATGACAGACGACTGGTCCTTATGTAAACAGAGCTGAGGCTGTAGTTAAGATGGTTTTGTGTACTTAGTCTCTGAGGATTCAGCCTCTTCCTTATTGATCCCTCAGGATACCAATGATGAAGACGTGTCTCTGTTTGACGCGGAGGAGGATGCAGGGAAAAGGTCAAAGAGGACCAATATTAAGTAAGTTAACAGAGCTGATGGACTATAAGTGTGTCTCAGTACTGGCTGAACTACACATGATTTGTTTTAGTTACTTTTCAAGCAAGAAAATGCCAAATATGTTCTTGTTCCAGCTTTTAAATGTGAGGATCTGATACTTGTCTTTGTCATGTGTGACAGGAAACTGAATATACTGAGTTTTTGATTGTTGGTTGCACAACACAAGCAGTTTGAATCCATCATGGCTTGTTTTACGATGCAGATAAAACATGCTCAACATTGTGTTAAACGTGTTCTGTCACCAGGCATCCAGTGGCCTCCTTCTTCCACCTCTTCTTCAGAGTTAGTGCCATCATCGTGTACCTGCTCTGTGGGATCATCAGTAGCAGTTTCATCGGCTGCATGGTCGCAATAATCCTCCTGCTGTCATGTGACTTCTGGACAGTAAAAGTATGTCCCTTACTTCTTTTTAAGATGCATAGAGTCATTAACAGGAATTCTTTTCACAGTGCTGATGTTAATGTTTTTACAGAACATCACTGGGAGGCTGATGGTCGGTCTGAGGTGGTGGAACCAGGTGGATGATGATGGACGTAGTCACTGGGTCTTTGAGGCTAGGAAGGTAAGCTAGCTTGTTCCATGTCGCTGTGTGCGCTTTGGTGTCACAGTAGTTGTTGTGCGTCACATGACACTGACCTCTTGGACTGTATGGAGTTGATAAATGAGCTCTTTGACTTATCAACAGGCTTTATGGTCTTTGCAGATGTCCTAGTTGTGAGAATATCCTGTTTTCTTTCAGGGAACTGGGAAGCAACAGGCGTCAGATTCTGAGTCCCGAATCTTCTGGATTGGACTGGTTGTCTGTCCGGTCCTCTGGGTCATCTTTGCTTTCAGCACCCTTTTTTCCTTCAGGATTAAATGGGTGGTAAGTCCTCAACTTTAAAGGATAAAACTGCTGCCATGTTTATGTTGTCTTATTGTCAACAAATCCCTAAAAAAGACTGTCATTGTGTTAGCCCATTTCTGAATACTCTCTGACCTTTCTGCACTGTCTGAGGCTCTCAGCACCAAGCCTACAGCTAAACCCCACCTCGGGGTATTTCGGCATTTCAAGATGTTTCATCTTCTCAAAATTACTTCCTGACAGTGTTGATTAGCCACACTGTTCGCCACATACTTGTTTGACAAATAGCTTAAGTTTAAAAGAGTTTAAAAGAAGAGCGTTGTTGCTAAAACAGGAAGATGGCGTATGACCATAGCAGAAGCTGCAGGTCATAGGTCATCCTCCAAGCTTGCCCAGGTGCTCTGTCATGCCTCTCTGCACCTGAGTGGCAAAGTGATAAACATCGCCGTGAGCAGAAACCCCGCAATGAGCCATGACTTTGATAGTTAATCATTCATGAATACACACCCACTGAGCCAATGGATGGATTACTGAACGGGCCGACCAGGCGCTGGTCCAGGGGCCCCCAGGGCTTGACTTGCAAAATGTAACTTAATTCACACGTAGTGACCAGAAAGAGACTCAAAACGACCATAAAGAGATGCAAAGACAAAAAACTCACTACAAAAAGGGGCAAAACGATAAAAAAAAATACACGAAATTACATAAAAGAGAAATAAAATGACACAAAACCACGATAAATGCATAACGACAATAAAGAGGTGCAAAACAACAACAAAAATAGAGAGTGTGTCTCCCTGTGTAGACGAGGTGGGGCCTTTTGCAGATGTGTTCCCAGGGGCCCCATTGTCTCATGATCCGCCCATGACTCAACCAACGAACAATATGCATTCAAACTAAAATAGCAGCAAGTACTTTCATGTTTGCTTTTTTGTGCTTGTGTTAATATGATTGTTGCATGTGACAGAGCTGCTTAATTATTTATATGTGACTAAAAAAGCTAAGAGAGCTTGTGGAACGAGGCAAACTTGCTGCTCGCTTATCTCCCAGCTGATTGGATGTGTGCGAGCAGCGCGACGCTGGCAGCAGTATCTCCCAGAATGCGAGACATTGGCTCAGGTGTAATTGGTTTGATAATAAGATACATATGAACGACCATCAGCCTCGTACTTTCATAAAGTCCTTTTGCTGTCAAATCACAAATATTAAACTGTGACTGTCGTCCTCCACACAGCCTGTTGTGATCATGGGCGTGGTGTTGCAAGGGGCCAACCTCTACGGATACGTGCGGTGTAAAGTGGGAGGCAAGACCAGCTTAAAGAACATGGCTACAAATTATTTTGGACGACAGTTCCTCAAACAGGTGACTTTATATTTTGAGTAGAACACACTGATTAGTCTCAGTATTTGTTGTTTAATGAATCCTCACGTGTGTGTGTTGTGTTTTCCATCCCCAGGCACTGTCTAAAGAAGAGGAATCGTAGAGTGCAGCTCTGCGATTTTAACACGTTTGCATTATTCTTAATGCTGTTATATCTATTCTTTTAGCAGGTATGTACGTAGAGAGAAACCTTTTTGCAATCTGAACTGAAAATAACTGGTTTTGATTTTTTCTTTTCTTTCTAACTTCATGTGTGACCCCATCAGTCCCAAATCTATAGAGAGTTTTCTTAGAGAGGTTTGAGGTCTGGTGGCTGTTTCCAATAACTGAGGCAATAAACCCCAAAGACTTTAACTTTGTGTACATGCATGAATGAAACAGGGTGTAAAGGCTTCAGATGTAGTTTGATGTGTCCTGTCGTCTCACAGCTCCCTGAGGTGTCTTATTTAGTTTGTTTTCATTGCCTCTTCAATCTTTATAAAACTAAACCATGTCGTTTCTGAGAGGTGTCGTACAAACATTTTTGTTTGTATAAAAGAAAAGGTTGTAAAGTAACAGTGCAAAGAATTCCAGGAGATTTGTAAATATGTATGTAAAGAAACTATGTGGAACATCTTCTTTTGTGCAAATACATTTGTAACATTTTTCCGAACAGTGTGGTGTTTTTTATTGATGCATTATGCACGCAGGTGTTATTGTGACCAAACAAAAGTACAGGTTAAATCTGATGAGTTGTGTCAGTCGTTTAAAAAAAGGATCATGATTTAATACAGACAATACAATGTTGTCGGGTCATCAGTTATCATGAATGCGATATGTCAAGAACACCTCAAGGAATTTCTTCAGATTTGGCACAAACGTCCAGTTGAACTCAATGATTATCTAATTAGATTTAGTGGTCAAAGGTCACTGTGACCTCATATCATACTCATTCTCGTGAACGCAATACCTCAAGAACACCTTGAGGATATTCCTGAAATTTGGCACAAATGTCCACTTGGGATCAATGATAAACTGAGGATTTGGTAGTCAAAGTCACTGTGACCTTGCATCTGTCTCATTGTCATGAATGTAATATCTCAAGAATGCCTTGAAGGAATTTCTTCGAATTTGGCACAAACGTCTGCTTGGACTCAAGGATGAACTGTTTAGAATTTGGTGGTCAAAGGTCAAAGTCACTGTAGCCTCGTGTCAGTCTCATTCTCATAAATGTGACATCTCAAGAATGCCTTGAGGGAAGTTCTTAAATTTTGGCACAAATGTCCACTTAGACTAAACGATGAACTGATTAGATTAAATGGTCGTAAGTCAAAGGTCACTGTGACCTCACATCGAACTCATTCATGCGAACGTATCTCAAGAACACCTTGAGGGAATTTCTTGAAATTTGGCACAAACGTTGACTTGGATTCAAAGACAGCTGATTAGAGTTTGGTGGTTAAGGTCCAAGTCACTGTGACCTTGCGTCCATCTCTTTCTCGTGAACGTGATATCTCAAGAGCACCCCAAGAGGATTTCTTCAAATTTGGCACAAACGTCCACTTAGACTCAACGATTAACTCATTAGATTCAATGGTCACAGGTCAAAGGTCACTGTGACCTTAAGTCTAACTCGGTCTCATAAACGCAGTTTTTCAAATTTGGCACAAACGTCTACTTGGACTCAAGGATGAACTGAGCACAATTTGGTGGTCAAAGGTCAAGTTCACTCACAAAACATGTCTGTTTTCTAATAATGACAGAAATGAACTTAAATGGCTAATAGGATATAATAATAAGGTGATGACATCTTATATATAGTAGGTCAAAGGTCATCTTCACTGTGACATCATAATATTCTACAAAAATACTTCTCTGGCCATCTATCAACGTCCTAACTTAGGAACAGGAGGGGAGACATTTGGTTGGAATGGGTGACACCAATCTTGGGTGTCCATCTTGAAACTGCTGTTCGTTTAAATGTTCTCTCAGGGGGAAGGTGTGTGTGAAGCAGCCATGTTTTAGAATTTGTAGCTTCATTGCAGAAACATCCATATTTGAAGTTTAACTACACTTTGAGTCCTTCAGTAGACTCCAGCGACTCCCAGTGGTGCCTTTAGGTCACTGCATATTATGTGCTATATGTTGTCTTAGCTTACGGTTACATGTGTGTCAGTTAGAAAGAGCTCACATTGTTTTAGACACAAGTTTTAAGCATAATTACTTAATTATAATTATCAGTATTGAGTCAGCCACAACAAACATGGCGTCATTTTTGTTCCAAACACTCCCGGGATGAGCCACACGGAAGAGAAGCCTCGCCTTCGTCCACTTCTCCAAAAGACCGGAACTTGGGAGATTGTGCTTTCATAATAAAGACGTTTCAATTTCCACGCAGGGAAATGCATTATTAATGCGTCAGTTCTACGGCTAATTCTCACCTACGCTAACTTATTTCCATTTATAAGATGCGCTGATGTCTTACATTTATTGCAAACTATCAAAAGTATGAGGTAACTGTGTATCTGCATTTTATGAACAACAAATGATCAGTAAGTTCGATTAAGCTAGTAAATCCGTTTATATTTGACGTTTTAGTATCACAAACGTTGATGAAGATACTCAGAGAGGTAAGAAACCAACAGGAAGGTAAGTAAAATCTGTTATCTGTTTCATGGCTAATAAATATACTAACGGCACTAAATTCGACAACACGGTGTTTTACTTTGAAAATCTAACCGGAAATGTCTGTATTGTAACCGCTAACCTGGCTAGTTTGACGTCGCTGCTTGTAGCTATCTACAACAGGAGCTCTGAGTCGCCGTTGTTTTCATTTTTAAACGTTAAATCGGTGTGTTATTCGGTTTAAATTCACCGGTGACCGTCCTTTGATGGGAATTAGCTCCAGGATGATTCCTACCGAGGACGCGTCCGCCAGGAAGCGGGAGATAGAGGAGAAGCTGAGGCAGGTCAGTCATGGCTGCAGAGGAAGGAAGCATCACAACAACGAGCCTGTTGTCTCTGCGATATTTATCACACTGGATTAACTTTGTGTTTTAAACTGTCATTATTCTGACACGTTAAATGTCTGTTCCCACTGTCAGCACGAGAGAAGTGAGTCAATGCTGTTCTGTGTGCTGTTACAGGAACAAGAGACGCTGTCATTCATCCGGGAGAACCTGGAGAAGAGTGATCAGCTGACCAAGGGCATGGTATGATGGAGACACACTCACCCCAAAGAAACCATTATACAATATATATAAGATGTGTTAATGCCTAATCCTACTGTGACCTTAGTTACTGTGCACATTTGGGTTATTTCAGTCACACTGTCACGTTGCTGCATCACAGACTTACAGAACACACTTTATTTCAGTTAAAAAATAATCTTTGTGGGTGTTTATGTTATTGATTGATTCACGTCCAAACCTTGACATTTGAGTGTAAATTATTTGAATTCTACATATTGTGTTAAAGATACACACAGTGACTGCCCTCAGCTCTGGCTAATGCAATTTAATTTTGCTATTGGCTGATCTAGTGCCAAGTGACATATATGTCCTCCTGAGACCACAGCTTTTGTTTAGGATGCATTTTTAATTTCTCCTTGTTATTTGGGATGGAAAGGACCTGATGAATATAAAAAAACTACATATTGTCTTTGAACAAAAACCCAAACAATACAACCTTAAACAGTAGGTGAAAGTTACAGAAAGTCGCTCAAAGAAGGAGTTTAAAAGAAAGATACAACGACTCCATTAAAAACCTAAGAGTTCTTCAATAAATAAACAGATGTTCCAATAAATAAATAAAGGTGTGCAGAGTTTGCTATGTCTTGTTCACCTGAACAATAGCAGCTGTTTCTGTAGCGCTTTGTTTTACATTTTGGGACTGCAAACCTCCGACCAGAGGGGAGAAGCTGAAACTCTTCATGTAAGGGATGAGAGTGGTCATTGAGGATGGACTTAGTTATCCTCTGTAGCTGCCTGTTGTACAGGAACTCAGGACTGAGCTGTGGTTCGCCAATCAGCTTCCCTGACCATTTCACAATTTGCATCAGTTTGTTCCTTTCCTTCACAGATAAAAAGCCATACCATGACACCAAGGAAAAAGATAAACGGACTCAATAAAACACTGATAAAACAATGTCATGATGGTTTTGTCAATATTAAAAGATGACAACTTTATTAAACAGAACAAACGTTGGTGTCCTTTTTTACACAAAGCCTCACAGTTTGTGTCAAAATTTTAATTTAAAGTCTAAAATAGTCCCAAGGTACTTAAATGATTGCACAGTCTCTACTGCCTAACCCTTTTTAACCTTTATTTAACCGGGCAACCCTTAATGGTTGTGGTGTCAGGTGTCGTGGGGTTTTTCCTAAAGTCCACCATCATGTCTTTAATTTTTGAGGTGTTCAGCTGAAGAGAAGACTCTTCACAACACCTGACAAAGTGCTCAGTGATAGGTCCGTGGCTGGTCTCACTGTCCTTCAATAAACCAACGATAACGTGTCATCTGCATACTTTAAAATGGTTTGTTTTTCAAACAGGCTCTAACACATGTTTGTGTACAAGATGAAAAGCAAGTACTGTTTATTTGAATGCCTGAACATGGCTGTGCAAAAAAAAAAAGCAACATATCTAAAAGCCTCGTGATTCGTCCTCAAATGACACAATAATAAAGCTCCAGTGTCCTTGAAGTTGGTCAAATTTGTTGTCATATCAAACTACAAAAGCATAAAATAACAAGTTTCAGCCAGAAAATGTGATCAGGTTTTAGTCCTTGTCCACTTATGTGTTGGGATCGGCTGAAGACTGACTTGGCAGAGACGGCTGCCATCTTGTTTTTATAGATTAGTGTATTGTGCTCTTACTTAAAGCAGCATATTGATGCCACGCCAAGAAAAAAAAAAGACCAGTATCAGTATGTAAAGTTTGTTGTTATAAAAATGTGAAAAACTTTTCATGTTGTTACCTGATACTGATCTTTTTTTCTCTCAGCTTAGCATCAATATGCTGCCGTACTTACTAGCACTACATGGCACAAAGAAATTTTGACAAACAAGGACAACAGGTCTAAGTTTAGCAGAATGAAGTATAAGGTGCAGGAAACCTAAAATGTGATGTGCTCATATGAGGACGCAGGGTCTCCATCCATCACTGCACAATCATATAAAAGCAACGTCTTATGACTGTGCAGACGGGCGAGTAGTGGATTGAGTGTATTACGTGGTGATTGTGATTCTTGATTCAGCATTAACGTTAGTTACTTTTGGTATTTATTAGTGAGGTTTGTAAAATGGGTCGGCACTGTTGCCTTCATGGCTGCAGAAACACTGCAGTGTCACTACATACAGTATAGGGCCGGGCAGTGTGTCGGTGTATAGTCCAGTGTCACCAATCACTCAGGGGGCTTTGCGAGATATTGTCTTAGATTTTGGATATCATATTGTGTTGTCATAAGTGTTGTCTTTTCCTGGTTTTAAACAAGGAACCTATTGCAGGTCTGTAAAGGTTTTATAAATCCATAACTGGGTTTAAACAGTCTCTTGAATCCCCATATTAGTGTAGTCCAGGTTTGGCAGGTCTATGTACAATATTTTAGCTCACTCACCTGAGAACACCCCAGAATAAGAAAACAGAAATGAAACGTCAGGGTGTGTCTGTTTCATTCTCTCTCATGAAAGCCTTCTCACACTAGTGGAGGCAGATTTATGTTTGTGTCCATGTTTGTTGACCTGAGCTGATGTCATTCTCGTCCTGAAAGGTCTCCATCTTGTCGTCGTTTGAGAGTCGCCTGATGCAGCTGGAGAACTCCATCATCCCGGTCCACAAACAGACGGAGAACCTGCAGCGTCTGCAGGAGAACGTGGACAAGACTCTGTCCTGCATGGATCACGTCATCAGTTACTACCACGTGGCCAAAGACACCGACAGGATCATCAGAGAGGGGTGAGACTTTGGTCTGTGGGTGGTGTTGGTGGGTTGCTCCGCCTGACGACAGCCTCCACTGTCAGGAAGAGCTGATGGACTCTGAGCAGACGTCGAAACAGACGTGTCTTGATTTTGTATTTTGGTGTTTCAGGCCGACGGGCAGGCTGGACGAGTATCTTGCTTGTATCGCAAAGATTCAGAAAGCTGTGGAATATTTTCAGGATAACAACCCTGACAGTCCTGAGCTCAACACAGTGGTACAGTATTAACCTTTATCTTTATATCCAGGTACTGTCTAACAGGAACAGCTCCAACATTTGGGAAATACATTTATTTACTTTATTGCAGAGTTAGATGGACGATACGTTTTAATACAGATTAAACAAACCAGATTTCAGACGGAGAAAGGCGAGTTGTTTCTCTCCATCCTCATATTTAACAGACAGTTGTAGGAGTGGTGTCAGTCTGCTTCTCTAACTTTCAGCAAGAGCGAATAAATAAGAAGCAGCTCCCCCAGAAACCAGAATTTTGTGTCTTCTGTGCAGAAAGCGCGCTTTGAGAAGGGCAAAGAGCTGCTGGAGGCGGAGTTCCGCAGCCTCCTGACCCGTTACAGTAAGCCTGTTCCTCCCATCCTCATCCTGGACGCCATCAGTGTCGACGAGGAGCTGGAGGTCCAGGAGGACGTGGTGCTGGAACACCTGCCTGAGGCCGTGCTCCAGGACGTCATCTGCATCGCCGGCTGGCTGGTAGAGTATGGACGCAACCAGGGTACGACTGGATTTGATCTGCTGCTGCTCTCTTTACTGCTCCTCCTCTAGCTTTCCTTTTCTCTTTTCCTCTTTAAGTTTTCCTGGTTTTCAGGTTTCACACAGAGAGTTAGATTGTTCAGTTGTCAAATGAGAAATTTTCATTCTATAATCACACTGTGGACCAGCCTTAACACCAGCCTCATAACTGAAAGATTAACGCCTGCATTTTTCAATTTGGGCCCTATTTTTTACATGTTTTTGTGTCAAAGTGATTAATGAGAACAACAATTTTTGAAATTGGTCCAGTACTGAGAGAGTGCTGCAGCCAGCAGCGGTGAAACAGGCTGCGATGTAACCACTCAGGGCATTTGTGCATCGTCAATGTTCATCCACTAAAAGTGTTCGTTTTTTTGTCACTGACAGGCCCAGATTATTATTCTAAGTGTCTGACAACATTTTTGAAAGGATCCCTACAGAAATAAACATTTTAAGTTAAACAAAAAGGATCTTACTCTTGAACAAAAACAGCCCCTAAATCTCCACCACCAAACTCACCAGACAAAATGGTAATTTTAGTGTGTATAGAGGCAGCATATTGATATAGATTATTTATATAAGGGTTTCACAACATTATGAAAGGATCCCTACAGAGATAGAGATTTTTATTAAAGAGTAAGATCCTTTTTGTTTAACCAGGAACAGCTCAGAAATTGCATCACCAAACCCACCAGACTCCATTAAAATAAACAGTAAGTTTAGTGTGTATAGAGGCAGCATGTTTTCACATCTAAAAGGGTGAATTAAGGGTTAATTTCAACCAAACCAGAACTAGTGATTGTTGGAACAGGTATTTTGTTTCCATCGACTTTGAATTCAGGTTGTTTTATGATGACAATATTACCGTTTATTGAAATGGAGTCTGGTGGATTTGGCGAAAGCGATTGTGGGGCTTGTTTTGCTGATACAAAAAGGATCTTATTCTTCTGCTAAAACATCTATCTCTGTAGGGATCCTTTCCAAAAAAATGTCAGTACATTTAAAGTCATAATCTGAACCTGTCAGTGGCAAAAACACACTTTTAGTGGATGTAAACTGACGGCACACAATTGCCCTGAGTGGTTACATTACAGCCTGGACCAGTTTTAAAAACTGTGGTTCCCCGTAGTCACTTTGAAACAAAAACATGGGAAAATAGGGTCCATGTTGAAAAATACCAAAATTACCCTTTAACTCTTTCTTTTTTTTTCAAGGGTCTCATTTAAAAAAAAAAACATACATAGAAACCATACTAACAATATATGCACAAACATAAGCAAAAAGTGGCGTGCACCAGAAAACTATTCGTCATTTTCTATCATCAGGCCTCCACCTCACCATTTGTGTCGCCAATTTCCCATCTCCAAAATGTTCATAAACATGGGTCGAAGTTTCTGTCATCAAGTCTGTTTTTATACATCACAACTTTTGAGTGAGAAGTGGCGTACAGCTCTTTCAGGCCTTGTTTTGTGCGTCCGCAGTGTTTATAAATGAAACCCCTGAACTCTTCCTTCCTCTCTCCCGTTCAGATTTCATGAACGTCTACTTCCAGATCAGATCCAACCAGCTGGATCGCTCCATCAAAGGCCTCAAGGATCACTTCCGCAAGAACAGCGCCTCCTCTGGGATCCTCTACTCGCCTGCCGTCCAAACCAAACGCAAGGACACGCCCACCAAAAAGGCTCCCAAGAGACCAGGTCAGCAACAGAGACCTTCTCGTACAGAATCCACTCTCACTCCTCTTCAGTCTGTAATCACACTGTGATGTATGAGCCCTCTTTAATAGACCAGTCTAACAGACGAGCATGATCCTGCACAGTGTTGATTATTAAATTACAGCAGCACCTCTCAGCACACAGAAACATTCACTACATTGTTTGATTAAATCACCATCCAGCCACATTATCCTGTTTCAAGTGTCCTCTCCCATCTCTCTATAATGATCCCACTCACCCAACTACCACCCCACACTGTGTCCCTGTGATCTTACAGTCAGCTCCAACTAATCCTTCATCTTTCCTCTTTTATAATCCCTATGTTGTGATGACAGTCTACATCCCAGGTAAACATGAAGCTTTAGTGTGTGCCTCGTGCTTGCTTCTGTCTGTCAGATGTCACGTTTCACTGCAAATAAGTGACAGCATGAGTGTGTGTAGTGTTGAGAAGCAGGACGGCAGCAGACTGTGTGTTCTCTGGAGAGATGTCGTAGATGATTTTCAGTGAAGATGTGGCCTCTAGTTTCAGTGTGGTGACTGTACAGACGGAAACTGCAGTGACGGTGCGAGGAAGAGACAGCAAAGGTGGAATTATTTAAAGATAATTAACTACATGGGTTTTTCATGTAGCAGACATCACCTTAGTTTTAGTTCACCGCTAACATCCATCAGTTTTCAGACCAACATGTCAGATTCACTTTCAGCTTTTTGACAGAAATCTGAGGAGAAATATTTGGTCCATCATCCTGAAAACAAGGAAACGTGTCAGGTGTCATATTATATCATGATAGTTGGCTGCAAACTAATGATGATTTCATTATTGATTAATGTTCATCTTCTTAATTAATCTGTTAATTGTTCTGAAAAATGTCCATCAGAAGTTCCCAGAATTCTATGGAATACCATTTAAGTCAATGTTAAATAGATAAATAATAAAGTATGGCTGTGAGATAAATCATGAAATAAATAAGTAAGACAACAAATATATAAATATATATATGAATTTAAATATAATATATATAAGTCAGTGTAATGAAATGAATAAATAAAAAGGATTTTATTTAATTTTAATTTTAAAAGGACATTTTTAGGGGCTACTTCTACTTATTTCACGAGACTTTTATTCCATAATTCTACATTTATTTATTTATTTAATATTGACTCTAACAGCACTCCATAGCATCAAAGCTGAGTCACCGGCAGTTTGCCACTGTGAAACTAGAGGCCGTGGAGTTTTTCTTAGTGTTTCTGTAAAGTAGTTGTGCAGAGTGTGTGTGTGTGTGTGTGTGTGTGTGTGTGTGTGTGTGCGCGCGCGCGCTGTGTGTCGTGTCGATCAGAGGAGTGTGTAGCCATGAAACAGCTGATATTCACTCAGGCTCAGCTCTGTGTGCACTGTTTACACTCACAGCTTGAAGTGTCGTTACAACACTTTTACAAGAAACCTAATGTTATTAAATATCAGATATCTAAGACAGGTTACAGGCAGTGAAGAGTGAGGACAGACGTATAGCCTGCTATGACCTAATCTGATCTGCCACTTACAGATATATTTTTGTATTAACAATGAATCAAAGGACTGTAATGTGGAAGAGGTTGTTTGCAGTGATGAATGAATTATGGAGCCTTTTAGCCTCTTTTAGCTCCTTTTGGCTCCATGGAACATTTACAGTATGGTTCAGTCTCAGCATTAGGAGACTGCTGTTAGTGACAAAGCTCTGATAAACCCACAGTGCTCCACCTGCTCAGCAGCAAACAGCAGACAGACACAGTTAGAGACCTGCGGCTGAAGAACGTGACGTAAAGAGACAGACATTTATCTCAGGGAGATTCAGCCTCATATGTGACCTCAGCTTGTTCAGTCACATAGTTTTTAAATGTTAAAGCTGTTATCCAGCAGCAGGTTGTATCTTTAAAAGTATTTTTGTGATGTTACAGTTACCTACTGTCTGCCTCAAGTGATCAAATGTTCGCCCGGGACAAAACCATTTAAATCCAGGATGGTTTTACACGTCAGTGTTTCTCCGGGCAGACATCTTTTCACCCACTGCTGGCTAGTGTCGTTTAGATGTCTCTCCTTAGGTCTGCGTAGGAAACAAGCTGGCGTTTCTCATCTTGTTGCGGAGTTCTCCTGCAGCTTCAAGCGTGCTACATGTTTACTAACTCACTAACCACACTAAGATACTGTGTTGTAATCCTGAGAATATGACTGTACTGTAGACTTTGCCTGTCTAAACCATGTAACAGAATGTTGTGGTAATGTTAGTGCTGGATATGACTGTATTAATTGTATTAATTGTGATGGCTGTTTTTACAACTGACCTAACCTGTTTATTCTGCTCTTACATGACCCCGGGCTCTATGTGTCTGAGCACATGTGCCCCGCTGTGTTTTCATGGCGTAGCTGTAGTTGCTCTGTTTCTCACCTGGTCATCATGCTGTGTAGCGGTGGTGCTAGGCTGTGCCCCCCCCCATACGAGCCTCTGCTGCCTGTCTCGGTGGTGGTGTCTGTGTTTCATCACTCACTTCCTAGCTCTCCTTTCTTTCTCTTCTTCCTCTTCCTTCTTCTGTTTCTTGGCTGTCTGGACCTCGCTGCCCCTCCTCCTCCTCTGGACTCTATCTCTGTGTCTTTGGGACCAGGGACCATTCGCAAGGCTCAGAACCTTCTGAAACAGTACTCACAGCATGGGCTGGATGGGAAAAAGGGGGGCTCTAACCTCACTCCTTTGGAAGGTAACGCACCTCGGTCTCCTCTTCGGTGTCTTCTGTCCCTCCTGGCTTACAGTGTACCCGTTATGTTGTGCTTCCATGTTTCTCATTCAGAGCAACAGGCACACATACATCTCCTCACAGACGTCACAACAGCTTTGAGATCATGCAGATGTTTAATAAAAGTAAAAATTGTATCTAATAAATCCTAAATATGGTTGGATTTACCTTCTGGTCCGACATGAAGCCTGAAAAGAATATTTAGATTATTAAAAGCAAACACATTCATCCTAAATCGCTCATCACTGTGCGCCCACACAGTCCCAAGAACCATGAACAGGAAGACAGAGACAGACATTATATGAAAACCCATTTTTTTTGCCAGTGGAATGAAAACAGGATCCTGTAAGTCATCGTAATGAGAAACTTTCTCAGATCAAAGAGTCACTATCTCACAATGACAAGTCTGATTCTCAGAGTAATGACTTAGAATCTCAAAATGATAAGAAGCTAAGTTATTATTTTGAGATACTAAGTCATAATTTTGAGATACGAAGACATACTTTCGAGATACCAAGTCATTATTTCAAGATACCAAGTCCTTATTAAGAGACTCCAAGTCATAATTTTGAGATACTAAGTCATAATTTCGAGATACCAAGTCATTATTTCAAGATACCAAGTCATTATTAAGAGGCACCAAGTCATTATTTTGAGATACCAAATCATTATTTCGAGATGATAAGTCATTATTTCAAGATACCAAGTCATTATTTCGAGATAATAAGTCATTATTTCGAGATGAAAAGTCATTATTTCGAGATAAGAAGTCATTATTTCGAGATAAGAAGTCATTATTTCAAGATACCAAGTCATTATTTCAAGATACCAAGTCATTATTTCAAGATAATAAGTCATTATTTCGAGATACCAAGTCATTATTTCAAGATACCAAGTCATTATTTCGAGAGAAGAAGTCATTATTTCAAGATACCAAGTCATTATTTCAAGATACCAAGAGTCATTATTTCAAGATACCAAGTCATTATTTCAAGATACCAAGTCATTATTTCGAGATACTAGGTCATTATTTCAAGATACCAAATCATTATTTTGAGATAAGTCATTATTTTGAGATGATAAGTCATTATTTCGAGATACCAAGTCATTATTTCAAGATACCAAGTCATTATTTCGAGATACCAAGTCATTATTTCGAGATACCAAGTCATTGTTTTGAGATAATAAGTCATTATTTCGAGATACTAGGTCATTATTTCGAGATACTAAGTCATTATTTCAAGATACCAAGTCATTATTTCAAGATACCAAGTCATTATTTCGAGAGAAGAAGTCATTATTTCGAGATACCGAGTCCTTATTAACAGACATATAAAGTATTAATTGTCAGAAGTGTNTTATTTCAAGATACCAAGTCATTATTTCGAGAGAAGAAGTCATTATTTCGAGATACCAAGTCATTATTTCGAGATACCGAGTCCTTATTAACAGACATATAAAGTATTAATTGTCAGAAGTGTTCATTCTCCTATGGAAGACATTAAAGTATCCGTCACCTTTATCATTTTAAGTCATGTATGACCCAAAGTTAAAGGCACCCTGTGGAGTTTCTGACCACCAGGGGTGCCGTTGAGCGCTTTTCATCGGCAGGTACCCATTTTTGCTGCATTAACACTGCCTGGTACGACACGGTTTGACTCAACACGGCTCGCTCCTTCATAGTTTTCCATCAGCAACAGTTGATAGTACGTGATTTGAGTTGAGCTTGGTCAGAGAACCATCACTAGAATCGTCACCTGTCCAACACGAGGCATCCTGCACAAACCTGCCATTTGTAAAGCTACTGTCAATAGTGACTGTAGTCATTTTATTATCTCGACCCAGATTTAAAGAAAAAAAAAAAAGGCATCAAAACTATGCCGTACAGTTGACGAAATGTAGAAGCTCCTCTGTTTGATTGCCGATGAAAGGATTCAGCACGTGTTGCAATGAATATGATGTGCTAAAGGTTGCAGTGAACCTTAGAGAGCTGCGATGAATCAGAAGCTGTTGTGACATTTTTCCTGAAGCTCTCATGTAGTTGAAACACACACTGACTAACTTAGATGAGTCGCACACACACAAAACAAACCTCTCTGGGCACCTCCAGTTGCACCATTTGACTTCAGTGGGTGTCCCCTGCTTCCTCCCCTCCTCCCCCCTGCTGGGTGCTTGGTGGTGGTCGGTGCAGATGTTCCAGGTTCAGGTTTGCCCCCCCCACAACCCCCTCTGAGCCTAGTCACGACCCCGGTGGTTTGACTAGGCCTGTGTCCCTGCTGCCCCACCCCACCCACCAGGTTACGATCATGACTTGCGGGTCAAACACCTCACTGACGCCCTGACCGAGAAGCACGGGGCCACTGCAGGTGAGTGACGGGAACACGTGGGAAAGAGAAGGAACATTGCCAACAGAACAGGCTGATGAGACATTAAAGTCTCGCCTACTGTAGCTTTAATACATTTTCTTTTACCAAACACGTACAGTCACAGCCTGCAGCATAAACACCTTCATCTGAATATTAACACGTACTCAGTTACTGCTGTTATCGCTGCCAGTCACAGCACCAGAGACCATGTCTTACATGGGAGTCTTTGTGTTTACTGGCTCACTGGATCTTTCCTCGTGTGCCTCTCAGGAAAAGATGATGTTCTGGACATCGAGATCGACTCCTACATCCACTGCATCAGTGCCTTTGTCAAACTGGCCCAGAGCGAGTACGCCTTGCTGACAGAGATCATCCCCGAGCACCACCAGAAGAAGACCTTCGACTCCCTCATTCAGGTCAGAGACCAATCAAAAGCTCCACTGCAGCCAGTGTTGCATTCTCTCTCAAACAGAGAATGGGGGCTTTAGTACATGCTTTCATCAGGAGACGGGTCTTAATTTAGCCTGACCATGTTTGATTTAAAACAGGAGTTTCAGCTGTCATTAAACCGTCCATCCGTCCTTGTTTCATGAAACAGAAGTAAAAGGAAGTTCCCAAAATAACAGCCCATGATGTTTAATCACCTTCCTGTTCCCTCGTCTGTCCACAGGAGGCGCTGGACAACCTGATGCTGGAGGGAGACAACATCGTGTCTGCAGCTCGCAGGGCCATAATGCGCCACGACTACTCAGCTGTGCTCACCATCTTCCCCATCCTCAGACACCTGAAAATGAACAAGTCTGAGTTTGACTCCACGCTGCAGGTCTTCATCACTTTAGTCTCATTATTCACACAGCATGACCTTTTGTGGGAGTGACAGAACGTGCTGCATGGAGACGGTCTTTTAATTAATCTTCTGAGTTAAATTTATCCACTGTGTCTGCAGGGAACAGCTGCGAGCACCAAGAACAAGCTGCCGACACTCATCACCTCCATGGAGACGATTGGAGCCAAAGCTCTGGAGGAGTTTGCAGACAGCATCAAGGCAAGACGCTCACATCATGTAATCTGTCACCAATCACTGATCATTGATTCAGGAGTTTAATCACTGAGCTCTGTGTGTTACCGCAGAATGATCCTGATAAAGAGTACAACATGCCCAAGGACGGAACAGTCCACGAACTGACCAGCAACGTAAGCAAACACACGGCTGGATTTATTTGCTCTGTCTGCAATTCAAACTCAACACCTTTCCACAAGGACTCTGCTCCATGGGAACGGCTGACAGCGCTCTGTTTAATGAATAAGCGGAGGCGATGCTTACCTTGACCTCTCTCCTGCAGGCCATCCTGTTCCTGCAGCAGCTGCTCGACTTCCACGAGACAGCAGGAGCCATGCTGGCCTCACAAGGTAGAGCCTCACCAGCATGAGCAGTTAGCTGTCGTTGTCTCAGACGTCCTGCTGCCCCGCTAGGCTGCTAATACGCTGTTTCCTTCAGTGCTCATATCAGCAGCAGCCCCTGTTGGATGTCTACATTACATATTCATATTCCTGAAGAAAGCATTTCCCTCGTATGCCTCCATAGTGAATGAAAAATCCAAAATTGAAGTTGTGTGTTTGTGAAGCACTGAATATATGACTGGATAAATGAGACTTGGATTATAGTTTTCCTGTTCTTTAATGCAGCACACTTAACTTCAGTTCATTAAGAATTTTCTCAGCTTTTGGATTCTTCGTTCACTGTGGAGGCATGTGAGGAAATGAAAGTATTCTTCAGGAATTCAACATAACACGGAGTGAATAATTAATGTACAAAAGGTCATTTTGTTGGAGAATTATTCTTTTAAACTGCACATTACACTTATCATCCTGTCAGAGAGTGTTGGAAAACATATTTTCCTGCCTGTAAACAACCAAAAAAAAGAAAATCAATCAAATTGTGTTTGTTAAAGTGGAAACAGACATTTTCAACATAGATGTTTCAGGCTGGTCCTGGCTTCCTTGTAGCTCCTGGATTGTTCTCTAGCTGCCGAGCGTTAGCCACATGGCTACAGCTAGCAGCCTGGCTACTCCCCAAATCCAGAAACAACCGTAAGACTCCCACATTGAACTAGAAATGAAGGTTTCTAGATATCCAGCGGCTCCACCAGAGCCCCTGAAATATCAGCCACTGCTCCCCAAAGCTTGATCATCATCAGACTGATAGCTGATGGATTATGAGACTGGTTTTACAGTAACTGTCTTTTAAAGACCATACCAGTGTGTTTTGCAGGTTTTACCTATACTGTTTTTGCCATTTTGTCATTTTCAAACGCGACAGTAGAGGAGAAACGATTAGTCAATTAACAATAAAAAAACAGAAATTGAAATAGTTGTCATTTTGATAATAGGTTAATAGTTAAAACAAAAACACCAGCTCTGGTTTCAGCTTCTCCCAATGCCACAAAGTTTTGCTTTTGTCTCGTAAAAAGAACAAAAAACAAACAAACAAAAAAAGCTTGATGCCGAAAAGCGCCAGAGTTTGTTTTTTGAGTCTAGCAGGACAAACCTATGACAAGAATTTGTTTACAAAGGGAGTGCCTCAGAGTTTTGGGTGATTTTTGTGTCTACATGTGTTCTCATCCAGAGATCACCTCAAACAAACTAAATCTGAGTCCAGGAGGCGTCCCCATTCAAACATTTTTTGATACAAAACAAGATTTCTGAAGATCAACTTGTGTTTTCCAAAAATAAACACAGACGCTTGTTTCCGGCCTGTCCTCCTGCTTTGTGTTCTGGCTGCTAGAGTTAGCAACATTGCTATTGATAGCAGCCTGGCTACTATACAAAGCAAGAAACAAATATAAGACTACCAAGTTGAACTAGAAACGAAGGTTTCTGAGTAGACACTGGCTCCACCGGAAACCCTGAAATATCAGCCACTGCTCCCCAAAGCTTGATCATCATCAGACTGATTGCCGATAGATTATGAGACTGGTTTTACAGTAACTTGAACTGTCTTTTAAGGACCATACCAGTGTGTTTTGCAGGTTTAAGCTATACTGAATGTGCCATTTTATCATTTTCAAACACGACAGTAGAGGAGAAACGATTAGTCGGTTAACAATAAAATTTGACAATGGGTTAATAGTTGAAAGAAAAACACCAGCTTTTCTCTGGTTTCAGCTTCTAATGTGACACATTTTTGCTTTTTTTAGTTAAAAAAAAAAAAAATCCTTGAACTCCCTTTTTTGATTCCCTGACAAAAGCTTGATGCTCAAAACTGCCAGTTTGTTTTTAAAGGGATAGTGCACCCAAAAATGAAAATTCAGCCATTATCTACTCACCCATATGCCGACGGAGGCCCTGGTGAAGTTTAAGAGTCCTCACGTCACTTGCGGAGATCCGAGGGGAGAGGAGGTAGCAACCTGAGCCTCCCTCGGCATATGGGTGAGTAGATAATGGCTGAATTTTCATGTTGGGTGCACTATGCCATGACAATACAGGTGCTTTGCGTTGGAGTTTTTTTGTAATTTTTATGTCTACATACATTGTTACCCAGAGAGCACCTCGAAAACTACATTTAAGTCCAGGACATGCTCTCACCCAGACATTTAATTGACACAAAACAAGATTTTTGAAGACAAAGTCACGTGTACCAAAAATAAACACAGATGCTTGTTTCCAGCTGGATTGTTTTCTGGCTGCTAGCGTTAGCAACACGGCTACTCTTCTAATCAAGAAACAACTGTATTAACAAGTGAAAGGTTTTGTTAATTTCTAATCTAGTAGAAATGTGCAGTGATTGATGCAGTGGCAGACAGAACTGCACAGTAAAAGCGAATAAGGAAATATATGAGACATTGTGCAGTCAGCATGTACTCCATGAAGATAAGTTAAAGCAAATAAACTTGTCTGTTTCCACTTTAAGCTCAAACTCATGTTGTCATTTCAAATCTAAAGTACAAAACAAGAAAACACGTCACTGCCCAAATATTCACACTGCACTGTCTCTGTGCTTCATGAGTTCAGATACAAGGCTTCATGTTACTGATACTCACAATCTGGACTTAATGCAGTTTTATGTGTGTGCAAATATAAAGAACTGCAAATAAAACTGACGTGTGACGGGGACGGGGACGCATGGACCCTCCCTCAGTCTAGCTGCAGCACTGATCCAACAGTGTCTCTCCTCAATCATCCTGTTTCTGTGACTGATGTGTTTCCACCTTCACCAGCGCTTCACTTCTTCTTCATGTGCAGCTTCTCTCTTCTCTCAGAGGGAGCCTGTGCATCAGACCCAGACAGTCATATTTCAGAAAAGATTTATTCATTTGTTCAAGTTAAATTGGATTTGTCATGAATTTTAATCCAGTCACCGCTCATGTGGGAGATGTTGATGAGTGTTTGAAGGTATCTGGCTCCCTCCTGTTCCTGTCGACGGCAGCTTTGCTCTCCATCCTTTTCATTATCCAACTCTTCTCACACCTCGACCCCTCGCTGCCTGGCTGATGACTGCTTGCTTACTTGGCTTTACTCTGCACTAACAGATCTTTTCTAATCTTTTTGCACTTGTGCCTCTTTCTCTTTCTCTTCTCTTCTGCCTTGCCTCGGCCCTTTTAGTACTGGGGGACACTTACAATATACCTTTAGACCCCCGAGGTAAGCAAAAGACTGCGCGCAGGCCCCCGGTGATGAGTTACAGTCTGTTTTCATGTTGATTCTTGAAGCTATAATTGCAGCTAATTATCTCAGAGTTACAGAAGAGGAGTGTGTTTATTAATGAGACACTCGGCTGTGATGTGCATGTGCTCAAGTGCAGGTAGAAAGATGCTACCATGGGAACCCGAGTGCCTCGACTGTAATTAATACTTATCGTTTGAGTGGAGATGTAGATTTACTCAGTCTTGATCTAAAGAGAAAATGAAACAAGCATTAGAAAATAAATTCAGCTGTAAAACTCTAAACTGTAGGTCACATTTAAAGTCGACACCATTTGTGCTAACACTCTGTGTTTCTTCCAGAGACGAGTTCATCAGCGAGCAGCTACACCTCCGAGTTTAACAAAAGGCTCCTCAGTACTTATATATGTGAGTACAGAAGCAACCACCACCTCTGTCCTGTATCATGTCTGGGTTTTGTTTTGCATACTGACGGATGACTCTCTCCTCTCAGGTAAGGTTTTGGGGAACTTGCAGCTGAACCTGCTCAGTAAATCCAAAGTGTACGAGGACTCAGCTCTGAGCGCCATTTTTCTGCACAACAACTACAACTACATCCTGAAGTCACTGGAGAAGTGAGCAACGTTTCCTTCTTTTTACACCTTCATGGACTGATGGGAATTATCTGTGTAGATCGACTATAGACCCTTTCAGGGCCGACGTCACGATGACATCATGTGATCAGCTGGAGGTGCAGCTGCCTCTCCCCCACAGGGCTGTAGGCTCCATAGGAGTGTTAAAATGTGTTTGTCTTGTTGTGTTATTGGGAGCCAGAATAGAAGGAGTCATGGCTCAAAACCAGCCGCCACTGCCCGTCAACAAAAACAAAGACAACTATGGTTAAATGTGATAAGACCAAAGGACTGGACGGAGGCCATCATCAAAAATGCTCACATGTGCAGCGCACACTTCATATCAGGTTAGGGAAAAAGTATTTCCTGTTGTAGGGATGAATAAGGTTATGTGTATTAAGGGTTATCATGTCCACCTCATCAGAAACTGGGGAGGGATTAAGAGGAATATTGGATTTCTCTGGAACGCTAACTTTTTAGCACATTAGCTAACGTTAGCTTCCATAGCAAAACAAACAAGTGTGGTCCTCCTTTGTAAGATTGGCTTCCTGTGACATCATCCATCCACTGAGTGAGAGCATACGGGTCGGCCAGTCTGGTCCCGTTGGTCAGTGTTTACTTATTCAAGTAACACTGGCGGTCCCGGAGAGTGAGTGACCTGACATGGTGCGTTGGTAAATTCAGTCTGACGCTCTACACTAAAATGAGAGCCCTGTTGGTGGAAGAAACGCAGCGTTATATTTCTACATGAATGAACCAACGGTTAAGTTAATCACACATTCACTCCGCTCGGCGCTCTGCTGCTCCGTCTCCACAGACAGAGTTAGTTAACGACTTAACTACAAAGTACGTACACTTTACATTTTTGCCAACCATTTCCAAACACAACATTTCTGAAAGCCAGCAGCATGGCCCGGGAACGTGCTCAGCAGTGCAGTGTCGGATGTGATATAAACCATTGGTGCGGCCCTTTAAAGGTCCACTGTGACTTATTGATAAATTTAGAAAATAATGGGCAGATTAATGGATCATGAAAATAATTATTATTTGCAGTCCTAAGTGAATCTGTCCTGTTTTAAATGTGTTCAGATCAGAGTTGATCCAGCTGGTGACAGTGACTCAGAAGAAAGCTGAGAACTCCTACAGAGAGCTGATTGAGCAGCAGATCCAGATGTACCAGCGCAGGTAACATTATAAACATCTTTTAAGTCTTTTAACATTGGAGCTTTTCTCTGCTCTCTTTGACCTGATGTGTTTGATTCTGTCGTAGCTGGTTGAAAGTCACAGAGCACCTGACCGACAGGAACATGCCCGTCTTCCAACCCGGCACCAAGGTCAGAATTTTATTATCTTTCACTCTGTACTGACGTTGGTGCATGAGTGTCAACTTTAACACGTCTGTATGATTTTTGCCACTGGAGATACGTTGACACTGTGCCAGGTTAACAGTCAGTGAGGGCCGTGTGTCCCCTGCAGGTCGATCCCAAAACTGCAGTTACTATTGAAGGCTTAAGTATCTGAAAATGAATAAATATTTTTATTGTTTTATCTTGACACTCTCTGAAACTGCAAATATGTTTCTTTAACCCTCCCTAAGTGACTGGAGGGAAATGTATCATCCTCCCTCCACCATTAGTTACTATATATTTGTATATTCACACCAAATGTAGGTCTTAAAACCAACGCAACGAGCTAACAGGAGAGAGAATTATCACCGAAACAATTTCCTCAGCAAAATGCACATTCTCCTCATAAATCTCATCATCACACAAGCTGTGTGTGCACCTCAGCAGAATATGGATGCATGCCGGCCACCTGTCCTGGTCCTGACACAACAGTGGTCAGAATAATATCAGTAACTCAGCTCGGCAGCCATTTTTAGATTATAAAAACGTACCTTTGATGATCAAAAGGTAAAAGTTGAAAATGAAATCCTGGAGTTGAAAGAAAGCCTTTGTTTCTCACTGGTGTCCTGCAGGTGCACAGAATTTAATGTTTTTCACAGGATCTGGTGCGAACAGTTTGTTTTTGGTGAAATTTGAAATGAGATATAAAATAAAGTCACTTTATTTGGTTAAGTTTAATGATGGTGGCATTCGTCACACATGATGTGGACTGTTGGAAATCTGAATATCCAAAGATAATTTCTGTCTCTACAGTTTCTGGTGCTGATAAACGGTGTAACTTTGGACTTCAGGGTTCAGAGGATATCTTACTATATAATGAGGAAAACTCTGTGTGTGTGTGTTCCACGTTTTTCTCACTTTTGCAACATGACAGAAGACCAGGGATGAACGATCTGAATTTAAAAATGTTGTTTGACCTTTGGGAAACTAAAACATTTTATGGTCCATTAAAAGTTATTGTGAGGTCTTAAAATGATCCACATGCTGTATAAAATCCACAGAAAGTGTTTCACTTTAATCCTGAGGTCTGGATGGTTCATGTTGTTTGTTGCCTGTGAATCGTTTTGTCATGATGAGTTTTGTAACTGAGGTCTTGTCGTCCTGCAGCTGAAAGATAAAGAGCGGCAGGTGATTAAAGACAAATTCAAGGTGAGCTCAGCGTCACTTCATCACCACACATATATAAATATTTTCAAACAAATCTAATCCTGTGAAGATGCTCGCTGTCGTAACACGGATGTGACAGAACAAACAGATGTGACCTCTTTTTCCTCCTCGCTGCCTCTCAGGGTTTTAACGACGGGCTGGAGGAGTTGTGTAAGATCCAGAAGGGCTGGGCCATCCCAGACAAAGAGCAGAGAGACTTCATCCGTCAGGCTCAGAGGAGGGTGGTGTCTGACGCCTACAGGGCCTTCCTGCACAGGTGAGAGTGACTCCGATGGAAACACTGCAGTTACAGCTGATTCACCTGTCAGACACATCACAGGTGTATCACACACGTCATCACCTCTGAGATAGCACTGTGTTTAGTACGAGAGGGAGAATGAGCTGGGTTTGTGGGAGGGTCAGAGAGATGCAGTGGCTTTTAGAAAGTTTCTCATCGGCAGGAGATAGGAGGACTTACGAGTTTTGGAAATGATCAAAAGCAAAATGATCTTAAAGTTAAAGATAAATCTGGTGTAATGTGCTTCTTCTTCTTCTTCTTCCGAGGAAATCATACTTCCCATGGGTGAAAACTCACCATACTTTGCACAAAGCTCCAGTCTCATGCCAGATATCCTCAGCTGTAAACTCAAGCCAATAGTCCTGATGGTGGCGCTACAGCAAGCGTCTAAAGTTCAAAACTTTGAAAATTCATAACAAATCAACCATACGTGCTACAACTTCACAACTTTCATCAAACTGTAGCCCCAATACTGAAGAAACTTTTGTACATTTAAACCTATTAAAAATTATGAAGTTCATCACTCTGTTTTTTTCAAAAACTGTAAAACTTCTTAAACCTATCTCCTCCCACAATTTTTGCTCAATTGACACCAAACTTGCTACAGAGCATCTTCAGACTGTCCTACAAAAACTATGTTTCTCAGATTTTTGATTTATCAAAAATTGAGCCTACAGTGCATCAAAATGTTTGACTGTAAACGGTACTGTAAACATATACATGCAAATTCTTGCTAAATAAATCTTCAATGTTCATGAAAAAAATGACAAAATTCTAGAGTCATGGTAGATGATGTGTGGCAAATTTCAGAATTTTATCTCAAAAACTGAATTTTTGACAGCATTTTGAATTTTGCTCTAATGTGAACAATTGGAGTCAATGTAAAAATGGCAATTTTAAACATCAGTTTTTCACTTATGGAGCAAATCAATCATTGTTACAAACAAATTACCAACATCTCCATGCTGTCTAGATGCAATATGTGTATTTTCAGATTTTTGTTTCGATAACTGAATTTTTTACAGTGGTTTGAAATCTGCTTTTCCATGCATGGACGGCTGCTAAACCTGCACGTCTGGCTTAGTCAATTTGTGAAGCTACACATGAATTGTCACTGACTAATTAGCTCAGTGAGATAGAAATTGATTCTTAGTCTCAGAGGTTGTGAGTTCAAGCCTCAGCTGATGCAAAAGGCAGATTGTGTTGCTAAATTCCTAAATGTCTTCCAATTCTTCTGCTTGTTGCTCAGAATTGCCTAAAAATGCCCGGACCTGACCCATCACTGCACAGCAGCTATTATTTTAGTTTAGATTTTAGCTGCAGCGTTCACAGACCTCCTTAAAAAGTCTTAAAAGGCATTGAATTCATTAATCTAAAAATAAGGCCTTAATCAGTATTAAAGTCTCTTAAATTAATCTTTCCAAACTCTTAAAAATGTGGAGGTAGGATTCTGATGTTGCATTTTAAAATATTGAAATAATTACTAACATCTGTTTGTTAAATTATTTACTGAATGCCTCTCGTGTTAACGTCATGCTCATCAAGACCGAGGCACCAACAACATTCATATACATTTACCAGCCACTTTATTAGGTACACCTTGCCGGTACAGGGTTGGACCTGTTGCCTTCAGAACTACCTTAATTTCATGTGATCTGATCAGAAGAGGACAGAGCTGAATACAAGTGTAAACGACCATAACGATGCATTGTGATCCACTCAGACCAGTTGCTGAGGTGGTCTGGGACGCATCTGACCACATCTGTTTTGTAGTGTAAACACTCATGCGACCTGGCACGTCCCTGACCAGGGTTACGTCATCAATACAGGACATGGTGGTTGTTTTATTGACAGCACGCTAACGCTCTGTAACGTGCTCATTTTACAACGAGTTGGACGAAATGTTGCTTGATTGTTTTTCCCTTTGGAAGGAGACGTGTTTAATTATGCTGACAGCGACATCTCCAGCTGTGTTGACACAACTGCCGACATGACTAGTGAGGTCAGACCTTGAGACGCGGCAGGTAGCGGTCTCGAGTGAAGCACAAGTCACCGTGCTGTCAGCGTCGCAATCCATCTTTTTAAATTCACCCACAGCAGAAGCTCTGCAACAAACTGCTCCAGATGTGACAGATGTTTGAAATGACTGTTATGTGACACTACACCTGCCAGCCAATCAGAGCCCTCCCTGGTCTGACTCCCTTCACACTGAATCATTTTTCTTTTCCAGATGTGCCAACATCTCTTTCACCAAGAACCCAGAGAAGTATCACAAGTATCGTCCGGAGGAAGTGGAGGAGATGATTGAAAAGCTGTTTGACACGTCGGCCTGAGCTGCACTTTGACCCTCATCTTCCTCACCCTGAACACGTTAACCACAGCCTCTCCTCACACTACCGCCGCCCTCGTTGTGTGTGACGAATGTTTTGTACAAAGATATGATGTATTTATGTAATTTAGCTGCTCCAGCATCAAAACAAATAAAGGGAACTCTGTGAATCGTCCGGGGGGGTCAGTGTTTGTTCTGCTGATGACAGTTACACAACAACACAGCGCAGGCCGATAATGACACCGTGTATTGACGTGAAAATAACAGACGGAGCTGAACGCTGTCTTTTTCAGTTTGCATACAGCGTTAATCAGCAGATAGACACGATGGGAAGCTGCTCGTCTCTGTGCAGACGACACTCCATTACAGCAGCAGGATCATTTGCACCTTAATGAGGATTTAAGGGTTTTACTGCAGAGCAGCACTTGAACGCTCCTCGCTAAGATGTTTCTACCACGTGACCCTTTGTGCTTGTGACAAAAACACAAACTGAGGAAGTGTGTGTTTGTTAATCAGCAGTGGAAATAGTTCCTGAACATGATGGTTCAGACTGTACTCGGATGTTATTTACATAATTTAACAGTCTGATCTGAGTGGTGTGTTTCCAGGGAGAAGACTGCAGCGTGTTCAGTGTTACAACTGTAATAATCTGTGTCTGTTTATCTGCAGTGGATGTTGAATTATCACCAACTCTCCAGTTCCTCTCAGCTTTATGGAGCGTTAATGCATCTAAAGCAGGATTTATACTTGTGTGTCAGCTCTGTGCAGAGCCTGAGGCCTACACATGTGGCCTGCGCTATTGTGAGCATTTATACTTGTGTAGTGGTGTGTCTGTGTCACTGCAGTTACACCTCCAAAACACTGGTCACTAGTGAAGTGCTGTAAAGTTTAGTTGATTCAAACACACATTAAACACACATTAAACATGGCTTAATAGAGACAGTGTCAAACACAAATCAGCTTCACTATAACTCGCAGCATTCACAGACAAACACTTGTCTTTATCTGGACACATTTTCCCCACAAATACAACATGCTAACATTATTAGCACAAGCCTATGGCATTTTACATTGTATAAATTAGCCTAGCAGCTAGCAGAGATTTCCTCTGCTCATA
>NC_065518.1:1757980-1783538 GCF_006386435.1 Epinephelus moara | reverse complement strand
TCTAGGCCTAACCGCCATATGGATTTTTACTAAACTTGGTAGATATGTAGAACAGGACGCCTCAAGGTGACTGGAGAAATTTAACTCTAATTGGCAACTGGGTGGCGCTATAACAACAGAAAAATGCTTCAAAATGGCTAAAATGCGACCGATCGCTGTGGCTCCCCATCCACAGCAGTACATTGCTTAGCTTCTGTGTCGGACTGCTGCCTGCTTCTCCAAACTGGGGGCGTGCCAACGTCTACTGCAGGTGATCAACTGACTGGGTAAGTACCTCATACAGCCCCACTTAAACAAATCAGAATTAACCCTTTAATGGTGTTCAGTGAGGTTTCCTAAAGTCTGTGCTGTTTCCTGAGTCAGTAGTTCCAACAGAAGAGACGAAAAAAGATCTAAAAAGACTGTAAACTTTCCAAACTACAACATGTGGCTCACGTTTCATGGATTTTACATTTCGAGCAGACATCCTGTCATTAAAACATCCCAAACTGCTGTTGGCAGTTTAAAGTGCAACTGAGCTGTGGTCTGACAGAGAGCCACTTTGTGTCACCAAGACAACCACACCTTCTCAACGTCTCCAGACTGGGTTTCCATGGTGATAAAAAGTGGCGACCATCGATCCTTGAACCCATGTGCTTCTGTGCTCCGTGTTACAAGCTGGTTTCATGGAGCAGCTCAAGGTCGAGACAAAATGAAAAGGTTTCTTCTTTCTCCTGCTCGCTCTCAGAGTTTGGTTTGATGGGTTTTTCTGTCACATTTGTACAGAGGGGCTCTGCAGTCACAAAGAAACAAAACTTAGACTTCTAATGAGGTAAATATGAGTTATCTTTTAATTACAAGAAAAGATCTCATGATTATGACAAAATATTTTGTAATTATGAGAAAAGTTAAGGTGGTTATCCATCGCTGCTAACGCCTGCGTCATAACAAGCAAAGAACTCGTCTGCCTGGTGTCACTGCAGAGACGCCGTCTCTTCAGTGTCCTCATCAATCAAATGCCACTCTACACAGATGAGAAAATTATGCAGCAAACACTGAGTTATGATTTATGAATCCATCAGATGCTGCCACTCATTAGAAAACAATAGTGTGGATTATTAACATTTAGTTCATCATTAGCCGACAGAGGCGTCCATCAAACCTCAGGGGCCAGCTGCACAAAGCACCTTAAGTTTGCTCCTATGACACTTAAAAAACACCAGAGGCCTAGAGCGCAGAAACACGTGTAGGCGTGTAGCATCACAAAAACAGCGAGCAAAAAGCTTCATTCTCATGAAAGATGATAACAAAAAGCCGCCTCCAGCTGCTTAAACACTTACTGTGTGACTGAGGCCTAACCCCCCCTAAATATTCACTGTTGCTACCACTGAAGCTCCGGGACCCAAAACAGTTTTCAGCACAGTCAGGCCCACATGTCACAGGCTCATCAGAGACGAGAGCAGGATATGAAAAAGAAAACACCTTTGTGAGGTGGAAACAATATTCACAGATATTTATATATATAATTAGGAGCCAAGGTAGTGAGGCAGCTTAGCTATAACATCGCTCATTTTTGTGATAAAAGCACCAAATTTGTCAAAAGTGTTGACAAATATATTTCAAACCAGTCTGGATATTGGGGCATCAGAAACTCGCCCCCTGGTGGCCAGCGCAGGCAGTTGAATCCTACCTGCCCATGGACCCGTCCTGTTAATTGGATCCACTCCACAATGTAATGGCTTCTAAGTTGGACCATGCAACATGCCTCCACCACGTTTTGTGAAAATCAGTTGGACAGTTTTCACGTAATCCTCATCCAAAAAATGAATGGAAGTGAATGGGCGGCCTGTGGGTGGCACGTGGACACGCCCCCTGAGTTGGATCAACACCAAAATTGAACGTATTCTGAGTGTAATTAAGTATGTTCACTGAACATTGTTAAATGGCCTTAGAAATAACTAGCCTAAATCGCACCATTGTGTTGGATGTCTTTAATTTACTATTGTCCTGCATTAGAATGAAACATATTTTTCACTTTAACTGGTCTCTAAATTATATTTGTGGTGCTGAAACCATGGTAACAGCAGCTTTGTTGTATTCCAGTATATTAATCTATAACACTATATCGCTACAGATCCTACAGACCACATTAACGATGCTATCGAGGTATTTCACCACTACTCGCGTTAATGGAGGACCAAATTAAGGAAGCTGCTAAACTGGATTTAACGGCGATGCAGCTGGGCGTGCACGACGACGGAGACATTTTAAACAGGCAANAATTACACTCAGAATACGTTCAATTTTGGTGTTGATCCAACTCAGGGGGCGTGTCCACGTGCCACCCACAGGCCGCCCATTCACTTCCATTCATTTTTTGGATGAGGATTACGTGAAAACTGTCCAACTGATTTTCACAAAACGTGGTGGAGGCATGTTGCATGGTCCAACTTAGAAGCCATTACATTTTGGAGTGGATCCAATTAACGGGACAGGTCCATGGGCAGGTAGGATTCAACTGCCTGCTCTGGCCACCAGGGGGCGAGTTTCTGATGCCCCAATATCCAGATTTGTTACCTCCGCCAAGGAGGTTATGTTTTCACCAGCGTTGGTCTGTTTGTTTGTTTGTTTGTTTGTTTGTCTGCAAAATAACTCAAAAAGGTCTGAATGGATTTTGATGAAATTTTCAGGAAAGGTTGATAATGGGACAAGGAACCGATGATACAATTTTGGTGGTGATCGGTTGAAGCGAAGTGGATAAAATAATAAAATGGCGGGAAATCCGAGCTGCTTGGCGGAGGTCTGCGCTCTCAAGTGCTTTTCTAGTTTTAAATATATTTGTCAACACTTCTGCCAAATTTGGTGCTTTTATCACAAAAATGAACGATTCTAGAAAACTATTGAGCTATGCCGCCACACTGAAGCGAATAAATAAACTTTGAAAAATCCAAATAGATTTTTTTTTACATGTGGTCAAAGTTTTGATGGGGTGGTGTTACAATGAGTGCGTCTGCTGCTGTTTTGCAGCCACCTTGAGTGTTTTTACCGGTTTAAATCTCCTGGTGTGTTCGTTTTGGAGAGGAGGAGACCTCTGTGGATAAATTGGGTAAGAAAAACCTCCTTACAGTCAGAGGCCAGCTGCACAAAGCACCTCGAAATACCTCACCAATAACTGACAGGAAAGACCTCGCTGAATAAACCTGCAGAGCGATCATCAGGAGTGCAGCGTTGTAAAGTTGAAGGATCCAAAACAAGACGGTCACAATTCTAAACTGACATCTGGGAAAATTTATAGCACAAAATCAGTTGCTCATCATTAAACGTGTCCATCGATGCTTTTGTTTTTCTCATTGATCTCCGTAAACTCAGCCATGTTGAGGTCAAGATGGAGTCACAGCTACTTTATGTTTTTGTCCTGACTTTGGCACATTTAGAAACAACTGCAGTTGAACCAAAGTGTTGTGCACAATGTAAAACAGAATAAAACCAGTAAGAACAATTACATACATTAAAATGATTATAACATTCTAAAACCACCAGAAACAACCAAAGGCCTTTGAAAACATGTACATTTGAAGTGTCAGTGGGGGGGGGGCATTTGACTGAGAGTGGAGCAGCGACTGCAAAGGTACGATCTCTCCTTACTCACCAGCCTCCATCAGTTAAAAGACAAATGTTCGGAGGATCTGAGAGGTCGGGAGGTGGAGTAGTATCAGACCAAGATAAGGAGAAAAACTTAAATCCTTCAGTAAACAGACTTGAGGAGGTTTAGTGCAACTGATTTTTTCAAAGAAACCTTAACTCAGACTTAAGGGAAAATCTTAAGGACTTTTCTGGGATTCATCTCGGATAAAATCAGATTTTAGCACAAAGTTTTTAGCAAGAAAAAAACTCTGTCTGCAGACGTTTAACATTTAACAGCATCAGAATCAAGCGACACACACACACACACACACACACATCCCTCTCTGCATTCAACACAGTCTCACAAGTCATCACATGTCTAATCTCTCTGAATGTCGAGTGTGTGTCAGACGATAGTTTATTTCCAGGCAGCATGTTGCTAAGCAGACAGAGAGGAGTCGAGTTAATAGATCATTTATTTCAACAACTCAACAACACTGTTGGCATGCAGCCATTCACATTTCATAAATATACAACACTGATGACGATAAGTTATCATGCAGCATATTGTCAAAAGTCAGAATCACCACAGGAAACATCGAGGTGTGTCGAGGTTGATGATGAATTAGTAAAACTACAAACATATATTCTACAGATGCGTGTGTTCACTGAGGAAAGAAATTCACCATTTTTCTGAAATAACAAAATTATCTTAGAATGTTAAGAAAAGTTTTTATGTTTCTCTGAGAATTTAATAAATTATTCTATTGTTAATTTTGATTTTTTTTGCCATGAAAACATTTCTCATAATTCAAATAATTATCTCATTATTTCATCAAAACAGATTCTTTTTTTTTTTTTTATAAATTATTTTTTCTTGATTGAATGCATTACACTTTTGCAACATTCAGATACGTCATTGAAAGGAGAAGGTGTTCCGACCTGGATGTGAAGCAACTGCAGTCACATGACACATTGTTTGGGTTAAACATGAGCATGTTACAGTCCTGGAGGATTATTAATGTGCACCTCCTCCTGTACTGCCTTAATATGCACATTCAGCACATCCAATGCATCAAAACATTGTTTTCTAGTTGGAGCCGCGCCTCGTTTTCAAACTGTATGGTTTGACTAAAATGAACAATGACAGCAATATAGTCCACGATGAGCAGCGCTAAAATCAACCTGCGTAGTTGTCCCTCCATTGTGACATTAGAAAGTGTCACATTTATCTTGCAAGTGTACTCTTCTTCAACGTTTGCTTTACTTCCTGGATTTTTCCCACATGGAAATTCTGACCAATCAAGAGCAGCTTTCTCACACAAGGCATTTGATCTGGTCCTCTTGTAAATGCTGCCGTGAGAACACGAACCAACTCTAGGCAATTATACAACTTTGGAACAACATGAGTCCCTGATTCAGACCAAAGGAGACCCCTCTAGGGCTGACAGCAGTTTCTGGGTATGTTCATAGTTCGTAATGTTCAGTTGGACGTCTCTCCTTCAGCGTCTTCAGTTGGACGTCTCCATACTGCTGACTGTGTTCACCGCCTGGATGACGTGCACCTTGTTGATCTCCCTCCTCCTCAGCGAGCAGCTGAACACCTTCCTGAAGCCTTTGCGGAAGTGCTTGGAGACGAGCGCATAAACGATGGGGTTGAGACAGGAGTTGGTGTACGCCACCAGGTGGGAGAGGATGCGGAGGACGTAGGTGACTTGGTTGAGGGGGAAGCGTCCGAACCACATGCAGAGGATGACCAGGTGGTGGGGGAGCCAGCAGAGGCAGAAGAGAGCGGCGACAACGATGATCATCTTGGTGACTTTCCGCTTGGCTCGCCTCGACTCGGACATGTCCTCCACGGGATCCACGCTGGTCCACAGGTATCGGATGGTGCGAGCGTAGGTGAGGCCCAGCACCAGGACGGGGATGAGGTAGCCAAAGACGAAGGTGCACACGTCCATTATGACGCGTGGTTTGGACTCCCAGGCAGGAATGCACACCACAGTGCCGGCCAGGTCCATCTGGGCGTAGTAGCTGAGATACGGTCCTGAGAAAACCAAGGCCAAGGCCCAGACCAGGCAGATGGAGACCAGGGCGTTCTTGGGTGTTCTCATCTCTCTGGAGCGGAGCGGGTAGCAAATGACTAAATACCTGTGAGAGCAGAGGGAAGACGTGAGATCGGGTCAGTCATTACTGAAAGATGAAAATCATTCCAGTGCAGTTTGTGTTGTTGACTGAGGCTGTGTTTATTTATATCATAGACTGTATAAACATAATGCAGCCAATGTGACGCCACCCGTTGGTTTTTGGACTCCTGTTTTAAAGCCTCTAGTCTGGAATTTTGGCCACCGCCATCTTGGATTTTTGGAGCCAGTAGTGACCATATTTGGACAAATTGAAACAGGTCAGTTATATAAAAATTCACTCCCTGTGCACTTGTCATGAACGGGGAAATTAGCTTTAATCACAGTTTCCACTGTGTGACTTTGGACTCTTCCAGACAAAAGATGACCGGCGTGAAAGAAACGTGGCGATATCTTTGGTCATGGCTCTAAAACGGTGGTCCTACGTTGTACAGTATGGTCGTTGTCCCGGTTGATCAAAGACAGCCTGAGATAAAATTCTGACAGTGAGCATCTCACAGTGTGACTGCTGTTATCACCTACGTCTACTAACCAACCAATAGAAATGCAGCATGAAATGACACGCTAGCGCTAAACCCAAACAAACAGTCAGACAGAAGCTCGCCATGGAGACAAGACACGCTAAAGCCTGATTTATGGTCCTGTGGTGTACCTGCGACATACCTACGTTGTTGCCATGACGCCGTCGTGAACCCTTCGAACTTCTCCGTCACTCCATTTCACCGCCAGAGCGGTAGGAGGCTGCGTTCCTTTCCTGAATGGTTATCGCCGTCTCTAGTTGATTCTTTGTTTAGCTTCCGGCTTTTCCAGTCACAGAGAAATGAACGCGGAGCACGAACAGACGGCTCCGTCCGTATCCGTATTGAACGTTGAGCATAAATGGGCCTTAATACTGCAACATCTACATCGCAACAGAAGATGTTTAAAGATGGCGGGAATGGCGCAATCTGGAAATACGGAACTGGAAATGCGTTGCTACCAAGCAAACCAATCACAGCCCTCTCTGTCTGCGCTGGGTCTGCGTCGCCTCGACGTGTAGTTACATTTTTTGGGAGGTGCACGTCAGGCTACGCCGGGGGCTACGGCGAGCCTTCTGCGTAGCCACGTATCCTACGATGTAGGTACGTCGTTGATTTAACGCAGGACCATAAATCAGGCTTAAGAGAAATGTGTGGGATTCCAGCAAAGAGGAAAACCTTGTGAAGCCTTGTGTGTATGATGTGTCCTGAGCTCTGACCATAACCACGTAAAGAAGGACGAAGCATGGAAGGAAATAGAGGCGGAGCTACAGCTGCCAGGTGAGACAACTAGCAGCTAGCAAACACACACACACACACACACACACACACACACACACACACACACACACGCATACACACACTGCAGTATATAGAGCTCATAAAACGTTTTTTTTTTTTTTTTTTTTTCATTTTTTCAGACATTTTAAAAATGATTTTTTTAAGACATTTTAGCAACATTTTTCGAAAATGTTATCAATATTTATCCGGATATTTATTTAATATTTATCAAATGCTTCATTAACATTTTTTAAAATTTAATTAATGTTATTTAATAATGTTTTTTGGGACATTTTTTTTAAATATTTTTGAGAAATTTCATTCACATATTTCAGGGCATTTTAATAATATTATTTTAGACTTTTTTTTAAATGATTTCTGACATTTTTATAATTCTGTTTTAGACTCTGTTTTTTTGAACATATTTTTGGACTTTTTTTAGAAAATGTTATCAATTTTTTTAATTTAATTAATGTTATTTAATAATATTTTTTGGGACATTTTTTAAAATATTTTTGAGAAAGTTCATTAACATATTTCAGGACATATTAATATTTTTTTGACATTTTACTAACATTATTTTCTGTTTTTTTGTTTTTGTTTTTTTTTTACATTTTAATAATTTTTTTTGGACTTTTTTTTAATGATTTCTGACATTTTTTTATAATTCTGTTTTAGACTCTTTTTTTAAACATATTTTTGGACATTTTTTTAAAAATATTTTTGAGAAAGTTCATTAACATATTTCAGGACATTTTAATAATATTTTTTTAGACTTTTTTAAAAATAATTTCGGACATTTAAATAATTCTGTTTTAGACTCTTTTTTCATGTGAAAGAAGGTTATGTTAAAGATAGTTTCGTAAATATCTATGACTGAATTTGTGCTCATTCAAATGTGTGTGAAGTGTACTGAAGGACTGAATGACTTTAAATCTGTTCGTTTATTTTTTATAGATTTCTGTGTTTCCCTGACAGAAACAAAACAAACACCAATATGAAAATATAGATAATTTGTAAACCTGTTTTTTTAAATTATTGATTTATATCATTATTATAACATGTACAACATGAGAGCAAATGAACACATATTTATTCTTATTTTTATTCTTTGGTAGTTTCTTTGCATGTTGGTGACACGTGTGTGTGTGTGTGTGTGTGTGTGTGTGTGTGTGTGTGTGTGTGTGTGTGTGTGTGTGCAGGACTTTGACTGCTGAGCTGCAGCAAAAAAAAATTGTGATTCCCCCCCCATCCCTGTGATCAATTTACCGTCAATACATCTTAATATTTAAATATTTACCACCTTCTGAACACTCACAGAATAACGTGCACTGATTCTGCAGGTTGTGAGTATGAAGTTAATGACATGTGAGAGCACGCACCTGTCCAGGGACACCGCGGTCAGGGTGAAGACACTCGCGTACATGGTGAAGAAAATGATGAAGTGCACGACTTTACAGAGCACAGGACCGAACACCCACTGATCCAGGGTGTAGATGGTGGCCTGGAAGGGCACACAGAACACGATGAAGCACAGGTCTGCTATGGCGAGGTTGAGGATGAACATGTTGGTGGTCTTGGTGTTCATCTGTCCGTTACGGAACAGGACCGCGAGGACCAGAGAGTTCCCCACGGTGCCGAGCAGGAAGATGACCGCGAAGCCCAAAGAGATGACCACAGACTCCGCTCTCCAAGAGGAGGAGGTCGCCGAGGAGAGAGTCATCCTCGTGTCACAGTCATCAGTAGTTCACACGGTCCGAAATCTGTCCAGGAACGTTGACGCACGGCTCGTGGAGACGCGCGCCTCGTTTGCGCGCCACATTTCCATATCCAGACGCAGCGTGACAGACATCATCATCATCATCATCATCATCATCATCTGACTGAGATACATCAATCTGTTAAGTAGAGAGGAAGAGTTTCTCCCCATCAAACACAGACTGAGAGGAGCTTGGTAGCAGGGGCGCAATCTACGGGGCCACACAGGGGACATCTCTGCACCTTCAGAGGGCTGTGTGGGACCCCCCCCCCCCCCACACACACACACACACACACACACACTGTGCAGTCCAAAAACTAACTTTATTTATTTATTCTTCTAAAGGTATGGAAGATGTTTGTATTTTATAAGTTGTGGGAAATTACAAAGAGAAACTAATTATAATAATTAAATGAAAATATTTGAGAGGATCTGTAGATGAGTTTTAGAAGTGGTAACAATATCTGTTAGGAGACCATTTTACACTGACTGTTCAAAGCGTGAATATCACGCCATTATGCCACCTCGCCGTGCTGCACATGAGGTATGATCCCGGAATCAGGGGACAGAGTTGTCTCGACTTTAAGACGAGCGCTGTCGACATCACAGTCGTGGTGAAGAGGGAGCTGAGCCAGAAGGCAAAGCTTTGGATTTACTGGTCCACCTCCGTCCCAACCCTCACCTATGGTCATGAGCTCTGGGTAGCAGCCCTGGATAAGTGTGTGAAAATGGATGGATGGGGGTCTAGATCAGTGGTTCCCAACTGGTCCAGATTTCTCCTTCGTCTTCAGTTCAAGGTCCACACAGGTTAATATATTCGGTGTCATACATGTGTTTGGCCATGTTGTTGAGCTGGTTTTCTGTCTCTGTCAGGTAGCTGTTTGTTAGTCGCTCACTCTACAGCAGGAAACAGCACTTCAAAATAAAAATTCTGTGTCAGAAATTCACTGTACTTAAAAAATACAATTTGTTTTTTACAAACTTTTGACCATTCAGAACCCATGACCCACTTTTAGACCCACCAGTTGGGAACCACTGGTCCAGAAAGAGAGACGGATAAAGGGTCATTTTTGTTGTCTTGCAGGAAGCTTCATCTGTCCGTCCTGGTGTCTCTTTATTCCTCTGTCTCTTGATTCGACCACAAGATGGCGCTGATGTGGCACAAATGAACGAAGATGAGACAGATGAGGACTTGATTATCTGCAGGATGTTTTCTGTGTGTTGATTGAAAATGTTTCCAAAGCCTGACCCCTGTTTGTCCCCTGATGAAGACAGGGGCTGTGTGGATAAAGAAGATCTTCCTCCTTCATGAGGATCACAAGCACAAATTTAATCTCACAGATTATTTATCAAATAAGTGGAGTCCTGCACAGACGTGGGCCTTCAGGTCGTCACCTCTTTTCATGTACGTGACGACTTCACTCATCAGGTTTTGTGTTTACTTTTCTTTATCTTCGTGTGGAGGAAAGGAAGCTGGCAAACATTAAGAGATCAGATAATTTGGGTGTTTCCATTTTGTCAAACTATGATTTAATGGAAGGAGCATAATGAATCTAGAGTGGCTGCTTTGATGACTCTCACTCTGTAACATCCCCATGAAGACATGATCCCATAGTGCATGTTCAAGGCAAGAGGCAAATGTTTTCTTTGCACATGCTGCCAGAGTTGATATTGATGGAAAACATGAAAGAATCTCCAGGAGAACATTTACTTTATTAAAAAAGTAGATAAAATGTACTTTTATGGATCTGAAATTTGATATCAGACTGATGAGGTGGATTAGTTTTAATCTGCAGACGTGGTAAAATCCAGACACCACAGAAATGTTCTAATGTTGATGGGAGTGGTGATGACACTGTGTCGTTCTACCGGCTGGACGAGTCGAGGCGTTGGCACAAACGTTCTGCTCTGCTATGACAACAGATCACAGCTGTACTCGTGCACAGTGTACAGTTGGCAGGAGATGAGGAGACAGAGATGTGTGTGTGTGTGTGTGGTGGGGGGTGCAACACATTGTGATGACATCATCGTGATTTTAAACCCCCCTCAACCAGCTGATATTTTGCTTTTTAAAATCGTGCATGTTGGATGTGATGCAGGTTATAAACCAGCTGAGGGTTTAAAGTGTTTCTGTGGTGTTTCCTCCCACGGTGCCAAAACATGGCTGCACACTGAGGACCATCTTGTGTCTGCAGTGAGGGAAGAAAGACTCAAATTCTTTACTCAATAAATACAAAGAAACAATACAACAATGTACAAACACATGAGGCCTAAATACCACATCCACAATCCTGCTAAAGTTTGAAAGAGAAAATGTCTCAAAGACAAAAAAAACCCCAAAAAACACAAGGTCTTTGTGGCTGTTCTGTGTTGCTTTGTAGTAACTTGCATCTCTTTGTGGTCATTTTGAGTTGCTCTGTGGTTGTTTTGTGTCACTTCACAGCAGTTTGCATCTCTGTGGTCATTTTCTGTTGCTTTGCTCTCATTTTGAGTGTCTCTCTGGTCGTTTTGCATCTCTTTGTAGTTGTTCTGTGTTGCTTTGTAGTATTTTGCATCTCTTTGTAGTCATTTTAGGTTGCTTTCTGGTTGTTTTGCATCTCTTTGTAGTTGTTTTGCATCTCTTTGTAGTTGTTTTGCATCTCTTTGTAGTTGTTCTGTGTTGCTTTGTAGTATTTTGCATCTCTCTCTTTGTAGTTGTTCTGTGTTGCTTTGTAGTATTTTGCATCTCTTTGTAGTCATTTTAGGTTGCTCTCTGGTTGTTTTGCATCTCTTTGTAGTTGTTTTGCATCTCTTTGTAGTTGTTTTGCATCTCTTTGTGTTTGTTTTATGTCACGTCACAGCAGTTTGCATCTCTTTGTAGTATTTTTGCATCTTCATTTTTTGTTGCTTTGCTCTCATTTTGAGTGTCTCTCTTGTTGTTTTGCATCTCTTTGTAGTTGTTTTGCATCTCTCTTGTTGTTTTACATCTCATTGTAGTTGTTTTGCATCTCTTTGTGGTTGTTTTGCATCTCTTTGTAGTTGTTTTGCATCTCTTTGTGGTTGTTTTACATCTCTTTGTAGTTGTTTTGCATCTCTTTGTAGTTGTTTTGCATCTCTTTGTGGTTGTTTTGCATCTCATTGTAGTTGTTTTGCATTTCTTTGTAGTTGTTTTGCATCTCTTTGTGGTTGTTTTGCATCTCATTGTAGTTGTTTTGCATCTCTTTGTAGTTGTTTTGCATCTCTTTGTGGTTGTTTTAGGTTGCTCTCTGGTTGTTTTGCATCTCTTTGTAGTTGTTTTGCATCTCTTTGTGGTTGTTTTACATCTCTTTGTAGTTGTTTTACATCTCATTGTAGTTGTTTTGCATCTCTTTGTAGTTGTTTTACATCTCATTGTAGTTGTTTTGCATCTCTTTGTAGTTGTTTTACATCTCATTGTAGTTGTTTTGCATCTCTTTGTAGTTGTTTTACATCTCATTGTAGTTGTTTTGCATCTCTTTGTAGTTGTTTTACATCTCATTGTAGTTGTTTTGCATCTCTGTAGTTGTTTTGCATCTCTTTGTGGTTGTTTTATGTCACGTCACAGCAGTTTGCATCTCTTTGTGGTTGTTTTACATCTCATTGTAGTTGTTTTGCATCTCTTTGTAGTTGTCTTGCATCTCTTTGCAGTCATATTGAGTTGCTTTGTAGTAATGTGCATAGCTTTATTGTCAGTTTGCATCTTATCTTAGTTGTTTTGCATCTCTGTGGCTGTTTATGTCTTTGTAGTATGTCGTCTCGTTGCCCCCTGGGCCCAGTTCAGTGATCCATCCATGTGTTTCATCACATCGTGCTCATTCATCAGTCTTTGGCACATGAACTTTAATAAAACAACAGAACATGGAAACAGTCACTTAGAAAACATCATTTATTTCCAACTGTCGGAATGTGCTCTTTGAGAGGAACCGGTTCAGGAGGTTTATGATTCATCTAAAATGAGTCACCGTCATTATCAGATGTACCAACCGTCTGACAGGTGGGGCTGCAACTGTTCACTCCTCAAATCTCTCCAGACGTCTCTGTATTTCATCCAACAACAGCCAGCCACAAAAAGTTCATGTGTTGTTCACCTTTTTTTCCATCATCAGTCTTTTAATTCACATCAGACACATCATCAGTGCTTCTCCCCTCCAGTGTGTTCCCCTGCAGTTCCCCTGACAGGTATAAACCGTCACACATAACTGACATCACAGGTGAGCACTGACACACCTACTGTCGCCTCACACTGTCAGTGAGGTGTGACTCTGCCTGGGTTAGGGTGTGACTTCATACTTGTCTCCGAATCAAACTCCGACCTGTTTTCAGAGGACTCTCTGCCGTCCTACGTGTGCGACATAAAATAAAGTAAGTACATTTACCTTCATATAATTCTGCAGTATTCACAGAGCATAGACCTGCTTTAAAACGTAGTGATGAAATGAGTCAGTGCTGCTCAGCAGAGATGGATGTAGCTTTTCATTTTGTGTCGAGATAAAAGTTTGCTGCTGTGATGTCATGTTTGGATGCATCGCAGGTTATATCATGTAGAACGATGGTTTGCAGCCTCTCAGCAGTTTGTGTCAGTAAAATAAATCATGTCAGTCTCGGATACATTTCTCTACCTGATTCTGTTTCATGAAGATCATTCAGAGAAGTTTCCACATAAACTACAACTTCTACTTTAACAGACATTAAAACATCTTAATCGCTTTCTGTCGTTCGCAGGTCTTTTCTTCACCTCCTGTCATCCAGCCGTCTCCAGCAGCCGCCACCATGCACGACACTGCAGAGGCCCACTCCCACACCCTCACCACCAACCGCAACTGCACCATAGAGATCACCAATGTCAGCAAGAGCTTCTGTCTCGTCAACCCAAAGTAAGAATCGCTGTGCAGCCTTTTTGCAGCCAAATGTCTGAAATATACTCAAATCCATTTATGCATGACTACTGGTGGTGGAAAGTAACTAAGTACATTTACTCAAGTACAGTTTTGATGCACTTCACATGAGTATTTTCATTGTATTTCAGCTCATGGTACTTTTATACTCCAGTACATTTATTTGTTCAGGACTTGATTAAGATTTAATATAAAATTTCATATCTGATAAAATACAACTAACTGTTGAAGCTTAAACAAATGTTTTCCAATCTTTTGCGGGTCGTGACTATAGACTATATGCACGAGGTGGACGTAGCCTCCGGGTCTGAAAAGTGAAGCCAATGCTGAAGTGCTTTTTTAAGGGATTTATACTTGTGCGTCAGCTCTGTGCAGAACCTACGCTGTAGCCTACGCACTTTTTGAGCATTTATACTTGTGTGGTGGTGTGTCTGTGTCACTCTGCAGTTACACCTTTAAAACACTAGTTGGCGGTGGGGTTTCTGTGAAGTGCTGCAAAGTTTAGTTGATTCAAAACACACAGTAAACTCACATTAAACTCACATTAAACACACATTAAACATGGCTTAATAGAGACAGTATCAAACACAAATCAGCTTCACTATAACTCGCAGCATTCACTGACAAAACAACTGTCTTATACTAAACACGTTTTCCAAACAAATACAACATGCTAACGTTATTAGCGCCAGCCTATGGCATTTTACATTGTATAAAACTTTAAATGTTTTTTTTTTGTGGAGGCTTTATTGTCTTCACAATTTATTGTTTCTTCTGTGAAATTTAAGAAAATAAAAGTTTTGTTTCCACTGAGGGAAATGGTTTCAGCTTACAAAAATAAACAGGAAGTCTGCGTCGCTGCGAGGTGCACGTCAGGCTACGGCGTAGGGTATGGCATAGGCTCCACGTCAATGCAGAGCCTACGCTGTAGGTACAGCGTGGTGCAGTGGTTAGCATTGTCACCTCACAGCAAGAGGATTTCCTGGTGCAAACCCAGGGTGGAGTTTGCATGTTCTCCCTGTGTCATTGTGGGTTTCCTCCAGGTGCTCCAGCTTCCTCCCACAGTCCAAAGACATGCAGGTTAATTGGTGACTCTAAATTGTCCGTAGGTGTGAATGTGAGTGTGAATGGTTGTCTGTCTCTATGTGTCAGTCCTGTGATAGTCTGGTGACCTGTTCAGGGTGAACCCTGCCTCTCACCCAGTGTCAGCTGGGATAGGCTCCACCCTCCCGTGACACCTAACATGATAAGCAGTTACAGAAAATGAATGAATGAAAATGAAAACGTTTCTGACATTGTGGTATTAGTATTTCAACTGAGGAGAGGATCTGAGTACTTCTTCCACCACTCATAACTGCATCTACCCCCTTCTACCCTGCAGGGTGCACATGGAAAGTGGCTTCGTCTACAACCCCCCGCAGCCAACCCTGCGCTCCGCCCTGACCGAGGTGTGCTCTTTCACCAAGGACGACAACACGGCATCGGGTGCTGTGGGCGTCATGACCTACGAGCTGTTCCACATGCAGAGCCGCCAGTGCAGAGAGTTGATTGCCATCATGTTCTCGGTGCCATTTGACTACAACTTCTACAAGAACTGGCTGGGGCTGGGCATCTTTGAGCACACGAAACCCTGCAATGACAAGCTGTTCGATCTCATGTACAATGACAAGGAATTCGTCAACTTTCAGCGGCATGAGGCCGACGGCTCAGGGGTGGTGTTTAAGGGGAAGTTTTTGGAAGTGAGGGGCTGCATGTCCGATGAGGGCAAGGCCATTATTAAGCTGGAGCTGTATGACAAGATGCCCCATTGAGTCTGGAATGAATGCATTGGTGTGAAATAAAAAAAAGATGCATAGTCCTAAAAACCTACATACAACATGTCTGTCATACGTGTCATGTACGGGTGCTTTAAATAAACAATCTCATACATTTCTTGTCTTTGACTTTTTTATGCCTCTGCGCCGGCGATAGCTGTGACCAGAGGCGTTAGTTCTTTGGGTTGTCATCTGTCAATCCCATTCTCATAATTCTCAAAAGCACATTAAGGGAATTTCTTTAAATTTGGCACAAACGCTAACTTGGTCTCTGTAATGAACTGATTAGATTTTGGTGGTGAAAGGTCAAGGTCATTGTGAACTTGCATCCTTCTAATTGTTGTGATCCTGATATCTCAAGAACAGCTTGAGGGAAATTCTGCAAATGTGGCACAAACGTTCACGCAGACTTGGCAATGAATTTGGTGGTCATAGGTCAAAGGTAAAGGTCACTGTGACAACGCATTGAGGTAATTTCTTCAAATTTGACATGAATGTTCACTTGGACTCAGCATTGAACTGATTAGAATTTGGTGGTCAAAGGTCAACGTCACTGTGACCTTGTGTCTGTCTCATTCCCGAGGAGGCGATATCACAATTAAACTTTGAGGGATTTTTTTTTTAAATTTGGCAGAAACGTTCACTTGTACTCAAGAATGAACTGATTAGATTTTGATGGTCAAAGGTCAAAGGTCACTGTGACCTCACAAAACATGTTTTTGACTGTAACTCAAGAATTCATGCGCTAACTAGAGCACTCGGAGAGCGCAGACCTCCGCCAAGCAGCTCGGATTTCCCGCCATTTTATTATCATCTGTTCCTTGTCCCATTATAAACCTTTCCTGAAAATTTCATCAAAATCCGTTCCGAACTTTTTGAGTTATTTTGCAGACAAACAGACAAACACCGGCGAAAACATAACCGCCTTGGCAGAGGTAATTATGACACAATTTTACAGAAATGTCTAATAGGATAAACTGATGATGATATAACGTGATGACATTTTATATCCAAAAGGTCAAGGGGTCAGCTTCACTTCTATCTTGTGTCGCTTGTGTGGAGTTTGTATGGTTGTGTGTGATGGAGGATTTTGTTTTGCCACTTGCTGTCAGGAATGTTTTCTGTGTTTCATTGTGCTTATTTAAATGTAACATGCCCATTGTGCTCTGTGGGAGAGTCAGGAGAGGAATAAATGGAGATCGCCTTCAAAAATATCCACGGTCTGGGCCTCGTATATGTACACAACACAGACATCACTAGAGTCCACCAGTCACACTTAATTTGAGTCATCACACATGAACATTTGCACACAGTAACAAAGGTTAAAGTGAATAAAAATTATGCGAATCATTTGGAGTAAAAGTATTAGACACTATTTGACACTGTGTCACGAAAGGTCGAACAAACCGGCTTGTGGCTTGGCAAAAATAAAGACACTGTGAAAACACAAAAATACCATAGTACTGTCCTTATCGTTGGCTACGCCCTGTCTTCACGCCTCCGTATGCAGAACATACCTCAGGGGAAGACTGCGAGAAACATGGGAGTAGGTGTGTCTGGGTGGAGACAGTTTTGGGATGGGCTGAAGGTGCCACACATTCCCCAACAAGAATGATCTGAAGAGTGAGCCCAGTCTGGCATCGCCCAAACGAGCAGCGCACCCGTGATCCGAACAGGTAAGCCAGATTATTTCTCTGCTGTGTTTGGAGGTTTACTGACAAATATTGTTCAGTAAGTTGTGCATCTTTTATCATAGCAACTATTAACATAAGGATATTTATATTAATACAGTGTTTTGTTGCAGACTTCACCAGCAGCAGCAACATGAGTGAATCAGCAGAAGCTTTGGCTGCTAACCTCAAAAGCCGAAGAAATGTCACCATTGAGATCACCAACCTCTCCAGCAAGTATTGGCTCATTGACCCAAAGTAAGTGCAACACTTAAAGACAGTATTGCCAAAAAAATAGAGTGTGTGTCAATTTCAGTTGCATGGATAAATTGAGGTTCAAATACAGACACAGCTACATCAGTTCATTACTCGCAGTCACTCTTATTCCCTCTCTGCTTTTTCTCTGCCTTTCAAAAAAAAGGGTTTTCCTGGACAATGGCCACGTCCACAGCCCACCCCAGCCCACTGTGGGCTCTATGAAAACTGAAGTGTGCAATTTCACCAAGGGCAGCGGCAAAACCTCCGGCGCAGTGGGCGTCCTGACCTACGACCTGTATCATCAGGACCATGGTGTCACAGAGAAAATGGCGATAATGTTCTCTGTGCCCTACGACTATAACCTCTACAAAAACTGGGCGGGCTTGGGAATCTATGAGAAAGATCGAGAGTGCAGTGAGGCGCTGTACAAAGAGATGTACTACGATAAAGAGCAGAAGTGCTTTCTGAGGGATGAGGCCAAAGGTAATGGCTTCACGTATGTGGGCAGGAACTTGGACATCAAGGGTATCATGTCCCCGATGGGCAGGGCTATCATGAAGGTGGAGGTGTGGGACAAGCTCTTCACTCCTCCATCAGGGCAACGTCCGTATTAAGTGATTCATTTTTGACAAAATAATCCAGTTTGGCATGCCAGTGTGTAGTGCTCGATATGTTTAGCCCTTTGTGCACCTGTACTGACTGTACCGTGTGTTCATGCAATAAATCCAGTCTGATATGAACAAACTTGTGTCTGAGTGATCGTTACAGAAACATACAAAACCAAAAAGTCTTGGTAAAACATCCGTCGAGTCCAACTGGTGGAACAAGTTCATGTTTGACTAAATGAGTTATCTTATGCTAGTTATTAACATGTATTTATTTTTCATTTGAAGCACAAATATAACTTCTTCTTATTTTATACATGTTCAGAAAACGTCCATCAGCTGAGCCTGTGTAAATTGATGTGATACAAAAAGACTTAAGTGTTGTTTCTGTGTCAAATATAGAATAAAACATAATTGACATTATATAGTAAATAATAAGACAAAAACACAAATTGATGTCAAAGATAATGAGGTCTGGTGCATCTTTGAATTACAGACGAATTCTGTTGAGCAGAGGATGCAACTCATATACATGTATTGCACAAGGTCACCATCTAGTGGTCAATGTATGCATCTTCAGGAATACCATAACACACAAATAATACTGTATTTTCATGTACAACCCCAACTCCAAAAAAGTTGGGACATTGTGTAAAATGTAAATAAAAACAGAGTGCAATGATTTGTGAATCTTGTATGACCCATATTCAAATGAATGCAGCCCAAAGACAAGATATTTAATGTTCAAACTTTATTTGTTTTTGTAAAATATACACTTATTCTGAATTTGATGCTGCGACATGTTCCAAAAAAGTTGTGACAGAGTTGTTGAATGCTCAAAAAACACCTGTTGGAACAGTCCACAGGGAACAGGTGTAAATTTATATTTAATGGACAGATCTGATGCTCCAAAAAGTCAAACTCTTCCTTTAAAACAAGCTGTTTGTGCGTTTCATCTTTATGAAACCTGAGGTTTTATGTCAAGGGCCAGGCTATGGTCTTTATATTAAGCTAAGCTAAGCTAAGATAAGATAAGCTAAGCTAACAGTCTCATGTCCCCAAATTTATATTTAATGGTCAAATCTGACTCTCTGCAAGAAAATAAATACCTTTTTTTCTCCAAAATTCAAACTCTTCCTTTAAAACAAGCTGTATTTGTGTGTTTAATCCTAACGAAACCTGAGGTGTAAAAACAACCAGTAGGCTAACTGTTAATGGTAGCAGCCAGGCTATGGTCTTTATGCTAAGCTAAGCCAACCACCTTTTTATTTACCAGACAGATGGTATCAATTTTCCCGCTGACTCACGGCAAGAAAATAAAAAGTCAAACTCTTCCTTAAAAACAAGCTGTATTTGTTTGTCTGTGTTTAATCCTTACGAAACCTGAGGTTTTATGTCAGGGGCCAGGCTATGGTCTTTATACTAAGCTAAGCTAAGCTAAACTAACAGTCTCATTTCCCCAAATTTATATTTAAAGGACAGATCTGACTCTCGGCAAGAAAATAAATACCTTTTTTTCTCCAAAAACTCTTCCTTAAAAACAAGCTGTATTTGTGTGTTAATCGAAACCGAGGTGTAAAAACAACCAGTAGGCTAACTGTTAATGGTAGCAGCCAGGCTATGGTCTTTATGCTAAGCTAAGCCAACCACCTTTGCATTTACCAGACAGGGGTCCATGTCATTGGTTCAACAGCCCATTGGTCCGACATCCCATTAGTCCGACGTCCCGTTGTTCTGATATGTGATTATACTAGGCTATCCTGTATTTGTGTACCATAAAGGATCAGCAAACGCAACAAAAGTAGGCTACTGGTCGAGATACAAGTGTCACAGAGAGAAGAGAGTGAAACACCATAACCTCCTGTTATTAACTCTGGGGTCCGGGTTGTGTGGGGAGCTCTCCGCGGTGCTGAACGGCTCCCGGCGGGCGTATTTCTGCCTTGATGGTGCGCCGTGACCGGCTCTGGGTCAGTTGGGAAAGGCTTGAGGCGGAGCAGGCTCACGGCTTATGTGTTTGTCACTTTCTTTTTCATTTTAACCCACACCATGATCTTTTCCTGACCCTAACCAAGTGGTTTTTGTGCCTAAAACCATGATGATTTCGGAACAACGGGACTTCGGAACAATGGGTTTAATATGGTCGGAACAATGGGATGTCGGACCAATGGGTTGTTGGAATAATGGGCTGTCGGACCGGCAGACCCCCCCAGACAGAAGACAATTTTCCCGCTGACTCACGGCAAGAAAATAAAAAGTCAAACTCTTCCTTAAAAACAAGCTGTATTTGTTTGTGTGTGTTTAATCCATACGAAACCTGGGGTTTTATGGGAGGGCCAGGCAATGGTCATTATGCTAAGCTAAGCTAAGCTAACCTAACCATCTCATGGCTCAACCTTCATATTTAACAGTCTTCTCTTTGACTCTCAGCAAGAAAATAAGTCAGACTCTTCCTTAAAAACAAGTAGGTAGGCTTACTGTTTTACGGCAGGGGCCCGGCAATGGTCCTTATGCTAAGCTAAGCTAACTACCTTATGGCTCCACCTTTGTATTAACCAGACAGATGGTATCAATCTTCCCTTTGCTGCTTAAAAAAAACTGTTTGTTTGTGTGTGTTTACTCTGTATGAAAACTGAGGTGTAAAAACAACAAGTTACGGCGGGGGCCAGGCTCGGGCCTTAATGCTAAGCTATGCTAAGCTAACAGTGTCATGTCTCCAAATGTATATTTAATGGACAGATGTGACTCTCAGCAGGAAAATAAATATCTTTTTTTTCTCCAAAAAGTCAAACTCTTCCTCTAAAACAAGCTGTATTTGTGTGTGTGTTTAATCCATACGAAACCTGGGGTTTTATGGGAGGGGCCAGGCTGTGGTCTTTATGCTAAGCTAAGCTAACTGCCTTTTGGCTTCGCCTTTATATTCAACAGATAGATAGTATCAGTCTTCTTGTTGACTCATGGCAAGAAAATAAAAAGTCAAACTCTTCCTTTAAAACAAGCTTTATTTGTTTGTTATTTGCCCCAAAATAAATTCAGGGCAAACGTCGCACATCAGTGGTTAAAAACCCCAACAACATAAGAATCACTGTCTTGATCAGTGAAACCTTTATAAGAGGCTTTTTATGCAGCAATAAATCAGCAGATTTGTCAGTCCATTAACTGTCAATATACTTAATTCTTCCTTTCTTCTTCTTCTCGTCTTTAAAGGGAAACAAACACATCACAGTATTTTAAAGTCAGTGTTGGTTTCCTTTAACCATGACCACCACAGTCTTTCCCAGACTTAACCAAATAGGCTTTGTGCCTCAGACCTGCAGGATCAGTCCGACCCGGAGCACTGCTCATAGAAAACACTGACAACTGTCCCGAACCTGTCCCTCAGATACATCTCAAGTGTATCCAGTGGCATCTGTCTCACATCGTATCCTCTGAACTGTTTCTTTGCCGTCTGGCTCACCGGCACAATCTCCTCCGTGCTGTTGCGGTCGTTGCGGCCGATAGCTGCGTACGTGGGAAAAGCATCCTTCAGTTCTTCTGGAAGACTGTTGCTGTAGTTTGGGCAGCAGTAGGCCGACCACATGTACTCAGGCACAGCCACGCGGTGATTCTTGAGCCAGTGTTCGTCGCTCTGATAAGGGATGATACCAGTAACTACGTAAGCCTCTCCGAGACAGTAGGCCGATAAGGTTTTGTTGATGGTCTGCTCCAGGTCCTCCCAGGGCCCGTCGTTAGAGCCGGCCTTCTGGGGAACCACGTTAGTGAGGGTGAAGGTGGCGGAGCGGTCCTCGTGGCTCTGGTGGTGGAGGCTGGGGTCCAAGTGGCCACGAGAATAGGTGGAGTTAGTGTAGTCCAGCTCCACCCCCTGGCTCTCCACCACGTTCTGGTCTACAGGGCCTGGAGGGAACGGGATCATGTTTCCATCAGCTCCTGGGTAGGCTAACTGTTTATTGGAGGGGTGGAAAGAAGACGTGATTAAAAGTAATGAATGAAGCTGCTTTTACTCTATGTGGACAAAAGTATGTGGACATCTCCAAGAGTCTACAGCCATGCTAACAACTCCTTGCACTCAGGCACACTGATGACTTGAGCTAAATGCTAATGTCAGCATGCTAACATGCTCAAAATAACGATGCTAACATGCTGATGTTAAGCAGGTGTAATGTTTACCATGTCAGGTGTTCTCCTCACTGATCGTGCTTATACCAGTGTTTATTTCATTGACCAAAACTATGACGAATTTTTTTTTGTCAGCGACCTTTTGTCCATGACGAAAACGAGCCAATGACGAGCTAAAAATAGATCTCGATGATAAAAACTAAGACAAAATCTATGTTTCATTTTCCTTGACGAGATGTGAGCAGTGGACTATCGGACATTGAATGCTGAAAACAGCTGCATGAGCGACAGGCTGGTAAACTCCAGTAAATAGTCTGTGCCAGGATGTTTTGTTAGCCTCTGAACGGCAGTGGAGCCAGTGGCCGTCGGACCGCTGGAACTAAATTGTGACTAAAACTAAAAAGAATTTTCATCACAACTCTGAGACTGAATCTAAAACAGCTGAGAACGATGGATCATGAATTCAATCCATCCAGTCGTTTTCGAGAGATTTCAGTCTGGACTGAAGCAGTGAGCTAAAGACATGGCTGAAAAACACTGAGTCATAATTCCTCCAACATAACCAATTTCTAACTGGCAATCAGAAGCGATACAATTTCTCTTTGATATCTTAAAGTGTATTTATTAATTGACCCTAAAACTACGATTAAATGCCTCGTCCCTTTACACATTCTGACAAATCAATCAATCAATTTTATTGGCCTGTCTCCATTAGAGGCCTGGTCCCGTTCTTTTTTTTTTTCATAGAAGTTCCTCGGCTGTATAAAATCAGGTTGTTGGCTTCCTCAAATTCCTTCTTACCCTGTAAGTTATTCATATTACTTTGTTCTGTAAGTGTCCTCAGATCAAAAGGAAAATATAATGCGCTGTCTGTCTGAGCTGGATCAAATGAACAACTCATAACTGATATATTATCTGAAGCCTAATTATCAAACAAGTGATATTCACACTGGTTTAAATCAACAATTTGATTGTATTTCCTGATTTTTGTGGAGCAACAGTTTTGTGTGAAAGAGTTAAAGGCCTGTCCCAAATATAGGTCTGTTGACTTCAGTGATTAAAGCAAATAATAGCCCGACTGAATCATCTTTTCTGTACGTTACTATAGTTTGAAGGCCAGTGGTGTAGTGGAGGGTATACTCAGGTATACGAGGCATACCCACTTCTTTTTCTATCCAGTTACAGTATACCCACCTATCAGCTATAAAGCCATTGTAATATAAAGGAGAGTATACCTACTTCTTCATCGGTAACCTACCTATGTACAGGGTTCGAACTATGTGGGAGCCAGTGGGAGCTGAGCTCCCATAAAGAGGACATTAGCTCCCATGAAAGCTGTAAAACCATACATCTGTGTGGGTCTCTAACAAAACATTAACAACCACTATTTTATCACAAATTATGTATTTTTCAGTGTAATGAGTATTATTTACGTTAGTGAGATAAATAACTAGTCCAAAATAAGCAAATATTTTCCAAAAGAACGACGATATTCTCGAGTGAATGACAGGCCTTTGGCTGCAATTACGGCGCCAAGACACCATGGGGCGCTGTAGAATAGGTTACTGTTCTGCTATGAGTTGACTTTGACAGCGTGGGAACACTGACGTTACATAAAAAAACGCATGACTTATCGTCAAGCGAGTTTGCCTGTATTTCCAAACTATAGCTACATCATGCCGCCGAAAAAAAGGCTGCTTCAAGGTTTGAGTCTTGAACATTTTGTTTTTATCTCAAAAAACCCACAAGTGAGGAACCTGTTATGGCTAACGATAGCAGCACCAACGTTAGCTCGGCTGCAACATTAGCTCGGCTGCAACATTAGCTCGGCTGCTAACGTCGCTGAGGACTCTACCAGGCCTGAATGTGAGACCACACGTGGTAACGTTAGGCCTACTGTGGCAGCCACAGACAGTCTCGAAGAGGAGCAAGATGAAGATCAAGCTCGTGGGGCTGAATGACCGCCACAGAACTGGGGAGAGGACCAGTGGAGATCCTGGAAGGAAAGATGCACCTGGCTGTTTTCAAAGGAAGGTGGTGAAATACGGCTGATTAAAAATTGTAAGTCCCATCGCTGTGTGGGCAAGAATTGAGTTATTTTGCACTGTTATTTTGGAGACCCCCATGAAGCTCAGTTTATAGTTCGAACCCTGCCTATGTAGCAGTACACCCACCTCATCAACTACCACTACACCACTGTTGAAGGCTGTTTCGAAACCTTCAGCATACCGCCTGGAAAATAATTATGGCTGAGTGATAATAATAATAATCCCTCCTTTTTTATTCTAATCTGATAATTTGTTGCATTTATTTGTTCGCTGTTGATATTTAAAAGAACCAGAATCAGATGAGTACTTTGCTTGTAACTGTTCTGTAGAATATGGTGATTAAACTTAAGGAACGATACTAAACATAGCCCTGGTTACGAACAGAGGAAGAAATGTTAATGCTGCTGCTTACAGTTATATTTTTAGTGTATTTTCAGAGCTCGACCTCATCCAACACCTCACAGTAGCTCCGCCGACTCTGAGCTCGACCTCACAGATATTTACAGCAGCAGACCGCTTCCTAATTACCACTTAATCACATGAGGAAGTATTGTTTGGCTGTCCGCATACTTTTGGCCATGTAGCGTACCAGATGAGTTTACACGATTGTCAAATTTAAATGCATGAGCAGCACAGTGTTCTTTGGACCGTGGAGAGATGATGGATCATAAACACACAGATGAGGAAGTTCTCCTTCACTGCGGCTCATTTCCTCATTTCTTGTTATTTGATGTCAGCGCTCTGAGAGCGTCTCACTGTGTCAGATGTTATATCACTGATGCTAAACTGGAAACTGGAACTCCTTTACAAAGTTTATCTTTTTTTAACATGTTGAAGAATTCTTGTTTCAGTGCAAACATGCTGTGTAAAAAAGACAAAGTGACAAACTGTTAAAGGAGCCGTGTGTTCAAGGGGATTTAGTGAGGACTGCAGATTGCAACCAGCTGAAACTTCTCCTGGTTAGAATTCCTTCAGTGTTCACTGTTCAGGAGGTTTTTACCAGGAGCTGAATTATCCACAGAGGTTTCCTTCTCTCCAAAACAAACAGACCAGCTGATTAAAGCTGGTAAATAAATCAATTTCAAGTTACAAATCAGTGTTTCCTTTGTGCTGTTTGGCACGTGAGATTTGTTCCGCTAGCCTGGTGTAGCAGATAGAAAAATTACTGGAAATACCACATCTCAACCGAGAAAAGTGTCTCTTTTGGATAAAGTTGTGTGGTAACGTTAGACCACAACATCAACTCAACGTGAATAAGATTAACAATGATGTCTACATCTGTTCTAAGGTAAGTCAACATTGTGTTTGAGGCAACATATTGTCACTTTGCTGGAAAGAAATATAAAGTTATCTT
>NC_065518.1:1754215-1757573 GCF_006386435.1 Epinephelus moara | reverse complement strand
ATGTTTAGAACTACAAATGAACCTTCTTTCAGTGATTTATATTAGACAAAGAAAATTTTACATTTACATCCCGCCCTGACTGTAAACCAGGTCGGGATCAGAGCGATAGATCAGCCAGCGGCGGTTCTGCGCATGCGCGATTCACTTGCAGTCTGGACGTGGAGGGGTTAACATCTCCTGCTTTGACTGCTGCTGGGAGGGAGGACTGGGCCGTCTGTGAGTGATTTGGCTGCTGGGAGGGAGGACTGGGCCGTCTGTGAGTGATTTGGGGCGAGAGAGGAGCCCACGGCAGCAGCCACTGCCCGTTGAGAAGAATAAGAATGATACGTGCTCTCACAACAGAGTCTCCAGAAGTCTTCAGTAACATCAGAAAAAGTCGCTAGATTTGTCGCTAGTCGCTTTTTTGAAAAAGAGTCGCTACAGGGGTCTGAAAAGTCGCTAAATATAGCGATAAAGCCGCTACGTTGGCAACACTGTGTGGAGGGGGGCGTGGCTTAGCCATAGGTCAATTGTTTGTGTGAGTAGACGTGCCGCGTTGCCTCCAGCCTCTCGTTAGTCTGCAGTGAACTCAAGAGGAAAATATTCATAGTAGCGCAATTACAAACAGAGAATTTTACCTTCTGATGTTGATTTAAGTGCACAGAGCAGTTTATTAACGTAGAATATCATCAGAGTAGAGTCTTTGCATGGGATACATTTTAAAGCTTGTCTTTTTCTCATGTTAGGTGTGTTGTTGTGAAGATAGAATACACACAACAGTGTTTTGCTCTGTGTGGACTCATAACAGGAACTAACTTGAGTTTGACAGGACATGCCAGTGTCCAGCGTCTGATTGTGCACCAGAACACAACACAGTGTGGTCGGGATCTGCAGACCACTAGCATCTGCCAATGTGCGCTCACCTTTTTTCTGATCCACACCTTTAGGAGGTTTTTCTTACCCTGAGCCTTTTTATCCACAGCGGTCTCTTCCTCTCCGAAACAAACGCGCCCGGTGATATAAACCAATAGAAACACTGAATAAAGCAGTTTCACAGTTTTTTAAAAAAATCAGTGTTTTCCAACAATCTCATCACAGAACGGATGCAAGTCATGGTGGCTGACACAAAAAATGGAAATGGAAATGTCTCTATTAAGAGCCAGTGTTTGGTTTGTCCATTCTGGGCTACTGTAGAAACATGGTGGTGCAACATGGTGATCTCTGTGGACGAGGACCTGCTCCCTTTGTAGATATAAACGGCTCATTCTAAGTTAACAAAACACAATGATTCTTATTTTAAGGTGATTATACGCTGAAGAAACAAAATTATTTTATATATTCCATTTCTGCCAGTATGTCCCCCTAAATCCTACAGTCCTGTTTTCAGCTTTGTGACGATGCATTTTCCAGCTGATCCAGGAGGCTTTGTAAAGAGTCTTTTTTCATTATTAACTTCAATTTATAGCCCGGGCTATTATTTGCTTAAATCACTGAGCTTACATTTAGGACAGGCGTCTATACGAGACAGCTACAATGTGTAGCATCTCCATATCGATAAAAGTTTAAAAATTTACATTTGTATGGGCGATCAGAGCAGCTAACTAATATTAGCTCCTGCGGGTAGCAAACCACCCTGTTTTATACATCCAAAGAATATTTATATAAATGAACTGTTTGGCAACAGACCAGGCCTCTAATTGAGACAGGCATTTATTTGTCAAAATGTGTAGCCACACCAGGCCAGTAAAAGAGACTCGGTGTTTAATTGGCAGTAGCTTTTATTTGAAGTTTTACAGTAGTTTAAGACGTAGCAGAGTTTCCTCACGCACAAAGAAACGCTTCAGTTGATCATAAACATTTAAAGCGACATGTCTTTAATACTTATTTTTATGTGTCCCTAACATTACAGTTTCAAATCTTTAAATCAACTCAATATTTTCTCACCTGTGGTTCAAACTTCCAACACGCGGTGGGTCTCCTTCCCTCTGGGACAGAGTACAAATAGGCTGAGAACCACGGGGAGCGGCGCGGTCGACTGTACAGCGTGGCAAAGCGGTACTGATTGTTAAAACGCTGGCAGATCGGCGTCCCAGCCAGACCTTTAGGAGGCCACGACTTATAGAAGAACTGCAGACATGGAGCGAAATCCCCAACATCAGCTGCACACATGCACCACCCTCCAGTGAAGACCAGGACAAGCGCAGCCTGAGCGCTGAAACATGACATGTTGATAAGTGACGGTCAGTGGTGAAATCCAGAGGTGATGAAACCAAAGTTGTGTCATGCCTTCACACAGACTCTCAGTGAAATGCAGGCTCGATTAATGTAGAGACGTTCTCCTTTTCATTAACACGTGACCTCTGAGTGAAAGCAGAACAACTGGTTCAACATTAGTTTCAGTCATCCATTTTCTACGTGGAAGAAATCTGCTGAATCTGCTGTGACTGTTGCACCTCAGTAAACTTCACTTACAACCAGACTCACAAACTTCCTCCTACGTACGAAGAGTTGAGCTCAGAGGCAATAAAACTATAATTACTTTACTCTACAGCAGCAAAACTGATGTGTTACACTAAACCAGGATTCATCCACCACTGAAAATAGTCCCAAATAAATGCTCTATTTCCTTCTGTTTGAGGGACATTTGCTGAAAACTGCAGCAACCAGCTGTTTTCAGAAATTCACAGACAGAATAGGGAAGTGAGAGACAGATAGATGAAGACATTGTTGGTTTCAGTGTCTTCATGAAATGTGCTGACAACAAGAAAAATGTTTAAAAAAACAAAACAAAACCCTTATCCCTTAAATTCAGAAATCAGTTGATTCTGAAAACATTTTTCTGTTTAAAACTGTGTAAAGTACCTGGAGAAAAGCACCTAAATGTCCCAACCAGCCACAGAGGAGGAAAAAACCCACTAAAAGTAAGACTTCAGATGTGTAAAACTAAAGGTACTTTCCCAACACAGACACAAGACCACCATCAAACTTTATTTAATGCAGTTGTTTTTTGGAAAACAAAGCAAAACATCAGATTGGATAAATAATCAGCTCACAGGGAATATTCAAGTTTGAAAAAAATGGCAGCCCTGCTTTGTGCAATTTACGCTCACCGGCCACTTCATTAGGTACACCTGTTCAACTACTTGTTAATGCAATCAGCCAATCAGGTGTCAGCAGCTCATTAACATTTAGTCATGTAGACATGGTGAAGACGAGCTGCAGAAGTTCAAACGGAGCATCAGAATGATGAAGAAAGGTGATTGAAGTGACTTTGAACGTGGCATGGTTGTTGGTGCCAGACGGGCTGGTCTGAGTATTTACTGGGATTTTCAGCACAACCATCTCTAGGGTTTACAGAGGATGGTCCCAAAAAGAGAAA
>NC_065518.1:1751760-1753123 GCF_006386435.1 Epinephelus moara | reverse complement strand
GTTTGTGGTGAGAAGGTGTTCCGACCTGGATGTGAAGCAACTGCAGTCACATGACACATTGTTTGGGTTAAACATGAGCATGTTACAGTCCTGGAGGATTATTAATGTGCACCTCCTCCTGTACTGCCTTAATATGCACATTCAGCACATCCAATGCATCAAAACATTGTTTTCTAGTTGGAGCCGCGCCTCGTTTTCAAACTGTATGGTTTGACAAAAATGAACAATGACAGTAATATAGTCCACGATGAGCAGCGCTAAAATCAACCTGCGTAGTTGTCCCTCCATTGTGACATTAGAAAGTGTCACATTTATCTTGCAAGTGTACTCTTCTTCAACGTTTGCTTTACTTCCTGGATTTTTCCCACATGGAAATTCTGCCTAAAAGAAGCTTCACCATCTTTAGTTTTTGCATTTGTGTAAGGTGGATAACCGTAGCCATGACAAGTTAATAGGGTGCTAATATGTCTCTGTTGTGTTTACAGCTTGCATGCTGCTCCATGGGGGCAACACTTCTCCAATCATTTCTTCAACTGACTGAACACACTGTGTGTACATAAAGAAGAAAGTACTTGTATTCTTGGAACTTCTCTTTCCTTGATAAAGTATTTTTCTTATCAGTGGAATATCTCCTGTGGGAATGAGCTCATTGTGGAGGTCACACAGCAAGCCACCAAAAAACCCCCCACAACATTTGAAGATATTGTGTTACTCCTCTGTGAGTGTGTGTGCAGCGCAGAGAAAGAGGGAGGGCTCTGTGCGAAAACTCTTTGCCTCTCCTCCCCTTCAAAATACACACACACATACATACTGAGGTCCACCCTCCTCCCCTAACACCCACTCTTCCTTATGTAACACAATAATCGGGTTTGGAGTTTGGATCCTTTCTCCATGCAGGCGCTGGGCCTCACTTATCCACAGCAGGCTCGACATTTCTCGACTGTTAAAGGGATTGAAGGTATGTCACAACTACTTTTCTCACAGTGCATTAACAGCTCAGTCTCATGCCTTCACAGCTTCACTGTTTTGGTAACTTGTGCAGAATTTTAAATAACTATAGAAATGTGGCTGACCTGAGAGCACGGTGTCAGATTCCTCTTTTAACTTTCCCAACAATAGACATGCAGAAAGGAAACCTGACACTTGAGGGCATGTTTCCTTTCTGCATATTATTGCTGCTGCTAAGTGTTTTTAGCTTGTTAGCAGGTCCCTGCTGAATGCAGATGAGATTATAGACCATAGGAACAGCAGGCATTACTGAGCCTGTGCATTCCTCTGGACTTTGATCTGTTAAAGCAACATTTTTTGGTAACACTACATTATACGGCCCGCGACTTAGAGCGTACCTACCGCTCACTTTGCA
>NC_065518.1:1738601-1751260 GCF_006386435.1 Epinephelus moara | reverse complement strand
CTCTAAGTCGCGGGCCGTATTATGTAGTGTTACCCTTTTTTTTTTAAATTCAGGCTCTGTGGGCGTCCATGTAGCCATTTCCCTCTGGTTTGATCTAAATCTTCACTGCAGGTCTCTGAATTTGCAGATGAAACCATCTCAGATGTTGGGGTTAAAAGGTAGCCTACAAAAACATGGGTGATAGCAGCAGGCTGTCCAGACTGGCTGTAAGCACTAGCAGAACTAACTACAATTAAATACATTTTAAAGTAGATGAAGTGTTTTTTTGTTTTGATTTTTTTTAATAAAAATGAATTGTGGAAACCTACTGTAATGGTAATGACAGTGTGTCCATGCAGGGTTTTAGCCAAAATTTTAGTTTTAGTTAGTTTATTTTAGTTATTATTATTATTATTTATTTATTTTATTTGCACGCATAAAACTGCATACAATCCAAATAGTAAAAAAGAAAAAGATAAGTGTGTCAGGAGAGGTCAAGAAGCCACAGGCTTATACAAACAGTCCTCCCCTCAACTTAAGGAGAAAAACAGACTGTGGCAAACCCATTTTGTTTTTGTGCTTGCTGTTTCTCGTTTTGTCCACCAGAGGGCAGCTTGCATTGTTTGCAGGTCAATTTTGAAAAAACAAATATCTGCTTTAGATGCATTTTTTGACATGATTTCTTTAAAATATAAATTCCATGATTTGTGTTGCTATTAAGAAGATGTAATTTCATTCATTTTTATATGTATATTTTTGCCCGTTTTGGAGATAATGGTTCCGTTTTTAAACAGTGAGATTTTATTTTGAAGACCATTACTTCCTCCTTCCTTCCTGTGTTGTACTGCCGAACAAAAAAAAAGCCACTTGACTACGGAATGAATGGTAAAACGATAAAAGTTCAAGGTAAACAAAGGAAAATAAAACGGCAACGGCAACTTAATGATAAAAACGTCGAAGGCTGAGTGTATTTTGGCAACCCCCCGAGGAGGCATAAGGTTGGTGTGTGTTGTGCCTGTGGTGATTATTTTCTTACTTGATGATTTGTGTCAAAAAGTATGCTAACTCTTTTGCCCACCTGTTTGGGGAATTGGCGGTGTATTGCTTGGTATAATGTTGAGTTGTCTGAGAAAGTACTGTGATCATTTACCATTTATTATGGACAGAAGTGGAAACAGAAATGTGATTGCTTTGTTTTCTTTGTTTTGTCAGTTCTCACGTTGGTTTATGGAGCTGGTTTTGTGGAACAGCAATAAATGTTAAAACCATCAGTCGAGTCTCTTACCATCTTTCGGAGGGTATGCTACACAGACAGTAACAAAATTAGGGAGAAAAGTAGACACAAGAACTAAACTAACGTTATACAGAAAAGTACAACCAAAGAGAAATGACAACAGGAAACACTGAGTAGTCAGTGAAAAATAAAAGAGAGATACATGGAACACAGTGCAGTGAGAAAAGAAAAAATATATATTTATATATAAGTCAAGAAATAATTAGACATCATGAATAAATGTAATGATAATTTCGAAGGGCTCTTGACAACATGAACGTTGGTGTTCCAGATCTGTACATCACGATATCTGAGGGAATACTGACCATGTTTCGTTCTGTGAAAAAGAAGGTGACTCAGAATCCCCCACTGTATCACTGACGTAGTGCTTTTATTTTGAAAGAGACTGTATGTAAACGTAAACGTCAGTATGTGACGAGGTCGGAGTGAGAATGTGTTAGACATGACCTCAGTGCCCTCGATAGAAGCTACAGTACTGTGTTCATGTCAGTGTTGTTTGTGGCTGGTTGTGATTCCCAGCTGGTTGAATAAGTTTGTCAGTTGATGGAATTCAATAGAGATTATTAGCACATCAAACGTGACATAAAGACTTATGAATTTTACAGTTGCTCACACGAAACTTGAATGTTTGTCCTTTCCCTTCAGGGTTAATCGATGGGGAGCATCCCAGGTGTTTCCGTTCTGCTTGTGGTGGTGAGTGTGTCCCTCCTGACAAGCCCAAGCGTCCAGGGCGGAAAGATTCTGGTGTTCCCGGTGGACGGCAGCCACTGGGTCAACATGAACCTGCTGATCCAGAGCCTCCACAGCAGGGGCCATGAGATCACTGTGGTCCGCACAGCCACAAGCTGGTACGTCAAAGAAAGCGCACCACACTACCGCTCCATCACCATCACCTTACCAGAAGCCATCAGCATAGAGGAGCAGGACTTCTTTGTAACCTTCCTGGTCAAGATGCTGGCCATTCAAAAAGAGGGGCTGTCTCTTATCGGCTTTATGAAGTTCTACTGGGAAATGCTCGGGTCGCTGTCGAACATCCACCACCAGGCCAGCCTGGTGGGGGTAGAAATATTTGAGAACAAGACTCTATTGCAGAGTATTCGGGACACTCAGTTTGACATGGTTCTTCTGGACCCGGGGTTGCCCGTTGGAGTTCTGGTGGCTCATGAACTTAAGTTGCCGACTGTTTTTAACGTGAGATGGATCACCAGTGGAGAAGGGCATTTTGTGGTGGCTCCATGTCCACTGTCTTATGTTCCAGCTTCAGGACATGCTGTGCCAGATAAGATGACCTTTGGCGAACGAGTCAAGAACACATTGTACTATTTACTCAATGTCTGCATCGACAAATTTATAGTAAGCCCTCACTATGATACACTGGTAGACAGGTACTTTGGTCCAGATGTGAACTTTTATCACCTTTTACAAGGGGCAGACATCTGGCTCATGAGGGTGGACTTTGTCTTTGAATTCCCCAGACCCACCATGCCAAACATTGTCTACATTGGTGGCTTTCAGTGTAAACCTTCACAGCCTTTATCATCAGAGCTAGAGGAGTTTGTACGAAGTTCAGGAGAGCATGGATTCATCCTGATGTCTCTTGGTACTCTGGTCGAACGCTTACCTATAGAAATTACTTCAGAAATTGCTGCTGCCTTTGCTCAAATTCCTCAGAAGGTCATATGGAGGCACGCTGGTGAGCACCCCAGCAATCTGGGGAGCAACACCCTACTGGTGAAATGGATGCCCCAGAACGACCTCTTGGGTCACCCGAAGATCAAAGCCTTTGTAGCCCATGGTGGCACCAACGGGATCTACGAGTCCATCTACCATGGCGTGCCGATCATAGGCATACCCCTTCTGTTTGACCAGTTTGAGAACATTTTGAGAGTGGAGGCGCGTGGAGCCGCTAAGGTGGTGGATGCGACCAAACTGACTCGTGAAAACTTTCTTGAAGCGATACAAGAAGTTCTTCACAATCCCTCGTACAGGAACAACATGAAGCGTCTCTCTGCTCTCCATCGGGATAAACCGATGCATCCTCTAGAAACGGCTCTTTACTGGGTTGAATTTGTTATGAGGCACAAAGGAGCTTCACATTTACGCACTGAGTCTTATAAGATGCCCTGGTACACCTACCATTCTGTGGATGTTCTTTGCTTTTTGACAGCGGTCTTGTTGATGCTGACAGCCATTGTAGTTGGATCAATACAATTCCTTTGCATTCGACTGTGCAGGAAAAGAAAAGCCAAGCAGGAGTAGTAACTGACTCCTCACATCAGATTAACGCTCATTTAAATGAAGGAGAACTGGACTGGTGATGTTCTATATTCTTAGCCATACTAATGCCGTTGCTCTAGGAAGGGCAGTGTTGGCCTGTCAGTCAGTTGGTCCACCACTTTGGTCCAGACTGAAATTACTCAACGACTATTGAATGTGTTGCCACAACATTTTGCTAAGACAATCATGTTCCCAATATTCTACACTTTTTGGTAATCCATTAACATTTTGATTTTGAGTGTCTCAACAACTATCTGATGAATCGTTATTAAAGCGGCCATATGCAAAATTCAGATCATTTGACTTGGCTGGACGCGGTTCTCAACATGGAGGTGGCTAAACAGCTAGCAGCTAACTCTGCTAACTCCATAAACAGCGCTAAACAACGGCAACAGTGCTGACAGAGCTAACGGTTATAACCAGGGCGAACCGGAGAGCGAGCACTACGCTTCAGTCCTCACATCACTTGCAGAGATCCAAGGGGAGAGGAGGTAGCAACACAACTCCACCTAATGGAGGCTGACGGCGCCCCAGATTCAAACGTCCAAAAACACATAAATGAAACCACAAATCCAAGTGTCCTGAAGCCCCGACATAAAAAGTTGTTTGGAAAAACATCTACAGGCTACAATGAGGCTAAAAACAGAGTTCAAATGAGGTTTTTCCAAACAACTTTTTATGTCGGGGCTTCAGGACACTTGGATCACTACGGACGAGCAGTATGGAGATATTTTGTGGTTTCAATTATGTGTTTTTGGACGTTTGAATCTGGGGCGCTGTCAGCCTCCATTAGGTGGAGTTGTGTTGCTACCTCCTCTCCCCTTGGATCTCTGCAAGTGATGTGAGGACTCTAAAACTTCACCTGAGCCTCCCTCGGCATATGGGTGAGTAGATAATGGCTGAATTTTCATTTTTGGGTGCACTATCCCTTTAAATTGGTGCAGATATTCATGGTGTCCAGAGGATAAATGTTAACTTCTGCAATGATATTTCTCAGATTTCCCCTGACAATGAATCTCAGTGCCTTTGGTGATCCACTAACTTTTCCCCATGTGTCACTGTGAGGTTCACATTTGTGGTTTCAAGTGCAATGACTCGACAACTATTGGTTGGATTGCCGTAAACGTTGGATAGACATTCATGATCCCCTCAGGATGACTTTGATGATGTCTTAATGTTTTACTAGCCTAATTAGCCCTATACTTTGGGTTAAGATCAAATACCAGCAAAACAACATTCCCTTCATCCTCAGCCGTGCTTTGTGTGTACTTCAAATTAAAAAATGCTAACATGCTAACTGTCTAAACATTATGGTGAACATTATACCTGCTTAACGTTAACGTGTTTGTGTTGTTATCATGTTGACATTAACTCTTATGTTACAGATTTTCAATTAAAGAATTAACATGTAACTAAGCTCAAGACACTTTTTTGTTTATTATTATTATTATTATTATTATAATTATTTTTTTTTTAGGGCACTGGTCCTCAGACTATGTTAAGTCTAGCACTGTTGGTAATCGAGCTTCCTCTAGTGGTGCACTGAAAAAACAAAATAAAATATTTACAAAAAATGTAATGAAATAATGTATATATATATATATATATATATATATATATAATGCTAACCAAATACTAAAGCATCTTGAATGGAAATACTTCAACTATGAGGTCCCCAAAATGTAATTTAAAATCAGATTTGCCTTTCCAGGTACATGGATGTAGCATGTGCATACATGCATGTAACAGGCTTAACTGTGCTGGCAGGATGGTTAGCAGAGGTTAAATTAAGTTTTTAAAAACACTGCAAATGTGGCTCCAGTCGAAATCTTTCAGGGAGAGAAGCGCACATCAGGAGGAAAATATTTCCAGCAGCCTTGTTGAAACTAAAATGGAAGACGGTGAACTGAGTGCATATGTTATTGGCTTTTTCATCAGCACCAGTGATGTCTCCACAGCACCTGAGATTTGAGATTTATTTGGTTTTTAAAAAAATGCATGAATGGACATTTACATGTAAATGCATGAGATTATAGCCAGGTGGCTAATTTCCATCTCCAGTCCCATTGGCAAGCTGGTGTCAAACACACAAAATCAACAATGCCAACAAAAGAAAATAAAATACACAGAGAAGAACAACATAAGGACAACATAAGTAAACCACAAAGCACACAACAGGTGAAGAGACGGGCGGGGCGACCATAGAAATTTCAATCTGATTACAAAGTGCAGGTGTGCTAGTTAAAGTGGAGAGTGCCAAAGTGCTGAGTGTGTATTGCAGACACCCCGGTTTATTGCACATGCCCTAACGCAGTAAAGTGCATAGTGCAGTTTGTGCTAATTTGCTAAGTGCCAGTTCATATTGCACAATGTCACCTACAGCACTTGACACACTTGCACATACAAATATGGTACCCCAACAAACCAGTTGCACAGATACACAGAACAATAATAAGAGAATGCATTAAAATAATAATAATAAATAAAATAAAATTCTCAAGATGCATGAGTGCAAATTTGATTCTCTAGTAGCTGTGTTTTGAAATGTCTAATGAATGAGGCAAGAGATGGCGAATCCCGCATAGTATTTGGTATGGTGTTCCATGTCTGGGTCGCTCGATATGAAAACACCGTCTGTCCGAAAACACTTTTCCTGAGCGGGACTTGACAATCCCCTCTAGAGCCGGCTTTCATTGACCTCATAGGGTTCCTTTTAATAAATTCATGTAACGGAGGCAGCGCCAGACCATGGAGAATTTTGTACACCAAGACACCATCTGCATGTTTTATTGTGTTTCCCCAACTCAGAAGACCATATTTTTTCAAAATGTTGCAATGGTGGTATGCTTTGGGTTTTTTGTCTAAAATTTTGATTGCCTGTTTATACACAACTTCAGCTGATTTAAGCGTGGTCTTGCATGCCAGTGCCCAGGTTGTTATGCAATAAGTTAAATGTGGCTTTACCATAGCACTGAAATATAGTTTTGCTGATTCGGTAGTCAGGTTGTTTCTTATGTATCTGAAGTTAAACAGGTTGAATTTGGTTTGGTTCACAGCTCTCTTTACTTGTTGCTGAATTCACGTACCACTTCAAGCTTGTTCCCGTTTACAAACACATCAGGTAATATGTCATTATTTCCTTTTTTTGAATAAAACAACAACATGTAGACGGTTTTTGATACATTAAGATGTAACCATGAACATTGTAGCCAGTTTGAAACATGAACCATAGCAGCAGATAGATCTGATGTAGGGCTGGTCCTTGGGGTGTGTGAGCGTTTTGAGGAATAGTGTAAGTAACAGTTTAAGTGCTTTCCCTTTGTACAGAGTGCCTGTGGTGGACAATAATCAACAATGAATAATCGTCCGATTAAAAATTAACCCGCCTCCTATGTGAAGTCGTCGTAGCTGAACAGGGCCGACACTACTGTATCTTAACTCCAGATATTATCTTGGTTCTTGAAGAGTGGAATATTATTTGAGGTCGTACATGGTGTAAAAAAAATTGAGAACCACTGTTGTAGGGGACAAATGTGTAAATATGATGAGGCTTCTCACCATCACAGATCTAAAAAGTACTGGATGGAAAACATACCCCACCTTTTACTATGCATCCACAGACAGCTGTGTGCCTGTACTTACCTCTTAACAGCAAAATATGTCGTTTAAAAAGTATTTGCAGATCTGAAATTTGGTTTGGTTTGACGTTTGGTCATGGACTCTCCACGTCCACATATGACGTCCAAGGTACCCTGGGTGTGTTGGTTGTTGACGTTCTGGGACGCCGTGTCAACTTCAAAATACACTACTGTTTTCACAGGAAATGTACAGTTTGCATACAGTCTCTTTCAAAATAAAAGCACTATGTCTTAACAATATACACACATTACTGGGTTTAGGAAAACAAAAAGGGATTTGGGTTTACATTCATACGGGAAGCAAACACCAACCTCCCAGATGAAAGACGGTGGTTGTTGAACCCGCCAGCCCGACCCCGACTTCCGCCCCCTTAACTTATGTTGTTGTCCAGCCGCTTTTCCCCCTGATGCCACTGGGTGCTGTTACAGAATAAAGGCAACCGGCCGTGTATCATGCCAACACGAAAGGACGGCGTTTTTCGTAGGTGTCTGACGTTGGATGTCACTGACCAAGTGCCAGTATTCGACGACTTCTGAGTGAGACTGGGTTGAAAATAAATGTTACAACTTTATGTTGTGTGCACTCAAAGACAGAAAATGCAGTCTGTTGTAGCTATTAGTGAAATGTATACCTTATGAAAATAAAAGGGTAAGACCGGCCAAATTGCTTGGTAGATACAGTCTTTGTTTCCTCCTAGAACAATGAAAATTTAAACTCTGAAGACTAAATATTGTTTTATTTTGTAAACAAACATGTGCACGATCACCACTGAGAATTTAATACATAGCATTAATTGTATACATCACAGCTATAGTCCTATAGATGCCCACATATCGTCGCTGTCCGATGAAAAACACGTATCTCCACTTTTGACGATTTTGAATTTCTACAGTGCATGGAGTGTCCATAATATTCCTTAGCAACCATTAGCGTTGGATATCCAAATGACCAATGGAAAGACGTCTATTACATCATCTATTCAACACCTATCTCCATTGGCTGTCAGAAGTGTCCATCAAAGCACGTAGAAAGTCAGAATCGTCAAAAGTGGAGATACGTGTTTTTCGACGATATAGAAAATAATAACGTCACATAACTGTATTTACAATATAAAAATGTTTCCGGACGATCTAAACATTCTTTTCACAGATCCATCTGTAAGGTTTATTACAGGAACCATCCATCCAGGACTCGAGTGTGTTTTCGCTGGTGTCTATGTGTCCACAGTCTTCACCCAGAGGGTCGTCCAGCTTCCAGTCATCAGGCTCAGTCCCCAGTCCAGGTCTGTTCAGCCAGAACCTGCAGGAAGAGCAGCGTTAGATAATCTTATTTCACAGTGTCGCTGAAACAAAACATCCTCGTCCAGTGACAGAGCATCTTATTTTGTGACTTCTGGTGTTTTAAAAGATTATTTAGGATTCACCAAAGTCACAGTAACACAAACTAACTGATCGAGGCAGTGGTAGACCAACAGCTCCAGTGTTCAGCGAGGTAAAATCACTGCTTTTGTCAATGCAGTCTGGCTTTGAAGAGAGAGAAGGTTTCACTTTCCCTTCAGTTCACCGTCCTAAAGGTCTGTCTGTCTGGGAAGTACTGAGCATACGACTGCATAAATGAGACTTCTATTATCCTGACGAGTTGTGTGAGAGTTTAGCTCCTTGCAGCGTTTCACACTATTGACCATCAAATTCTGCTACAGAGACTGGAACACTTAATTGGCCTAAAAGGTTCTGCACTAAGCTGGTTTAAATCTTATTTATCTGATCGTTTTCAGTTTGTTCACGTTCATAATGAATCATCCTTACGTACTAAAGTTTGTTTTGGAGTTCCGCAAGGTTCTGTGCTCAGACCAATCCTATTTACTCTATATATGCTTCCTTTAGGTAACATCATTAGAAATCACTCTGTAAATTTCCATTGTTATGCGGATGATACACAGTTGTATTTATCGATGTAGCCAGAAGAAACTAATCAATTAACAAATTGTGATTTGTGATATTGGGCTTTGTGCTGTTTCCGAAAGTATTTAAAGCTCTGAACCCTGAGCAAACTGCTGCAACTTCTTTCAACAACACGGGAAAAAAGGCAATGAGCAACTTTGTAAGAAATGTCCCACAAATTGCAAAAAATTAATAGATTCAAAAATTTATTTAAAAAGTTATTATTATTATTAATAATAATAATTATTACAGTTTAAAACTATGTTACAGATTTTTAAAAATAATTTGTAAACAAATGATTTGATATAGTTTTGCTCTTGTTCAACGCGGTCGCTCTTGACTTTAATTCATCAAGAATATTCTCAGCTTTTGGATTTTCCGTTCACCGTGGAGGCATCTGAGAAAAGTTTTCGTCATGAATTCAACGTAACACGGAGTGGGTAACTGATATACAGACTATCATTGGGGCGTGAAGCATTCCTTTAATGCAACACGAATAATGACAAAATATTTAATCTTATAGTGGAAAATAATGTTTTTACAACATATTGGTTCGACAGGGAATTTGTAGAATTGCTATTTTCCAAAGATAAAGATAATCTGTTGGTAGGTTGTATGGACATGTCCAGTCATTTCAGCTACACAGTTAATCTCTGTAGTTACATTAAATACTGCAGAGAAATGTTTTCTTGAGCCTTGTGGTGATTAAAAGTGTCACTTTCTATTTCAAAGCCCAAAGCCCTGTCATGTCAGAGTGAGTTGTTGTTGAAACAGTGGGTAAACCAGTAGTGTTGTCACAGTGTCCCTGCATTTGTCTTACTGTAAATCTGAAGAGACTGGGCTGCCGTCCACCCAGCTCCATTCACCCTCCTCCTGTGCGTCTGTCAGACCGATCCACAGCCGGCTGCTGCTGCTGCTCGACTCCAGAGTCCGGCTGCTCTCCAAAACAAAACTCTGAAACAGAGCAAACATGATTTACATTACATCACTCCTGGAATCTCTGTCTCTCTGTCTGCAGCTGTCTCACAGTCTCTTCTTTGTGTCCTCTACCTGTTCAGGTTCACTGTTAATGACGAGCAGGTCGCCCCCCTGTGTCTGACACCAGGCTCTGCTGGAGCTCCAGGTGAGCATACGAGAGGAGAAGTAGTAGCACTTCCTCTCAAACAGTGTCCAGCCGTCGTGACACGTTCTGCACATCCTCTCTGTGGAAAAAAGAAAGGGACAGTTTCTCTACAGTTACCAGTCTTTGCTATATCAGAACCCAGTAACATTGATGGTGGGAATCACCACAGGCCCCACGATACGCAAGTCACGACGCAATATTATTGTGATTTTAAACATGTCGCCATATTCGGAGTATTGCAATAAAATATATATCGATGTTGCAATACATACATCTTCAATACTAATCTGAACTTACTATAGTTAGGATTCTTTTCAGCACCGGGGATCCCTGAAAATATAATATGGGTCACTGAATTTGGTGGATTTACCATTTATGAGACCACAAAGGAGACACAGATTAAGGACTGGTCAAGGTCCCTGCTTGGCCAGCCTTCACAGATGGGGGAGCAGCCTGAGCCCACTGTGAGCTTGTGGAGAGGAGCAAACCATGGAGCATATTATTGAAGCCTGCCCTCTCCAACGACTAAAAGGCGACCCCTAGTGGAGGCAGGACCCCAGGTTACATCTTTTGATCTTTGATTTGTTGACAGTGAGAGTAATATAATAACACCAGCCTTATAAAGTTGAACTTGAAGTAACCAGTGTGTCTTCACACTGTGGGTTAATCTAATCAAAGCCACCATTAACATCAGACATAACCGAATATGTACCTTTGGTCTTGTGGTTAACCACAGGGCAGTAGAGGTCCAGGTAGCTGTAGGCCTCCTTTATCGACTGCATGTCTGCCACCATTCGCTCCGTCTCATCCTCTCGCTCTGCTGCTTCCTGTCTCTCTTTCATCAACATCCTGCTCAGGTTCATGTTTTGCTCCTGAAGCTCTGTTAATCTCTGCTGCAGCTGCGTGTTTTGTTCTGACGCCCACTCGCGGTCCTTGTCCAGCAAAGCTCCGATCCTCTCACTCAGATTTTTAACTTCTGCTTGATACTCGTCGTTGATTTCCAGAAGTTGTTGATTCCTTTCCTTCAGTTGACCCAGCTCATCCCTCAGGAGGCTGTTGATCTCTCGTCTCTCCTCCTCTCGCTGAGCGTTGGAGTCGACCAGATGTTTGATAGTCTGAGACATGTTCAGCTTCTCTTCCTCCTGCTCAGACGTGTACCGGACCAGACGCTCGTGTTCGTGTGTGAGTTGTTGGTTCGCAGAAGTTAGATTGACGATTTGCTCCGTCAACTCGGTGCTTTCTAAACTCAGAGCAAGGTTAACAGACATCAGACCGGCTGAAGTCCTGTTGAGGAGTGCGGTCTGTTGGTGCAGCCAGGCGCTGTGCTCCTTCAGGAGTTCATCGTCTCTCCTCAGGTCGTTGTTTTCTGTAGTGAGGGTTGAGTAGCTGTCGCTGATGTTCTGGTAGTCGAACAGGAGGCTCTTCCATCCTGGTTTATTCTCTGACTCGTTGTTATCTGAAATCAAAGGCAAAGAATCATCACAACACAGCGTGCTTCAAAATGTGACTCTAAACACAGATAACTGTTGTTATGCTACGAGTTTTAAAAGTTAATCAAAACACATGATTTAATTTCCATTTAAAAAAAGACACATTACACTTAACCTAGAAGTATAGTTTAAGATTTGGGAACATATACGTGTAGGCTTTCTTTCTGATAGTGAGATGAGCACATCAACATTAATCTCAGGACAGGGTTAGCCTAGCTTAGCATAAGAATCAACAGCCTCTTTTACACTTCCTGTTCAAGGCAGTAATAACGTGCTGTTACTCTGCCTCACCGTTCTGTAGATATGGTACAATTTCAGAATAGGGGGGGGCAGAGTCTCACCTCAGAGCCAGGAACAGAGGGAGGAACAGCACTGAAACGATGTCTGTATAAACGGGACAGCCAGCAGGCCGGGATAAATGGCAGCACAGGTGTGACATTTTAGCAACGTGTTATGTGTCGAGAGATTTAAAAAGTAGCTGATAGCAGTTAGCAGCTAACTCAAAGAATGCGAACAGCGGCCGAAATGTCTGCAAATTTGGGAAAACAATGAGGTCTAGAAGCTCCTTAACCTCTGAGCACAGGACAAGATCAGCCGCCATGTAACAGGGACAGTAAATGATTGTTATTGCCATGTTAATGTTAATGTTAATGTTATTGTTATTGTTTATAAAGCGCTGCTGACGCATCTGACTATATAATGACGAAAACTCTGTGTGTGTGTTCCACGTTTTTCTCCTCACTGACTTAGTCAATCCATGTGAAATGTGGCACAGTGGTAGAGGGTCATGGGAGGATGCCAATGAAGCAATATTACATCAATTGGCCAAAGGGGGGCGCTATAGCAACCCATTGAAATGTCAAACTTTGAATGGGCATATCTCATGCACCGTATGTCGATCTGCATGAAACTGGGGC
>NC_065518.1:1727247-1738587 GCF_006386435.1 Epinephelus moara | reverse complement strand
TCAAGGTGACTGGAGAAATGTAACTCTAATTGGCAACTGGGTGGCGCTATAACAACAGAAAAATGCTTCAAAATGGCTAAAATGTGACCGATCGCTGTGGCTCCCCCTGTGGACCAATGTTGGTGTTGTTTCTAATTTTTGGTATGACTAAGTCATGGTATGGTATGCTGTACTCAATGGGTATGGACTAGTATGTTATATTTCACATTAGAGGCTGATGCTGTTGTGTTACACGTCACGCCTCTTTTAAGCCCCTACTCCTGAAAAAACACAGTCTGCTCTGATTGGTCAGCATTTCTGGGCTAGAACTTGAGGTCAGAGGCAGTTAGGGCAAAGAGGTCATGGTAAGGGTTAGTACTGGCTAATCACTGCACAGTAGGATAGGACTGGGCAGAGCACGCTTATAAAAACATCATGCTGGTGTCTCTGCGCCTTCAGTATAGCTGGGGAATGACTTTAACATACACAGGTAGTGACACTTTATACTGTGAAAAATCACCATTAAAAGCCTCTAATTTACAACTGAACATGTACCAGCAAAATATGATCTGAAATCTGGGAGAAAATAACATCAGCAACCAAGATTTTCCTGACCTTAGCATTTAGCTACATGTAGCAGTGTACTTGCAGCCTGGGAATGACTGTGCGTAGCGGCACTTTGTCCTGGTAAAAATTACTAATAACTCTGATAAAAAGAAATCTGAGAGACATTCACATAATCAGAAACCAAGATTCCATGTTACCTTGACGTTAGCATGTAGCTACATGTAGCAGTGTATGTAATGTAAAAACTTGCAGTAGCGTGCCTGGAGCAGACGACTGTATAAAGAAGTCCGTCACCAGCTGACATTAGCTTGAAGCCAGAGTAGAAAAAAGTGTTGTAAATAGTCTTCAGAGGTTTTTGCTCACAGTGATTAATTTCACAAACGTTTCCCTCATTATTTAAAACTTTAGCCATGTTTAGCACGAACGTCAGACGCTGTAACACTATATTGTATATGACATAATATAAGGAGTATAACAGGTCATGTTTAACCAATTATCTTCAACTTTTTAGAACAGAGGTTTATTTTGGCTCATCATCAACTTACACAGGACACAAAGTGCTACACAGGTGACGAGCAGCAACAAGCAGAGCGCTGAGAGACCGACCACCGGACAGAAGTGGTGATGCGTCACTTTTCCTCTGATGCCGAGGCAATCTGAGGCTGAAACAAAAAACAGACAGATTTATTATTAATATTATTATTATGACAGGGTTGAAGTTGAAGTTGTGCACATGCTGGTTATTCTCTTGCTGAATAGTTGTTTCATGTACACAGATTTAGGATTAATGTTTACAGAAGATACAAACACTACAAACGTCTCGAGCTTTTAAAATGTCATTAAACCTGCCAGAGCAGTGAAATCTTTACGTGTTTGCAGTCAAACTCAAATTGAATCAGAAACACACTGACATATTCTTACTGCACAAGAATATTTTTAGTTTTTTAAAGGATTTATTAAAGAACAAACGAGAGTTTTGCAGAGAGTCCCCCTATTCAACATTTATAAACAGTACACAAACATTTGATAAATTATTTACAACTCTCGTAACACTTACTCCATATTGCAAGTCCATCAGTGAGTGATAAACCATCTATTACATGTTAATATGCTGCTTATGAATGCTAAATATAAAGTTCAGTGTTGTGTGACTTACGTATTTCCTGTTCCTGCTTGGCTGAGGTCACTGTGATCGAGCCAGAGGTTGGATTATTAATCCAGGGGAACCGCTTATGACCGAACATTTTACCTGCTCAGTGTTGGAGCGTTCAGAGGAGCAGGAAGCCTGTCAGGGAATGACAGGGATTAATCGGATGAGTAGTGAACATGCAGAGTGAAAAAGTGTTTAATTTGGATCAGAGGTGTCAAGGTTTCAGCCCACATATCGACAGACAGACAGACAGACAGACAGACAGACAGAATCATCTGCGTCTAGACATCAAACACAGACGAAGTGTTTCGGTGGTTTTCTGTTATGTCTCATCAAAGACTATCACAGTGTCTGTTAAACAGCGTCCATGCTGCAGCACAGTGAGTGAGACGAAGCCTCTGATTTAGGATTTACACAGAGATACACAGTACGACACTAAAGTTACATGTTGAAGTACTTGTAATTTTATGTTTCCTTTATACTTGTACTTCACGTGCAGTAAGAAATATTGTGCTTTTTATGATAACTTGTTTTAGATCAAACCACCCAACGGTATTTAAATTTAGTACAATGTGTTGCTTCTTTAACAGCTACAACATTTAATAATATAATAATACCTTTTATTTATAAGCAACTTTCAAGACACCCAAGGACACGTTACAAAACCGGATGAGTCAGTACATCATAAAAGTTAACAGTGAGCAACAACAACAAAAGGTTTGCATGTATTAAATATGTTTTCTTGTAATGTTGCGTGGCGGCACGGTGGAGCAGTGGTTAGCATTGTCACCTCACAGCAAGAGGGCTTCGGGTTCGAACCCAGGGTGGGAGGTTTGAACCCCCTCTGCTCCCCCTCCAGGTCAGTGTGGGTTTCCTCCAGGTGCTCCAGCTTCCTCCCACAGTCCAAAGACATGCAGGGTAATTGTTGACTGTAAATTGTCCGTAGGTGTGAATGTGAGTGTGAATGGTTGTCTGTCTCTATGTGTCAGCCCTGTGATAGTCCTGCGCCCCGCCTCTCACCAGTGTCACCTGGGATAGACTCCACCCCCTCTGTGACACCCAGCAGCATAAACGGCTACAGAAAATGAATGAATGAAATGTTGTAACAATAACAGGAAGTACTGTAGAATAACTCCGCCCTCCTGCTCAGGTTAAGAGTGTTGGGGCGCTCGCTAGCTCTCCAGGTGGAGGCACCTCATGTACAAAGGCTGTGTCCTTGCCGCAGCAGCCACCGGCTCAATTCCCACCAATCACCACCTGCTGCATGTCATTCCCCCTCTCTGCCCCCCCCTCACACTCTACCTGTCCTATCAAATAAAAGCACCAAAAATATCTTTAAAAAAGGGTCTCCAGGACAGTGCACTATCCTCTGAGGCCCACGTCACTAATGTTACTCTGTCTGCAGACTTTCCATGTGATATTAAGCATCTTTATATTATTGATGAAAGAAATATTAATCAATAAACTTCACTGACTTCCTGTTAAATAGCACATCGACTTCAAGACTCTGCTTCTCACCTTTAAAGGGATAGTGCACCCAAAATGAAAATGCAGCCATTATCTACTCACCCATATGCCGAGGGAGGCTCAGGTGAAGTTTTAGAGTCCTCACATCACTTGCAGAGATCCAAGGGGAGAGGAGGTAGCAACACACCTCCACCTAATGGAGGCTGACGGCGCCCCAGATTCAAACGTCCAAAAACACATAATTGAAACCACGTGTGTGCACTTGTGCGAGACCAGCGAAAGCACGTGAACACACATGAAGGCAGTGCCCATGTCTCACAGTGTCGTGCAAGCGCACACATGAGCATGGTGCCCAGAGAGGCAGTCAGAGCTACAGGCTACAATGAGGCTAAAAACAGAGTTCAAATGAGGTTTTTCCAAACAACTTTTTATGTCGGGGCTTCAGGACACTTGGATCACTACGGACGAGCAGTATGGAGATATTTTGTGGTTTCAATTATGTGTTTTTGGACGTTTGAATCTGGGGCGCCGTCAGCCTCCATTAGGTGGAGTTGTGTTGCTACCTCCTCTCCCCTTGGATCTCTGCAAGTGATGTGAGGACTCTAAAACTTCACCTGAGCCTCCCTCGGCATATGGGTGAGTAGATAATGGCTGAATTTTCAGTTTTGAGTGCACTATCCCTTTCAGGCCCTTCATGACCCCGCCCCTTCCTACCTGTCTGAACTCCTTCATATCTACACACCCTCCTGTACTCTGCAGTCCAGCTCACATCACCATCTGCCCTCCTGACCACCATGGGCTCTAGATCCTTCAGCCGTTCTGCCCCCGCCTCTGGAGCTCTCTCCAACATGACGCTCACAGTATTGATTCACTTTACAACTTCAGATCCCGTCTGAAAACACACCTCTTCAAGCTGCCTCAGTCTGATTTAATTTATCAACTTGTTTAGTGTAGTTTATTTGTACATACTGTGCATGTACAGAAAATACAGGAAATGAAAAGATAAAAGGTTGTGTGGGTTAGAAGCCAAAAATGTCTCATGAACACATCCTCCCTTATTAAATAACAACAATCATACATAAAAATAAAAAGATAAAAACAATTTTCATGACTGAATAAAAGTTCCAGACTAAGAAGTTATATACATTTGTTAAGGATGTACAACAATATAACTGAACTGTTTAATTTTATAATCTGCGGATATAGATATTAGGTTTTTTTTTAACTGTGTCTTGTGAGGTGTGTTTGAGTGCTTTGAAAGGCGCCTTTAAATAAAATGCATCTTCATTATTATTATTATTATTATTGTAGGTGAAACATAAGTGCATTTACTGAGGAGCTGCACCTCAGCACAGTTCAGTACGTGTACTGGAATGTTTCCATTTTATGCAACTTTACATCTCCTACAAATATTGTACTTTTTACTCCGTTATATTTATGTAACTGCTATTATAGTAACTTTAAATATTTCACATTAATACAGTACGTATAGTTATCAGTCTTATAAAATGTGAAGCATAGTTCTAGATATAAATACTGGAGATGTGTTAACGTGCAGTTAGCTGATTATGCATTTAATAATAATAATAATAATAATAATAATAATAATAATAATAATGATAATATTAGGTCCAATAAGCCGATCAATGTTACCAATAGCTCTAAATGAGAACTCATAAATATGTTTTAACACATGTACGTATACATCACCAAAGTCATGTAAACAGCCTCCTCTTGTGTTGGTGTATATTTTTTGTGTGGTTTTGCTCCTCTTAAATGAGAGATCTCAGTGAACACACACTGAACACACACTGAACACACACTGAACACACACTGAACAAACACTGAACAAACACTGAATACACACTGAACACACACTGAATACACACTGAACACACACTGAATACACACTCTCAGTATAATTTCTCATGCAGTACTTCATGTTAGAAAAAGATCTAAATACGTCCTCCGTCACTGTGTTTACAGCACAGACAGAACAAAGTGCTGCTGATATCATGTTGTGTCTTACCTCAGTGAGCGTCTGCTGCAGTCTGATGTCTGTAACGTGTGTGTGTGTGTGTGTGTGTGTGTGTGTCCCGTCCTGGTGGTGGTCTCATTGAAGCAGCAGGACGGTCTCCTTTATAGCCCCCTCACCTCCTGCTGCTTCACCTCCAGTAGGTGGAGAGTCTCTAATAATGGCCCATTCTGTTTGATGTCACCTTATCTGTCACCTAACAATAGTCCCTGAGGCCCAGCTGTGTGTGTGTTTGGCTTCTTAACCACACGCTGAGTTTCTGACTGAATTCATTATTTCTGTGTGTTGCTGTGGAAAAGTTTCACAATCCAAACTTTGAATTTAAACCTGTAGTCTGAAAACAGTGATAACTTTCTTTTACCTCATTTGAACCAGCAGGTGGCGATGTGTCCTTTTGCACTATGCAGCTATCTGGCCAAAAGTATGTGGACACACCTCTCCACATTTCATTTCATTTATGAATACAGGAAGGTAATTTAAAATAACATTAAGTGTTACAGTTAAAACTGCCCTGCCTCAGGTAAAGACTGGTTTCCAACAGGTTCCTCTAATGCAGGCATGTCCAAAGTCTGGCCCAGGGGCCAATTTTAATTGGCCCTCGGCTTGACTTTCAAAATATACCATATGTGGCCCTTTACACACTAATGGTTAATCAAGCAAGATCACTTCACATTTTTACCCTTCACCTCACAATGATAGGACCATCATACAGTTTGCAGACATGCATCAAGTAGTAATAAATCATTAAAAGATAAAAATTTCTTGAAACCCATTTGATGCGAGAATCAGTTGGCCCCCAGGTATTTTCACATTATTTTATCTGGCCCCCATTCATAAAAGTTTGGACACCCCTGCTCTAATGCAACAAAAACACATTAACTCAACTCAACTTTATTAATATTTCACCTCTCATACAAACATGCAGCCCAAAGTGCTTCACATGGCAAAATTGGAATGACACAGACACAAGACAATAAAATATTAAAAAAGCAAACCGACCAAAACCGAACAAACTAACAAAAAGATGATTAAAACTCTGTAGAATAAAAAGAGAGTAAATACATAAGTAAAATGGAATAAAAATGAACAGGAGAAATAAAGTAGGTAAAAAATCAGTGTTTAAAACCTAAAAATCAAGATTGTAATGTTACCCCACATTAAAAGCCAGATTAAAAAGATAGGTCTTTAATTTACATTTAAAAATACAGAGAGAGTGTTCTAATATCCAGAGGTAACAAATAGCAGAACATTTAAAAGTAAAGCAGCGGAGGACCTCAGTGATCTAACTGGAACATAAAACGACAGAGAATCTCTGATGTATGGAGGGGCGAGGTCATTTAAAGCTTTATGAACAAGTAAAACAACTTTAAAATCAGTTCTGAAAGATTCAGGTGTAGTGACTTTAGCAGCGGGGTCATGTGATTTATTTTCCTTGTTTTAGGGCGCATTCACACCAGGATAGTCCGGGGGACTCGGTTTGATTGGGCGGGGAATGCAGAAAAATTTCACACCTTCAGTCGGTTCGGTTCACTTTCACACTGCGAAACAAACCGCCTGGACAACGTCACGTAGTTACAACAGCTGCTCGTTTGGGGGCGGTGTTGCCCGAAACGACCACTGACCAGGAAGTTTTTTTCATGAGGAAGAACCCGGCAACCACGATATATCGTCCTCTGACCATGTATCAATAAGCACCTCCTCACTACTCCGCGTCTGCCCACGAGACATTTTCCAACTTTTTCTTTTTTTACCTCTGCTTCTCCCCGTTCACACTGTTGGCTTTGTTTTTTTTTTCCTACCCAAAATGCACTGCACTCTAAGTCACTTCCTCTCTTTGCATCACTTCCTCTCTTTGGTTCACTTCCTATCTTTGGTTTGCTGGATAGTCTGTTTGCATTTCCCACTGTAAGCGCATTGCACCAGCGTTCACTTGCAAGTGAACCGAGACCCCCATTTTTCAAGGGGACCAGGGTTCGTTTAAAGCGAACCAAATAGCGCCAGTGTGAATGCGTCCTTGTTGATTTTTTGGGTAGTCTGGTGAAAAGGGAGCTGCAGTAGTCTAAGCAGCTGGTAATAAAAGCGTGAGTGAGTGTTTCGGCATCTTTCTGGGTCTGACCTTAGCAATGTTCTGGACGTGAAAAAAGGATGCTTTAATGACCTTGTTAAAATGAGAATTAAAATTTAAATCAGCATCTAAAATCACTCCCAGGTTAGTAACATCAGTTTTAATGTGCTTGCTGAGGCCACCAAACACTGAGTGCAGTTTTTTTCTCTTGCTGCTTTTGGTCCGATTAAAAGAGTCTCAGATTTGTCCTCATTTAGCTTTAAAAAGTTTTGACTCATCCGTACATTACTGTCAGTGAGACAGGCCATGAGAGCGTCCAGTGCATCAGGGGCATTTGGTGTGACAGAGATATATAATTACAATACAAAATAAAAACAGAAACAATCAACAGAGGCAAAACAGCAGAACAGGAAGCTACACAGAAGAAGCAGAGCAGAGGGCTGATGTGGAGTGAAATGAGATGTAAATCAGTGGTTGCAGGTGTGTCCTTCCATCAGATAGTCGGTATTCTCAATTCATGTTTTCCTATGTGTTGTATACACGTTGTAGGCTAATATTGGTTCTCAGGTATCAAGAGGCGCAGTGGTGTAAATGTGTGTGTGATGGTGAGAAGAGTGTGTTCATGTCATAGTTTCATTAGCGATGGATTGGCTTAGTTTGGGAGTTTGTTAATTTATGTTTCTCGTGTTTGTCTCTGTTTTGTAGGTTTCCTTCCCTACAATATATTCTTATATTGTAGGAAATTAATTTTTTTATTTTATTATTATCATTTCTTAATGTTTGAAATAAATAAATCAGATCTTAAAATGTGTAATCAATGTTATTTCTCTGATGTAGTGTGGGATCTCGTTCCAGAGTTCAGTGTGAGAGTGAGACAAATGATCTCTGACTGTAGCTGTTTCTGTGAGGCGCTACAGGAATAAGAACATGTGAAAGTGATCTAGTGATGTGTTGGCATCTTGTGTTGTGACTTGGAAGTGGAGCAGGACGTGTAGGAGTGGAGTTGTTGTTTAGAATCTGAATGTGACATTTGATGGCATGACTATTTGTGTGGTTTTGAAAAGTCAGGGCGTTCGAGTGTGAGAGTGCAGTGATGAGTCCAGAGAGGAAGGTTGTGCCTAAACATAACCACATTAACCACAGTGTCGTTGAAACATAAAGAAATGTAAAGTTTCACCATATCTGCTTTGTAATGTGCAAATGTAACGTATCTGTTGTCTGCAGAAAAGGACAGCGCCACCATTTATTCTGGCGAGCGCGCTGCAAGAAGACGCTGCTTCATTTTGAGAGGCCAAAAGCCAAAATAGTTTCAGTTGATAGTGTGTTTCCAGCTTTGTAACGACAGTTAGTGTTTGACTTTTCTGCATTTAAATATGATAATGCCCTCACACATAATGTCGCACTCATAAAGAAATGATTTCACCAGTTTGGTGTGGAACAACTCGAACACCGACTGTGAGCCAGACCCTGTATCAGTGTTTTATCAAATGGTGTGCCGTGGGATTTGTGATAACCACACATCATTATTACAATATTCATCTGGACCTATACAAAAAGTTATGAATGAATTTTTAATTGACTGTATCAGTATGTTGTGGGCACCCATTTCTTATTAAAGAGGCATGTTGCAAAATGTAATTTAATTTAGTTTAAAAAATGGGGTTCATTTCTTTGTCATTTCTTGGTCTGGTATAGAGATTGTTGTATATATTTTTGTATATGTATTATTCATTGTCACTGTGAATATTTTTCACTGTCTTTCAGTTATCTTTGATCATGTGACCCATCATGTGACCCCGCTGACGTCCCTAAAAATGGCGTCCTAGATGTATGTCTCATGTCTGAAGAGGAGTGTTTGGCACGAAACGTCAGACACAGTATTTTTGGGATGTGTTAAATGAATGCACGTGAACTGGGAGCATCAAGTGTGCCGACTATCCTTCTTAACAACTGAAAGGAGAAAGCCATGAGTGGGACAATGGATCGCTTTATTGTACGGAGCAAATTACAACAAGGCACCAGCAAAGACGACCTACGACCGAAATATGAAATATGTGTCACTGGACACATATTTAACATTAGGGCAAACATAAATCTCCTGGCACACTGACAATATATTTAATTTACCTAAAAACACAAGAGACTTTCTTTGAGTCTCAGATGTTTATTAGAGTCAGTGTGTGATTGTTGTGAGACGGTGAAATGCCAAAGTGTGCTGCTAACCGCAGGACATCTAGTAACAACAGAGTGTGTGAGATAAGAGAGACAATGCTCTTTCTCTGCTGCGAGATTCGTCCCTGAGAAGCTGCAGAGATCTGCGCTGAACAAACACGTCGTCACTGATATGTGTGAGAAAGGAAATGCAGACCATCATTGTTCTAACAGCCTCTGTCTCCTGACTGTGGAACACTTTAAACCAAATGCATCAGTTCATGGCGGCTCTGGCTCCTTTAGTTTAAACTGAAACCCAACACAGGTACAAGAATACTCTGAAAGTCCTCACTGCAGTCGTTTTAGCCTTTCTGAAAGGTTATCTGGTGTTAACTGCTCGTCATTGTTTCAGTTACAGGCCCCATGAGGGAGCACATAAATCACTACATTAAAACAAGTGGAACTTTGTGTCGATGGTCAGCTGTGTTTCACCAAATCTCACTGTGAAGTTTCACACAGGATGAAGAAGAAATCATGCTTGAGTGACTAGAAACTGGAGGGCTGGTCGAGTGTGTGTCCCTGGGTGGTGTAGGTGTGAAGACGGAAATAATGCTTTTACTCTGAGTTGACCCGGCTGAAGCAAATTAACTCTGTGTGTGTGTGTGTGTGTGTGTGTGTGTGTGTTTACGACTCACTGCGGTGCATACAGAGGACAAACACAGACGCTGTTAGTGACACTCTGTGCTAATGATTCCTCCGTTCTTTTATCTTCAGCGCCTCTTACCACCAGTCAGGCTCCATCAGCATCAGAGGGCCTTTATCTCAGCAGATCCGCCTGTGTTTCTACATGTGTGAGGACTCTCAGTGACTTAATGTGTTATCTAACCTCTAACCTAAACCATACTCTGATCTTAATCCCCCAAACAGCCCTGTGAAGACATGAGCAACGACTGGAAAAAAATGTCATCACTCAAAGGCTGAAACTCAGGTTGGTCCTCACACACGCACACACACACACACACACACACACACACACACACACACACACACATTACTACCAGGAAGCACAGCAGATTTAAGTCAGTGGTGTTTTCTTAGAACAACTTCACACTATGACACTTTGTTGTTTACAGGCCTGTGCATGTGTCACTCACCATGTCTGCAGCTCTTTGCAGCTTTGCATGCATTAACTGTCCGTGCACAAAGAATAATGAGCGGGGAAAAAAATAGCACAGCAAACATAAAAATACAAGCATAGCATGCAACTGCTACAGAACACCAGGGGCCTCATTTATAAAACAATGCGTAGGATCTATACTAAAAATGTGCGTACAAAGTCAAAAATGGCGTGCACCAAAAAATATTCGACAGGCTTCCACCTCACCTTCTGCGTCACTAATTTCTCCTCTCCAAAATGTTCATAAGCATGTGTCAAAGTTTCTCCATCTCCATCAAGTCTGGTCTTATAGATCACAAGTATTGCGTGGGAAGTGGCGTACGCCTCTTCCAGGCCTCGTTTTGTGCGAACGCAGTGTTTATAAATGAGACGCCTGGAGAAATAAGTTCACAACATACAGAATCCAGCTACAGTATAAGCTATATAAATAAGCTCCAAGCCTGAATTTGAAGTTCGAGAGAGAGAGGAGGGTTGTGGTACGATATACAAGTAAGAAAACTCGTCAACAGACCACCACAGAAAGTTATTACTACTTCTGCTGAAAGGTCTTCCACCTCTGCGTTAGCTTAAAATCACGTGTGTAGAGCTAAGCTGCCAGGACACTATTGTATTCCTAGGAATTCTTTCTTTCTTTCTTCCGAGAAAGTCATACTTCCCAAGGGCGAAAACTCACCAAACTTTACAGAAATGTCCGGCCCCATGCCAGATTTACTTAATTCCAAGGACATGTCAATATTCCTCCTGGGGGG
>NC_065518.1:1715898-1724758 GCF_006386435.1 Epinephelus moara | reverse complement strand
GCAGATTGTGTTGCTAAATTCCTAAACGTCTTCCAATTCTTCTGCTTGTTGCTCAGAATTGCCTAAAAATGCCCGGACCCGACCCATCACTGCGCAGCAGCTATAATTAAACTTGATTTCTCACCTGGAGAGCCAATGTCCAGAGCTATGACTCGTCAGGAAGTGTCGTTTTGGCCATTGTCTTTGTATTGTCTGGATTGTGGGTCGATTAGCCCAGAATATTTCTTGATCTCAACAATGAGTCTCTCCTCACTCATCATTTGTCACACATGAGACACAGAGACAGCTTCAGAATTCTCTTTATACATCAGTGGTCCGGAGAGGAGCCGAGCTGCCACAGGAGCTGAGAAAAGAGCTGCTACGGGAGCTGGTTTGTACAAGCAGAGAGCGAGTGGGGGAAAATGCACAGGGTGGCACATCCAGGAGCGCTGATGTGTGTCTAGCATGCTGCCTGTGTATGGATATACATTGAAAATAACAGCGGCATATTTTTTCACACCCTCGTTCACCACTGGTGTGATTTTGCCTTAAGCCAATTATTGGAGCAAGTATCATAAGGTCCGGGGGCCGGGAGCACAAAGCACCTTAAGTTTGACACTTAAGGTTTAGTTTTTCCTTATCTGAGGAAATTAATTAAGAGTGTTGCGCACAATCCCCCAATCCCAAATGGATCCCTTACAGACTCATTGACTCAAGCCCTAAGCCCTTACAGACCTAGGACCAATTCCATTTCTTCCCCTTAGCCCTTGTCTTGGCCCTTCCCCTTGGTTTTGCACATTCACGTGAGGGGAAGTGGGGTCCCAATTCTCCGTCAGGTTAGCTCTTAAGCTCTTAGGGCTTGAGTCAACGAGTCTATAAGGGATCCATTTGGGATTGGGGGAATCTCTTAAAAGGTTTCCTTAGTCAAGGAAAGACGTGAAGAAATTAACTGCACTGAACGAGATTTTACAGCAGTCAAATTCTACTCTTATCATGGACACTTTAGGGAAGCCGCAACATCAGAGATGTGCGCCGCTATCTCATCCTTCTCTTGTTGGGACGGGCACTTACATGGGCACAGGTGAGGGTGTTTGAAACCGGCACACAGTTGACTTCTGTACATGAAATACCTCGCCAATAACTGATTGGAAAGATCCCGTTGTGTAAAAGCGCAAAGCAATCATTAGTTGTGACAAGGCTGGAAGAGCGCAACTCCGGAAAGTTGAGTGATCCAACTCGAATTCTTAAATTGACCTCCTCAAATCTATAGTACAAAATCAGTTGCTCATCATTAAGGGTGTCCTTCGGGTTCTTCCAGTCGTGGTACACTCTCAGGACACCTTCAGTTGGTTCCTTGTTCCTTCCTTACTTTGGTTGCTAAGGTGCTCTGTGCCACAGTTTAACAAACTTTAAGCAATTCCTTAAGTATAAGACCAAGAAAAGGAGAAAAACTTAAGGAAATTTTTAGATTTAAGGATGTTTTGTGCAGCTGATTTTATTTAAAGGAAACCTTAATTAGGATTAAAAGGAAAATTTTAACTTTAGGTGCTTTATGCAACTGTTCTCAGAGTTCCAGTCCGACAATGAGCTGATCTGAAGTGACAAATCATCAACAACTTGCAAAATATACAGTGACACATTTCTTGAGATAAGGGACAAAACATGTTGTACATAGAAAAGTTTTATTTATATCTAAAATAATAAATTCATATTATAAAGGTATGGAAAAAGTTGCATGTAAAGGAACTGACTTAACTTCACATTCAGAAAAATCATCCTGTCATTAGCAAGTGACAAACTGCCAACAAAAAGTGTTTAAAACTGTTATAAATGCACAAATATACATTTCAAACAAAGGGTGAGCATCATATGAAAAAATACACTCCAGACTTTATTTACTGAAAATAACAATTCACAGGTAGTACAGCGATGTGATCTGACAGAGATGTGACTCAGCCGGCCTGTGTCGGTATGTATAGTACATTGTTGTCAGAAGTACAAGGACAGTGAAGTATCTCTTCCTGTTTTTGCTCCACTCCAGCATACCAAGTTTGAAAACACCGTGTTTATGAGGTTAAAGCTCTGATTCACAGTGTTTGAGCGTGTTCACATCCTGACGCCACATATTTCCAGCGAAGACAAACATTAATGATTCAGCCGAATAATATTTTAGACAATAGAGCTCTTTCAACTTTGAGTTAAGAGAAGAAATGGTTTTGGGTTCATGGGGAGTTATGTGACACTGCTGACTTCCTTGATTATCCCACAGATAGCTGCACTCAAGATAAAAAGTGTTAATAAGTTAACTTTAGAGAGGCAGATTTTGTTACCTTTCCCTATAAAGCCAGGCTTGCTTTACCCCTGTTCTTTATGCTAAGACAAACTAACCCACTGCTGGGTTTAGATTCAGATTTAAAGATGGGGTAGGGAGTTTTATCTTAGTGTCACTGGGCAAAAATCCCATAATAAACTTTCATCATATTGTAGTTCAAGCAGTCTGAGAGAAAACGACACTTCTGCAACTCCTCTTGGCCTCCTCCTCCTCTTAGAAAATCTAGCTCATGATGGGAGACTCTGGCCAATCACAGGACATTTCAGAGAGAGAGGGCGTTCCTATTGGCTGTTCGACAAATGCAGATGTGTGTGCATGTCCCTTCAGATGGTGAAAGCCTGATTCATAGCAGATAATCTTGCAGAGAAAGTTGCTGTTCCAGTATTGGCAACAACTGCCTACACTGCAAAGCAACTCAAAAAAGGTAGACAGAGTTATATAAAAGAGAGTCTCTCCAAATCATGTTTAGTGGTATTTATTAGCAAGCTAGCTTTCCCTGTGTGTCACAATTGGCAGTGCACACTTAATCACCTCGGCAGGCTATGGTCACTTGCCTGCATTCACTCGTGTGTGACTGAACCCTACAGGAGAGTCTGACAATATACAGAACACAAAGGCCCTACCCCTACATTTGCGCGTTCCTTCGAGGGGTAGTTGCTTCCCAATTCCCTTTTGTGTGTAGGGGTAGGGGGCATAANGTCGTTCATCCAAAGAAGCATGATGAATATGGCAAACGTGATCAGTAGGGTGAATGAGACTCCATTGTAGATGTCGGTTGGAAATGTAGATGGCTCACAGCTTCCTGTTTAAAATAGTTACGTATGCGTGAACGTAACTGATGCGGTGACGTAGTGAGTGGTGTCCCAATTCCTAGGGAAAGATTTCTACCCCTACCCCTCATTGCTTCATTTTGAGGGCCAAGGGGTAGTGGGCAGTGGGGGGGTATTGGGATTGGGCCAAAATGTGTCAGTATCAGCGGAGTGTTTCAGAGATGGGGAGAAGACGTTGCTCATCGTTAAGCCTTCTGCTAACCAGAGCTAAAGGCTCATGGCTGCAGCTTCAAGGTCACGATTATGTAGCTAACGTTAGCTAGAGCCTCACATCACAGTGTCCTCCACACAAACAGACCACTATGCCAGAAGGAGAGTGGGTAGCAGCTCTGGAGACTGATCTCCAGTCAGTAGCTGCAGCATCCAAATTCAGCCAGTGCAAACTCGTACTGCGGGGAACTCAACAGCCTTGGCCCCTTGCTGGATCAGCAAACTTTCTGTTGCTGCTGTTACACAGGTTAGACCTGGTGCTGCCGCTGTCCACCAGCCTGCTGTGACATCAGGTGCTGGGGCGGGTTTGCGCTGGCTGAATTTAAGGTGCAGACTAAAGATCCATCTCCAGAGCTGCTGCCTGCTCTCCACCCAGGGAAACAGTCCACAGAGGCGGGGAGCGAGGCGGAGAGACAGTGTTGTGGCGAGCTGGCAAATCTTATTGGATTGATAAATAGAGAGTGAGCAGGACAAGGAGGGGCTGAGTGCAGCTTCACAATAAAATAAAATAAATCCATGCATTAGAAGCATCGGGTTACTGTATTTAGTGTGTGCATATGACTGTGGTCGTCTGGTGGGAGGGGCTTAGGACAGAGACAAGAGAGCTGCAGGAGCATAGTGTATTTTTTTTTTCCTTTCTAGATTTCTGCCTACCTCTTTAACTGGAAGATATTGTAGAATAAAAATAAAGCAAATAAGTTTATTTCCCAAAATGTTGAACTATACCTTTAATACATATTTAGTTAAACACGTATAAAAAATGTATAAAAGTAAAAAACTTCACATTTCTGGAGATTCATTTCACCCACATTTGAATTTATGATCGTTGTCCTCATTTCACAACTTCATAATTTACTCACCTTCTAACTTCCTACCAGACTGGTTATACAATATATACAGCACTGTCTGGAGCATATTCTCGTATATAACACACTCTGTAACACGAGGTTTACATGACGCAGGTCTGACATGACTCACTCTTGAATATTACTTTTCAAAACCACCAGATAAACCAGTACAGGGATGAGGCTGACCGGAATGAGAGTGAGGATGATCACCAGCCACTGAGGGGCGTCCACGAGCACAGGCAGCTCCTCTTTGGAGCAGTTGAAGAAGTAGGACGAGTGGATGTGAAGGAAGAAGTCCTGAATGTTGGAGTTCGGGTAATAACAGCCAAACGAGTTAGATATACTCTCCAAGCAGAACGTCATGTTGCTGTATGGTCTGGAACAGATGGAGAAACCAGTGTAATGAACACACCTTTGTGAAAATGATTGATCCTATTAATTAATAGTTTAAGTCATTTATCAAGCAAAGAGCGACAAATATTCTGTTTCCAGCTTATTTAATGTAAGGATGTTCCACTTTTATGTGTTTTATAACATTGTAATTGAACTTTTAGTAGCTTTAATGCCACACTGAGCCTTGATGGGCATTCTTTACTGTTTTCTGATGTTTTTATTAAGCAAATAATTGAGAGTATAATTGTCTAATGAATCAGTGACTGGGGGCCTAACAGTCAGAATTTAAATTTATAGTACTCTTGGTTCCACATGATATTTTGGCCTCAGTTTATTTGACATAAAGGGGCAGGAAAGCATCAAAAATATTTGTAACTATAGTTTTACAGGGACCTGTCTTTAACAAAGAGTAGATGGTTCACATTATATTGTGTAATGAGGTGATCTAATTTCACAGAAACACTGCTTTTCTGAAACTGGATACATCACTTGTGAAATGAAAGTCTTCAGTTGGATGTTGAAAAATGAGGCACATCTACTATCTGTGACTCAAACTGAGACTGTTGTGGTCAAACTATTTCCTGTTTGAACATAAACAGAGCAGAGATGATTGAGGCTGTGTGAGGGTGGGCCGGAGGAAGAGACCATCACTCATGTTTAAACCTGCATTTATACACTCAGCTGTCTGCTGGGCCCAGTGTTGATGATGGATATTTCCCGGTGCCACTGTTATGGTCCTTCACACACACTCAGCTTTTGACTTTACTATGTACAATGCACTGTTGCTTGCTTTAGTAAGCGAACCTAAAGAAAGGAATAACAACGTGTCAGTCCATCTGTCAACACTTTCTGACTTATCTGCTCTGTCTGTGGCTCTCAGTCTCAAGCCCATTGTTCCATACCAAGGAAATCTTTTATTTCATTTTTCATTTCATTAAAAAAAAAAGGAAAAAAAAAGGTGGGCACTGAAAATGTCACTCAAACAGGAGTAACAAGTACATTTGTTTGGGGCTATTTTATTTTGTCTGTTTTTGTATTTATTATATGTCCTCAATATTATTTACGTAAGCGTATTGCATTCACTTGACAAATAAAAAAAAGCCCTGTTTTTCGTGGTATTTTTTTTGTTTTTCGTGGTATTTTTTTGTTTTTCGTGGTAGTTTTTTAACGAGGAGACGAGATACTTCAAAATCTCGCAAGAAGCTCCCACCTGGCACCTGCAAGTGACCCCTGCATCCATGGTGACTCCTGCTCATGGATGTATTTTGCATCTGTGCTCCTGCTCCTAGACAATTTCAACTACGGGATCAATAAGGGTAAGGCACGTAATTAGTGAGACACAGGGTATGATAATCTAGCTAGGTTAGGTTAGGTTAGGTTAGGTTAGGTTAGGTTAGGTTAGGTTAATAACAACTTTAGCTGACAAACGTGTATGGGCATGATTTCAGTTGTCAGCTAACGTTGTTACAACCTGTTGCTAACCTAACCTGTTACATTGAGCGATAGACCTACACTAGAAGGATGCAGTCGAAAACATAGCTAGATTATCATACCCTGTGTGTCACTAATTACGTGCCTTACCCTTATTGATCCCGTAGTTGAAATTGTCTAGGAGCAGGAGCACAGATGCAAAATACATCCATGAGCAGGAGTCACCATGGATGCAGGGGTCACTTGCAGGTGCCAGGTGGGAGCTTCCCGCGAGATTTTGAAGTATCTTGTCTCCTCGTTCAGGAAAAAAAAATACCACGAAAAACGGGGAAAATTACCCAGAAAAACAGGGCTTTTTTTATTTGTCAAGTCAATGCAATATGCTTCTGTAGATCAATTTTTTATATGTGTTATATGTCTTTATTGTTATGCAAATGAAGCCACTGTCTTATGTTATTTCTGTATTTTTGCAAATAAACTTCTCAACTATGTTTTTAAAAATGTTATTCAAATAAAGCTATTATTATTATTATTATTACTAGTAGTAGTAGTAGTAGTAGTATATTATGTCCTTATTGTTATACATGATCAATCAATCAATCAAATTTTATTTATATAGCACCTTTAAAAACAAATCAGTGCCATTCAAAGTGCTTTACATTTTGATTGAAAAATACAGAGAATAAAAAAGTAAAATCAGAAAACGCACTGGGAAACTAATGCACACTGTGTCATACAAAATTTTTTTAAAACAATAATAGAAGATAAAAATCAAAACTACTGTGCTGCTGCTAAAAAAATAAAAAATAAAAAAAATATTTAAAATAACATGCAGGATAAAATATAAAATCAAAGTCAGGAGAATAGCAATAATAAAAAAGAAAAATACAGATAAGACCACTGAATAAAAACAAAAATAAAAATAAAATGCAGGATAAAATACAGAATAAAATAAGATATAAAAACAATCGGGGAAATAGCAATAAGACAAATACAGATAAATAGAATAATTATAAAACAATAGAACTAACGTAGGACACTACATAAAAGCCAGACTAAAGAGACGGGTTTTTAGCCTACGTTTAAAAGTGTCAATGAGTAGTAGCCAAACTGTTTTGTATTTCTATTATTGTGTTCACTTTTTTAATCCATGTTAATTTCTTATTAACTGTTTTAAAGCTATCACTATTAATAATAATAATTCCATTTATATTATTTCCATTATTATATTTCAAATTATTATTATTTGGTCGTTGCGGCCATTTTAAAAAATCTTTTCCGCGCTTTAAATTAAATTTCCCCAAATGAGCAAAACAGCGCCCCCCTGTGTTGTGGCAGCCTATAACCGTCAGTCTGTGTGGTCAAAAGTGGTATTGCAGTCTTATGAGTCAATCACGTCAGTCAAGTGAAGGAACGCACACAAGTGAAGATGTTAATCACCGACATTGCCTGTCTGTGGACGGACACACCTCTAGAAGAACCAACTCTGAAGTCAAGTGTGAACTAAACTAGTCGTATTTCAGCTTCACAGCTGAAGAGAAACAGCAAGATGAGAAAGTTAACGGCGTAAAGTTTGATGAAACAACCGGACAGTTAGCTAGTTTTTCCGTGATGCTAATGCTAGCTAACGTGAGCTAGCTAGCGAAGATGGAGGGAAAAGAGGAGGACCCAACGGTATGTCAACAAACAAACAAACAAACAACAACAACAAGTGCTGCTGGATATGATGTAATATGGATATTGATCACTTCGTCTTCACGACAGAGAAGGAAAATGGGATTCAAATAACGTGAGTCAAACACAACCTTTGTTTTCTGGTAGTTAAACGTCCCGCCGCGGATCTCTGTGTCTAACGGTTATTTAACGTCTCACTTTGGTCCTGTTGATGTGATGGAGGTTGTTTTACTGTATCTGTTTCTGCTGCTGTTTACAGTATATTAGTTTAACAGCAGCAGTATATTAGTTTAACAGCAGTAGGACCGAGCTGTGGAGTTTTGAAAGTTTTTGGAGTTTCTCCAGTTTTGCAGTTATGAGTCAGTCATTCACTCACCTGTGGATGTGTGTAATTTGTGACTGAGCCTGTGCAGGTGGGCTGCTAGTTGTTTGTGAGACTTGTGGCAGAATATCTAAGTAATGTTACATCACCTAAAATACTAGTACGATTTTAGGTACCTGTACTTTACGTGTATTTCCATTTGTCCATTATTTGGCTGCTTTATACTTCTACTCACATTTTGGATGGAAATATTGTAAGTTACATTTTGCTTTTGGGGAAAAATGGATACAGCATAGTATCGTGATATTTTTGTGTGACAATATTGTGTTGTCAGACAGAAACAGATTTTTTTATTAGATGGATTATTAATATTATTAATACAAATTAAACAGGAGGTAGCCTGCTAGAATAACTTTATCAATTGCTTTTTCAGTCCACTAGGTTCATTTTGCTGCTGCTGCTGCTGGAATGTCTTTTTTTGGTTGAAGCTAGATGAACAGAAAACTTAAAGAGGCAACAGACAGGATTAGTTTTTTTTAGCTTGGCGCCACCTAGCGTTAGTGGTGTTGCGTTGCACTGTCACAACGACCAAATTGAGCGTGGGGATCAGAGATAATCAATAATATGACTCTAATAGAATAAATAAGAGAGTAAAGTAAAGAATAAATAAAATAAATAAAATGTAGGCTGTAAAGCCACCAGTATACCTCTATGTATATGTAGAATGAGAAGGTGTGTGGACACTCTACTAAATAAATGAGTAAAGAGACCGAGCAACAATTATCAGATTTATCTGAAGAAAAAACAAATAGTAATGCAAATAATTATAGCAGAATGCACA
>NC_065518.1:1712124-1715275 GCF_006386435.1 Epinephelus moara | reverse complement strand
CTCCTCATAAGGACCAGCTCCAGTCCCTGATTGGCTGACCGACCAGTTTGACAATACATGACGCGTTTCCTGCCGTAAAGCAGATTTTTTCCGTGAAAGTTTGCCCCTGGTGGCAGAAGCTTATTGCAAAGATTGCAAAGCCACTAAAAGTAACCTATGTAAACGCTGATAGTCTGATTTTACTGTGGCCACTACCCTGTGCAACCCACATTATTTTCATCATGATATATTTAGGAAAAGATGCTGTCTGTTGCCTCTTTAATCTTATTAGATAAAACTGATAAACTTTCCTTTGGGGACATAATTTACAGTTGGAAAAAAGGTAATAAATCACAATATATTTTATCGCAGTACTCAGCACATTGCATTATTAAAAATCGGTATCGTGATAATATCACATAGTGGATCTTCTGGTGATTCCCACCCCTGTTTTTACTGCAGTACATTTATATATTTTATTAACTTTCTTGATTCAGATTAATAATAAAAAATATAATCAACAAATAAATAATGATATTAGGCTATTATATCAATAAGACTTTGAATCCTTGGGGGGAAATTTGCAAGCTTCCCAGCAGAATATGAAGGAATATATTGATTACTATGTCATATTTTTATTACATTTATTTATTAGCACATATAACAGCGACAATATGAAAGTGATGTACAAATTATTGCATCAACAATCTAACAATACTGTATACCTCAGTGATACTCAACATACAACGTGAGGGCCAAATCTGGCCTGCATAGGGTGCCAGGAGGCCCCCAAACCATTTTCTAATTCAAAATCAAAATAAACCGATTCAAGCTGTGATTTTTTTGTTGTTGTACTTTTTTGTGCTTTTTTGTACTTTTGTACTACCTTAAAATGCCCCCTGTGTATATCATACATGTTCGAGGCTGCTGACGGAAAGTGCAAAAGTGGCCCCAGGAAAAAGCAAGATAAGTTTACCTTCCTGCCTTAATCTGAAATGCGCCAAATGTGCATAATGAACACTTTTGCTTTTTTTGCTTTGAATATTGATATTGAGTAAAATTTTAAATGCATGACTTTTATTTGTAACAGTATTTCTGCACTGTGGTATCAATACTTTTACCCCTCCGTCACTGGTAGGCATTGCAGGCTGTTTTTTGTGTGTATGCTGCTCATGTTGTTTCGACTCTGTGCAGTAAGTCGTGTATGTAAGTATATATATATATATATTTGATTCGTGCATTGATGTTTTATGAAGTGAACAAAAACCCTTAAATCTGTAACTGTTTTTTAGTGTTCCATTTTTGTAGTATTCAGTACTGATCTGTACCTTGACAGAGTAACTTTTCTAGCACTGTGTGTATTTGTTATTTAGGACGCTGACATATTATGGGCTGCAACTAACGATTATTCACATTATCGATGAAGCTGGTGATTATTTTCTCGATTCATTGACTTCGTGTTTTTTCTATAAATGTCAGACAATTGTGGGAAAAAAAGCCCGTTGTAATTTTCCACAGTGTTTTTCTATACTCGTGACAAATTTTCCTTTCATTGCTGTGCAGTGAACTTCTGGGGACATTGTGGTCCCCAGATTCGGCTGCAGAGTGAGTGCTGTTGACTTCAACACTACTCTTTGGTACAGAGAGCTGCAGACATGATGCAAAGATACAAAGGAGGAGAAACTTTCCACCACAAGGCTCTCAGACAACATTATCTTCTTTCTTCTGCTTTGAAGTGGTTAAACAGCTCACAGATATTTAATAAGACACAATCTCTGGCTTTTGTTTGATATCTGGTGTTGGCAAAAATGTTGTTGCACATTTCTGATCTGTTGTTAGTGCTGTTAGCTTGTTTACCATATTACATGAACGCTGCTGTCACTCTGAACGTCCCACTGAGCCCTGGTTAAACCTTAAAACTTTATATGGAAAAAACATCAACAAAAAAACGTTTGTGTGAGATGGCTGACTCTGATTTGAATGACATAACTGTGTGTGTCTGATATATCCTAATTAGCTTCCATAGGCAAGTCCCACTGGGTTTACTCATGACCCATAGATTCTTGCTGGAGGACCTGATGACACTTGTACCAATACTTGTGACACATCATGGACAAAATGGAGATGTGTGTGGTTGTGTCAGTGTGCACAGAGCTTCATCTCTATTGAGTGGCTCACTTCTATCATTGGTGCCAAACCCAAAATACTCCCAGACACGGGCAGAGGCATTTTTCTCATTTTACCAGTCCTGTAACATTATCCCCACCACTCACTGTCACCATTCTTCTCAGCTCAGCTGCCTGTTCCACTACTAGAGACTGACCTCTAGTGGAGCGTGCTGTGCACTACATACATCAACCCAAAACAGCATCAGTTTAATAGAAAGAGGAGTGTCTGTATTTTTGACTGTATTAAAAATCATACCGTCAGGATTTCTAAATACCCCGCTATACTGTAATACCTTGATGCATCCCAAGCCTAAAGCCCACTTTAATTTGTAGATGCTCAGTGTGCCTTACCTGAGAATATTTTCCAAGACACACCAGTTGTCTTTGCTGATTGACGACATTTCCATGTCAAAAATTGCACCACAGTAGTTGTAACTGTAGAATACCAGCATGTCCTCCTGGCAGTGTCTGCCTGGATGCTTCTTTTCCTGCTCCTGAAAATCCTCTGCAAAGTAAAAAAAAATTACTCCTGGCATACACGAACTAACAGGACACACAAATATAAAAAAGAAAAACACTGTGTGGAAGTTATACTGTGTAGAATCGATGAATATATATCATAGACTTCCTGTTTAGGCTTGGGCAGCATCACGGACGGTATTACAGTATACCAGGGTATTCAGAAATCCTGACGATATGATTTTCAATACTGGCATAAGTACAGGCGCTTCTCTAACTCTAACTCATGTATGTCGTGCACAGTGGGGCTAGTCAACCAAAGAAAATCTTGGTTGACTTAAGTCACACATAATCTTCAACTAATAGATTAGTCGTGGGGAAAAAAAATCTGCACGTTATTTTTACTTCTGCGGTGGTGTGTCTGTGTCACTCTGCAGTTACACCTCCAAAACACTAGTCGGCGGTGGAGGACTGTGTTAAGAGCTGTAAAGTTTAGTTCAAATCAGACTTTATTTATATAGTTGATTCAAAACACACATTAAACA
>NC_065518.1:1690142-1712018 GCF_006386435.1 Epinephelus moara | reverse complement strand
GTATAAATCCCTGAAGGATAAATCACACACAAGACTTAAAATGCTATTTTAGTGGAGGCTTTACTGTCTTCACAATTTATTGTTTCTTATCTGTGAAATACAAGTAAATACAAGCTTCGTTTCCACTGAGGGAAATGGTGTCAGCTTACAGAGACAGACAGGAGGTCTGCGTCACCGCGGCTCTGAGCGTGAGGGTGGGCGAGTTCAACTTTCTGTCAACAAGGGGGGTGTTTTGAAAACACCCCCATTTTCACAGGTAACTTAGCCTGTCCCCCCGCCACAGGAAATAATGGATTAATCCTGGAAAACTGTTGATGTAGCACTTTTCTCCTTATGAAAGTAACACGGCGATTATTCGACCAATGAGAATTTGGTCGGGGGAGAGTATAGCGACCAAATAATCGACTAGTCCACCAGGAGACTACAGCCCTAGTGCACAGCATGCGCCACCAGAGGTCAGTCTGTGGTCTCTACTGATGAACAGGCAGCTCAGCCAAACAACACCTTGACACCAAGTTGTGTAGGAATAAGGCCTAGGCCACACTGACTGTGTGAGCAGCGTGTGTGCGTTGTCACAGAACTTCTTGTGTTTTGGTGCCAGCAATGACAGAAAGAGACCGTGGGGAAAAACGGCATGTTTTACATCTGACTAAGTTAATTGTGGGGTTTATTTTAACCAAACCAGAGCTGGTGATTGTTGGAACAGTGGAGTAACTAGCTGGATGAGTAACAGGAGTAATTGTGCCGGTTTTGGTGAGTTTGATTTAGTTTCTGTCGAGATTGAAACAAGTGTGAGTTAACAAGGTGAGCAAGGCAGTGTCAGTTAAGTCAGAGAGCAACAGGTGTCCAGTTGTATTTCTGTGTTTAATAAGGGAAATAGATGAGAGAATATTACTTTTCTCTACATTGTGTGAGCTCCTACTGTGTATTTATTACACAGATTACACTTATGTGATAAGCTGTTTTATTCATTGTACATGTTCTTTGAATTTACTCAGGTTTTATAAAGTTATGAGCTCATTCAGCAGCCCATGTTTTATTTATCTTGGCTTTTACCTAAAAGTGAAACTAGATTCCCGATACCTTATCACACAGTTTTCAGCTGCACAGTAAGCATTTACTGAAGTACAGGAAATTTAAAGGCACTGATAAGGATGCAGAGTTTCCCTTCCTCATGCAGAATAAGTAGAAAAACTCACCATCATCCTCTGTGATAACGGTAGAAGTTTGGTTGTTTTGCAGTTCAACCTCAATTAGACTCATCTCATCTTTGTACAAACTGTATGTCACGTTGGCCGGTATCATTGTACCTGCAGGGGGAAAAAAAATCTGAGCAATATTCTCCATGTTTGGTGATGCAGCCAACAATCCAAAAATCTAAAGCTATACAAGTTTATTGTCATGAATGACAAAGAAAAGCATCAAACACTCACATTCAAGAAACATTAAACCAGCAAATGTCTGATTTTTTTGCTCAAAACATTACTAAAATTATTTAATTTTGAAAATAATTGCTAATTGATTTTCTGTCTAATCGATGATTTGACTAGGCCTAATCCCTGCAGCTCTTGAATGATGTCAGATTCATACAATGACTGCATACTCTTACTAAAACTGCTGCCATGTCAGAATCACATCAGCGATTCACATTAGCGATTCACATGTGTTGAGGTCAAACTATTAGACAGAAAATAAATTCATCAATCGATTATTTTTCAAGCTACAATGCCAAATGTTCTCTTGTTTCAGCTTCCTAAATATCAGGATCTCCTGCTTGTCTTTGTCATATATGATAGAGTAAACTAATGATCTGACAAAGAGATTTTTACATTGATGGATTGTCAGATAATTAATTGGAATTTTAAGTGATTTATCAATTGTTGAGTAATTGTTTTTCCCAAAATGCCTCAAATTTCACTCGTTCCGACTCTTGCTGTGGTGTCACATGTGACGGTTCGCAGGTTTTAGATTGAATATTTTGGATTGTTGATCAAACAGAACAAGCAATTGGGGATGTCTTCCTCAGGGCAGTGTTGCCAACTCTTTTCCAGTTAAAGTAGCAAGCACTAAATCTAGAGGTCACTAAAAGTCTCTAAATTATGTCATGTGGTCATTTGCATATTGATGACATCATCTGGCAGTGGGTAGATAGTAGGGATGTTCCTGGCGACTAATTTCCCTGTTGATTAATCAAAAATTTTAATTAAGACAAGTTGACTAGTCTACAAAAAGGTCTCAGCACGGTGTATTCAGGCTCAACATAGTGTGGCTAGCACCGCTAGCAGCAGCAGCCATTGTTCCATGCAGGTCAAAATCCAAATGCTTGAGTTGAATATGGTTGTGCTTTGCTCCATTGCTGCCTTGTTTTCATGTTCTAGATCAAAGTGCTGCCAAACTGCGCTGGTTTTATGAGGACATCTCTCCAATTTAAAACTCCAGTCTACTCGAGCATTACCTCAGGGCGGGGGACTGCTGTCTGACCGCTCTGTAGCACCCACTAGTGGCGGGCGGCTAAAACACTAATTGGTTTAACTGACTAATATTTCTGGTGCCGACTAGCGAGGGGGCGGACGTTCAATCATTTATACGACTAACCGCGCGCATTCCTAGTAGATAGACAGGTATTGGGTATATAAACAGGTAGATAGTAGTAGGTAGAAGTGTCTTACTGTTGTTTGTGCTGGACTCTGTGAATGTTTGATTCCCCTCAACACTGTTCAGCTCTCCATGTCCCGTCACATTGGCTGTCTGTGACTCCACATTACCTGTGGACACAGATTAGCAAAACTTTTTAACACACATTACATGAATTATACCAGCACATATTTAAAAGACTCTAACACCAGCCTTTTCTCTGTCGCTGCTCCTAAAACTAAATTCCCCCCACCTTTTTCCTCCATTAATCCCACACACAGAGAAAACAATGGACACTCATGGAAACATGCAGCAAACCCAAAAAACAGGAAATACTAACAGAGTTAAACATCATTAACCTAAAACCCACATGTAAAATATTTGTGTACATACCGAGGATAAGAACGGGGAAGAGCAGGCACAGGATCATGGTGGGCAGCGGTGATCAGGATCAGCAGAAATCTTTGATGCTGGTCGGTGACCTGAGGTGCCGTTAATGAAGCTCAAGGTCTGAGAGCTGAGTGGGTTGAGGAACAAGCCCAGCCCTCTTTATCTGAACACTGCTGGCTGTGTGTGTTGTGTATTTGCATGCATGTGTGGGGGAACTCATTTTTACAGTGAAGCCGAAATGTGACTGATAGACAGACTGAATAAGGAAGAAGAGCGTAAGAAAGGAGTGATGACAATCTAATCATGAATTAAAGGTGTCCTGTGGAGGAGTGAGAGGATGAATAAATACAGACTGACACCTCTACTAAATTTTTTTCTGATATAAATTGACTCCTACTTTACTTTTGGTACCTTTTAAAATATGACTTATTATTGATTCATGTCACTGTATCAAATACTTTAAGGTCTGACACCTGCCAAAAATTTCTGCCACCTATGAATTTCATATGGACTCAATGGAGTTGATTTTATGCCTTAGCGCCGCTGATAGCTGTGGCCAGTGGCATTATGTTTTCTGGTTGTCTGTCTGTCTGCACGTACTTATGAGCATCTGTCCCATTCTCATGAACGTGTTGTCTTAAGAAGGCCTTGAGGAATTTTCTTCAAATTTGGCACAAACATCCACTTGGACACAACGATAAACTTATCAGATTTTGGTGGTCAAAGGTAAAGGTCACTGTGACCTTGCTTCCTTATCATTCTTGTGAACGCAATATCTCAAGAACACATCGAGGGAATTTTTTCAAATTTGGCACAAACGTCCACTTGGGCTCAACAATAAACTGATTGGATCTTGGTGGTTAAAGGTCAAAGATAAAGGTTACTGTGACCTTGCGTCCGTATTTTTCTCATGAACACAATGTTTCAGATGTTTCATGAAGGCCTTGAGAAGTTTTCTTAAGATTTGGCACCGGCAACCACCACACAACAATAAACTGATGAGATTTTGGTGGTCAAAGTCGATGTCACTCTGACCTTGTGTCCGGATCATTCTTATGAACATGATATTTCAAAAAGGTCATGAGGGAATTTCTTCTAATTTGGCACAAATGTCCACTTGGGCTCAACAAGAAACTGATGAGCTTTTGGTGGTCAAAGTCGATGTCACTCTGACCTTGCGTCCGGATCATTCTTGTGAACATGATATTTCAAAAAGGTCGTGAGGGAATTTCTTCTAATTTGGCACAAATGTCCACTTGGGCTCAACAAGAAACTGATTAAATCTTGGTGGTCAAAGGTAAAGGTCACTTTGACCTTGCATCCGGATCATTCTCGTGAACGCAGTATTTCAAAAAGGCCTTGAGGAATTGTCCTCAAATTTGGCATAAACATCCACCTGGACACAACCATAAACTGATCAGATTTTGGTGTTCAACCTTGTGTCCTCATCATTCTTGTAAACGCAATAGCTCAAGAACACCTAAAGGGAATTTCTCAAATGTTGCACAAGCGTCCACTTGGGCTTAAGGATGAACTGATTAGAATTTGGTGATTAAAGGTCACCAACTCTGACCTCGCAGGACTTTTCTTTTTTTTTAAAACTTTATTTTTTTCCAGCCCAGTTTTCATATGCTTTTTAGCTTGCACTTCATTATGAAGAAAACATTCCGTCGAAGTTAAGGGGAAAATAAATTAAGAAAAATGAAAATGGTATAAACAACCAATACATCAATAGTATAAAAACGACAGTGAAAAAAGGAATAAATAATTAAACAGTGGAAGAGATGTGGGCAAACTAATAGTTGAAGGTAGTAACTAATAAGATTTAGTAGCTCATACACTGTTCACATATTTATACATTAAATAATATAACTTATCTCTGTACACTTGCATGCACATATGCTGACATGTACCCATATGTATGTTGTGTTCATATCTACACCTACGTGTTTGTATATACACACATGCACCAGTGCACCTGTCCACTGATGTACCTGTACATATACGTCAGCATGCAAGACCTGTTTCTGGCCATAACTCAAGAGTTCATATGCTGTGACAGAATTGTTAGTCTGTGATTTGTTGATTTGATAAAACTCTAGAATAAAACCAGCCTTATCCTTTGGTCTAATGAACCTTATGAATGAGTGTGATAAACAAAGGAGCCAGTTTTATACAAATGACATGAGACAAGCTACAAGTTCAAGATCAGCTTCAGATGATTCCATCTGTACGGTCTGTATAAGGGGAAGTGTTGGTATGTCCTTACTGACTCCTGTGGGTTTACTGCCATAAACACATGATGATACACAACACCACAGTGATTTATCTCCTAATTGGAATGGACCGTGCTGATGTTGGTGGTAATGTGGGTACAGCGAGGCCGCACGGTCAAGTTTCCTGCTCTTCCTCAGATAGTTAGTGAAAACGCTCTTAAGGGATTTCCTCCCTCATTTAGCGGCAGGGAGCGTGGCTGCCTTGACAGAGACAGGGCTGGAATCAGGAAGCTGGTGCAGCATGAAAGATAGGCAAACCTCCCAAAACACATTAACACTGTCTCAGAGGGCTCACAGAAAGCTCAAAGGTGTGTATGGCAGCAGTAATGACCCAACAAGTCCTCTGTATTTTGTGCAATAAAAACCCAAGTTGATTTCTGTTTTATTTTGGATAAAAAGTGATGTAAAAGTAAGTTAAAATACAGGAGTGTGCACTTGCCTCTGACACGCCAGCTGCTATGTATAAACAGCAACAACTTCCTTTGCTTTGTGGTTTTTAATGTGCAGGATGTCAGAGCATTTTGTAATGGCTACTGTCTACACTTCAGCTCGTGGAGACAGGAAACTCCTCTGGCTTTGGCGGGTTTGCTGCATGTTGAAAGACATTAGGTACATTTTTGGAATTCAGAAAAGCAAATCAAGGATGTGTTGCAACCACTAGACAGACTGCTGTTGTCGTATGGAGGAGATGTGGTAAATCGTAGAACTGAAATACAAAAGTGTTAGTGAGCTTTTTCAGTTTTGCATTTCTATAGTAGTAAGATCATGACATCCCAAAGCTGTAAAAATGTACATTGATTTTTGTTTTTGTTTGTAGGAGGCAAAATATTGTGTGATTTGTATTTTATGACACTGTTTAAGAAATCAGGACAAACACAGTTCTTTGTATGAAGGTTCCCTTTAATATCATCTGCTTTATTATAGTCTTTATATTGATATACTTTTACCATAAACATCTTCCAGTGTGTTAGACATGTATCTGAATCCAGTCATCAGAACTTCCTGTTACAATCAGATAATAAACACAAATAACACCTCAAAAACTCATTTCCTCTGCTGGTCCTGAGCGACAACAGACAGAATGACTCATAACACATGAGTGAGGTTACAAAACAACTCGACACATACTACAGGTAACATGTTCACACATTAAATAAACCACTACAGACGACTCTGCTGCGAGTATACATGTGCCGTACTGAGATAGAAACCTTCTTAAATTTTTACTTTTTATTTCTGATTTTTTTTTAAACAAGTGTGTTTATTGGATTTTTATTATACTTCAAATATTACATCAAAAACAACAACAGAAAAACAAGTACGAAGGTACGGAATATAACATTCACAGTCAGGCATCATCTTAATATCAACTGCTACGACAGGCAATACAATGAGTACTTTTCAAAGGATCAAAATAAACAATCAGAAATGCTACCTGTACAAGTATCGACAGTCTGCAGGAAAGAAAGAGGAAAGAAAATGTGCATAATTATGTTGCATTCAAGAGATTAAGACAAGTAGACTTCTGTAGACTTCTTCCCCTCTAGAAATGTCATAAAATGCCCCTATATCTTATCAAAAGTAGAATATTTACCCTTAATCATAACAGAAAGGTTTTTGAGGGCATCAGAGTGTGACAGTCCAATTAAATTGTTTTTACATTACAGTGACAATAAGCAGAAAAACAAAAAATAAATAGAGATTGAAACACAAAATAAGCAAACGTGATTATTACAAAGTCAAGGCATATTTTCCTCATTTTAATTCCGATATCTCACAATAATTATGAGAAATCTGTCTTGTTGGCTGGATTAGTAAGTACAATACTTTCTCCACTGTTTTCCTCCCAGTTCTTTTTGAAGTTATATAAAGTAGGTCATGTGTGTGTGTGTTTACCTATTCTGACACAAAGGCCGGCAGTAGGACAGTTTTTCTGGAGCCTGTATTTTGTTGTAACCTTTTTACTTGCTGTCAGCAAGATCTTTAGGAGGTAGGTATTATCCTTACTTAACGTGTCAAGGATCTTTCCAAGGTAAAGATGTGAATGTTGTACTAATGCTAAAACAGAAAGTTCTTGAAATGACTGTACTGTGCTACTTCCTCTCAAGAGGTCTGACTTGAGGGACCAGAGAATATGAGCATGATCAGATTTCTCCACCGTCCCTCCAGCAGCACAGCTGAGTGCCAGTTTGTTTAGACTTCTGTTTAAGAGGGATGAAAAAATGAATCAGGTTTTTCCAGTATTTTGTGATAGTGTAAAATTAGGGCAGGGCGATACGGAGGAAATCAAATATGATATGTTTGACCAAATACTGTGATATTGATTTTGCAGTGACATTGTAGAGATGACTGTTGGTTCTTTCACAAAATATTTACACAGTGAGATTTTTGATAAATGATCATCAACAATGTGGATACAGTGACTGAGTGGGTAAAGGCAAATAATAGAACGGCTAGAGCAGTTTGGTAAGTTCAGGAAATGACATCACTTTACTATAATGCAGCCTTAAAACCCAGGAAAATACAACACTGACACGTTCTCATCCTGAGTCGTCACATATCACTGCTTTGTCAATGACCCTTCATGCCTACATATTACGTGCTAGATATCCTCCTGTGTCTGCTGTTGACGTTCAGGAGGCCACGTCAGCAAAAGAACATGGTTAGGGTTAGACAGCAACAACAAACATCATGGTTTGGTGCTACGTTCATACAGGAAGCAAACACTGGGCTCCTGAGTGAAAGTCTGGGGTTAGTTGGACCCATCATCTGTGACCCATTTTTACCGGTAGTGTTGCAACCTGATGACGTCCAGTGGCGTATCATACCACTGTGGAAGGCTACGTCTGGCCGCGTTACAAACTGATGCCGCCTGTCAGCGTATCATTCTGCCATGAATAGTGGGTTTGGGCATCAGGTGTCAGGTGCTGAAATCAGTGAGAAGGCGGTGGTATTTGACAACTTTAGAATAAGAACAGGCTGCCAACACCTACGATGTTATAATGTCCAAAATCTAAGACAATATTTAGGCTCATATAATAATTATAATAATAATAAACTTTATTTAAATAGCACTTTTCAAATAACAGTCACAGAGTGCTTTACAGAACTGAATAAAACACAAAGTGAGTAAAACAAGCTAAAAGCAATAGAAACATAAGCAAGTAGAACACTCAATAATAAAGCAGATAAAATCACAGTTTTAGATGAGCTCACAATATTGGTACAGTATCAATATGATATCAATATATTGCTTAGCTCTATGTTAAGGTCTGATTATTAGGGCGGGTTTAGAGCCTCAGTACAACTGGCAAAACTGTCAAGTACAGAAATGCCATTAAATATCAGGTCAAATTTATACAAAAATTTATTTATTCAATTTTTTTTTTTGCAGACCCATAAAACTGCACAAAATCCAGATATTAAATGTGTCAGGAGAATTCAAGAAGCCACAGTTGTATGTAAGACAACCTCCCCTTAAATAAAGGAAAATAACAAAACATTAGAAAAAGAAAAACTAGGAAAACCTAACATAATTCAAAAATTCCAACAAAAAATAAATGACAACAAGAAGCACACTGAGCAGAAAAACTAACCAATCAGTGGACGAGAATCCAAATAAATACTTATACTATACTTTCTATGTATTCAAAGTTCTTGTACAGTGAGGCTACTTGTGTTTGTGCAACATTTAATATTTGAGAACTTTGGCTTCTTTTGTTCAATGAAAAAAATAAAACTAGATTAAAATTAAAAAACAAAATGTGTGATGTATTGGCATCAGTTCCTGAATCTGCCGTACACCCCGCTCTACCAATTCCTCAGACCTTCATGAATACAGATGTTTTTATAAACGCACTTCCTCAGAGCACTTCTCCAAAACGAGATCACTGTCAACAACTCGGCCGTCTCAGGGTCTCTGCGCAGCGTACAGAACAGCAGCTCAGCCCACAAACAGTGTAAATAAAGAGCAGCTCCACAGTACAACACTTTTTGAGTTGTAAATTAATATTTAATTAACAATCACTCCAAGACGAAGCAGTGATGTTCTGTAAATGTTCGCTGTGTGCTGGTGCTGAAATGATCCCTACAGCTGGGTTCAATCTGCCCTCCAGTGGTAACAACGAGCAGCTGGTCATTCATATTTGTCATTTTGTTCTCAGTAATGCTGTCACCCACTGCACTGAATATGATACTCATTTCATTTCTCACCATCTCTGCCCACCGCTCTGTCTTCACACCTTCACATGCTCTGTTTCCAGATTCACAGTCAGACTGAAGGAAGCTCAAACTCACTGATAAGTTGCTTTCTAACGACGAATTCAGATTGTAAAACCTGTCAGTCTGTCAGTTATCACATTTAATGCTCGTAGTGCACTGAAGCAGTTGTCATGAGGAAAAACTGAAGCTTCTGGAAGACATTTTTTTAAATACAACACGCTAAAATAAACAATAATTTAATAATAATCTAAGTATATGTTGTACCTTTAAATGCTTGGAAAAAGTCTGACTGTTTTTTATTCAGTTCTGCAAACAGCCCATACTCTGTTTTTTTCCCCTGTAATATGCAGGACAATTAAACTTTTTTACCTGTTAAAAATATCTGCAATTAGCATTAAACTTAATGTTTTATTTCAATAATTATGTAATTAGATTTGTTTATTTTACTGTACTGTATTACAGTAGTTGATAAAAACATAATATAGATATTAAACCTAGTTGCATACTAACTAAAGTGGTTTAATATAATATACATGGTACATAATGCAATTCTGATGACATGTTCTGTGGCAATATTCAAAACACATTAAACTGTAACCCTGTCATAAATGTTGTTATTCTGTATTTAATATTGAATGGGGAATTTGCTTTGGGAATTAATGTACAATAAAGCAGTTATGCGGTCAGTGGTTTCACTATGCACACCTCTAAAGTCTAAGGCAATTCAGTAAAACATCTCAATCATAAATTCCACCTTTAGGAAATTTAAAATGTTCAGTATTTCTCGACACTGTTGGAAATGTTTAAATTCAATTTAAATTTTCACAGATGAATGGACAAAATAAGACTTTTGACTTTGTTACCCTTAGGATTTCTGAAATGAGCGTTTATTGTCATTAAGCAACGATAAAAATACTGTACCTTAAATTGTGAATTTTCGCACTTCCTACCACTATGAGTACTAGTAGTAAAGAATCTTTTAAGACATGCTAATGCTATGAAATTATGTAACACATTATATAATAAGATGTTACTGATTATATGTTTTAATGTTTATAACATGAGACCACAGTGTACCACAAAATATATTAAAAGGTAAAATATGAAGAACAAAATGCAGCTTCTTAATCAGAATTACACAGAAAGTTAAACACCAGTAAACAAAAAATAAATAAATAAAATTAGAGAGTGAATACAGAATTAAAATGAGGTCAAGATTAAACTGATAATTTTTTTAATAAATGCCTTTGTAAACATACTTACAACATTTGAGATTTTAGGCGTACTCGCTCATTATGAATTAAAACGTCACTGCCAATTTCTGATAACTTTATGACAAGTTTATTAGTTCTAACTGATGACCTTGTTAATGGTTAGTAAACAATTTTTAATGCTTCATAAATAACGAGCCATTTAACAAGTACGACTTTTAACAACTTAGTAACATTTACAACTGCATAATGCAAAACCCTTTTAATTCATGACTGCAGACCAGACGGCTTATCAAAGTGCAACTGTTGCTCTTAATAATTAAGCAATATCACACGAGAGGGAGTGATGTTGTACTGTGATATCGTCATAGCTGTGATTCGGTCGTAGGCACGAGGCCGCAGTTCAACAGTTAAATAAGCAAGACTGATTAAGAAATGTTGAAAAATGAGGACAAAATAGATAATTTAAGCATTTTATTTGTCTTCCGCCAACAAAAATAGTTCCCTCAGGACTCCGCTGTCACCGTTGCTATGTAACGCAGACATGGTGCGCCAGGCACTTACTCTTTATACACATTTATCTGCACGTTTCCATTAATTGTGCAGCCGGTGAAATAAGTCTCTGGTGACTGCATGGTGGACTGTCGCTTCACAGGCACAGCCGACTCTGCCTTCTGATCTGACAGTATGTTGCTTTTCTCCAAGTCATTGAGCTCCGCTGATGAAACACTGACAAACCTGGATGTGTGCTCAGATGGATTCAGCTTCTCCTCTCCCTCATCTTCCTCTGATGACCATTCATAGTTCAATTCAAAACTTATTTTAGGAAATAAATCCATATTTTTGGCTGTTTGACAGTGGATGAATTAATTAGCCTACAACGCAACTGCTGACCTAACTGACACTAACCGTCAGTTTTAATTTGATTGTTGATTGCAATCAGCTGTGAGGCGGAGTGATACATACACAGTGAAATAACCGTGATGTTGTACTCCAATATCATCACGGTTTTACTGTCTCTCGACCAATCAGATTGCAGGGCCGGAACTAACTGTTGTATAATGACATATTAGTCATTTATAGAAAATGTACAGATGATCTGTCTTGAACTGTAAAAAAAACAAAAAAAACCCAACACATTATATTTAACTTAGAAACCATTTACACAATATGCCGGAATGGATAAACATCTTAATGTCAACAAAATTTAAAAGAAAAATATATGGTCTCATTGGTAATAGGTAAGTTGTTGTTTGAAGCTCACGGGAACCATTATTTGCTAAATTCAGTGCATTTTTAGTCACTGAATTTGAATAAAAAAATAAAAAAGCTGGATGTGTGTGGGAGGTGAATCATTTTAGAAAAAAGTAGCTATCATGCCAAGGAGCCAATCACTGAGCACAACCTGGATGTTGTGTTCACAGGTTGAATACTAGGTCATCAGTTTCACATCAGTTTACAAGAACCGCATATACAAACAAGCAAGCAGGGTCGAAATCACAGAATAACAAAAACCACACTGTGGATCAAGAACTGTCAACATCTCAGCCCAGCTGTCAACATGCCAAACAGTTCCCACAAGCAGAAACAATTCACATCAACCTATTGTATTTTTCTCAGGGTCTGGTGCCAACGTCTGAGGCAAACACTGTGGTTAGATGCTCATCCTCATTAACGTCTCTGCAGCGATCAGGTTGCGTGTTTGCAGTTTGAATTAGTGCAGCGGGGTTAATCGGGCACTTGGGCAAATTCAGACCCACGCTTTCACCTCCTGCACACACACATGCACAGACTCATTTCATTTGGTCCCTTTAGAAGCAGACAAAACATAAGCTAATATCCCCCACCCACTGTAATTTAATTTAATTTGTAATTTAACAATTTTGGGTATATTTACGATTATTTCATTAAAATAATATTTTCTGGAACATGAACTGAACGATTAATTTCACCTTTAACAGGAGTTTCTGCAGTGCAAATAAGAAGCAGCAAATCTTGAAGATTTGTCCGAGTCTTTTGAGACCCTTAAACGAAACAGGGCGGTACAGTGGTTAGCACCGTACTTTCACAGAAAGAGGCCTCTGGGTTCAAACTTGGGTTTTCTCCTCCAGTCCAAAGATATGCCACTTTGGTAAATTGCGACCTAAAATTGCCTTGAGGTGTGAATTTGACCCATAGACTGTACTTAGAGATGGACCACATGACAGCTCCCCATAAGTGAAGCCAAAACTTCTCAATCGCCCCCTGGTGGCTGGCAGCAGTATAGGTGATAAAGCCTGTCCCTCCATGTTAGCAGATGGGACATGGGACGAATAAAAACTCAAAGTACACGTCAAATATATTTTTCCCAAAGATGGTTTCTGTCATTTTAGGTCTTATCACGCTGCTGTGTTCAAGTGTTCGTTTTTCAGATGTCTGATGTCTGATTTAAAGCTATGTATGCAATTAGTGTGCTTGTGATCAATGGCACTGCTAGCGATAGGTTGGATGGGTGCTTGAGCGGGAACTTGACATCGCTGAGGTCTTTACTGCACAGACTCTACCTTCAAATGACGTCACCAGCGCAAGATGGCAGCGGCCGTATTGGGATATTATGGCTTCATTTTTGTAAGTGTCCCTCTGATTGACTGGGTACCTGTCCAGGGTGTACCTTGCCCTGCACTGAATGTTAGCTGATAAGCGGGTTTAGCTAATGGATGGATGGTAAATGTAGCATTTTGGTCGCTAACATTGTCTTTCGGTTGATTCATTAAGGAGTCCCACAAGGATCTATATTAGGTCCCCAACTATTTACTCTATTCTGACAAAACAGGACATTTTGAGACCTAACAATGTTTTAATTAATTGCTAGAAATAATTTCAAATTAATTAATAATGAAAACAACTAATAGTTGCACCCCTGGTGTAATTCTTGGTCAGTTCAGTCTTCAATCAATCAATAAATCAATCAATCAATCAATCAATCAATCAATCAATTTTATTTATAAAGCCCAATATCACAAATGCTTTACAGCATACGACATCCCTCTGTCCTTAGGACCCTTGCAGCGGATAAGGAAAAACTCCCCCCAAAAAACCCTTTAATGGGGGAAAAGAGAGCTCGATCTCAATGAGATATCCTAAATAAATAAAGCTTAACTAAATGTAAAATACAAGTTCAGTTTTGATTTTGTAAAAACAAAAAGGCACAAAAAGGCACAAAAAGGTTCACTGGTCGTGTGAACCCCTTCCGAGAAGTTTGAGAATTTGAGAGTTTGACACGATCGGTTTGACCCTCAGTGGCTCGGTTACTCCACAAACACTTGTATAACCTCAAAAGAGGTCAAGGAGAGGTTGTGAACTGATTTAAGTCTCGTCAGGAGTCACACCCTGAAATGTTTGTGCACGTTTTATCCGCCTGTTGAACCTACAGCTTGATACTGTGAGCACGTTCTCTGCACTGTTCTGTCTTTCACTGAATTTTGTCTCCTCTTGTTAGGACAGGATTTGTCAAAGCGAAATCTTAATCAAATGTATAGTATATCAAAGATGTGATTGTGGATTTAACACCTACAGTATCTTCATAATACAGGTTATAATTACACAAATCTTTGTGCAGCTGCAGTGAGAGATGCAAACAAGAAGATGATTAACATCTGTTGACAGGCAACAAGAAGATTTTGCAGATCAGGATGCAAGTCATACTTTAAAAGACAGATCTTAAGCAACCCACAGAGTCAGTCTCAGAGATATGACAGATCTACAAACACATCACCAACGCTTCATGCTCCCGCAGTGACTCCTGGTGACAAACATCCAGCCCGGGGGGGTATGGCAAGGTCAGCAAAACACAGAACTGGTTTCATTGGCTGGAGGTGGTTATGGTTTAGCCCGCAGGCTTGTTTTTAAGAGAGCCAGCTTTTCAGATTTCTCCCTCAGACACAGTCGGACGACTTGTGACATGCATAACATCTCAAACAGCACAGGTAAGACCACTTTAGAAAATCTGTCAGTTTTGAAATAGCAATAAAGATAAAAAAAAAAATGATTAAATTAATGTTTCTAGAGTGGCAGATACACTGAGTGCAATAAAGAGTTTAATTATGTTTAAAAGTGTTTAAGCAGGATTAATAGAAAAGAATAAAATGTATTTTTCTATTAATGCAAAAATGTACTGTATTTAAAATGTTCTTTTTGATAAACATGACTCAATTTACATGTAACAGCTTCACTTTAATCTGCATCGGCATGTAATCAGCGGATTATTTCAACATTGCTCACTGATATCAAGTCATGAAATTAGTTCTTGTCACTGCAGGACAATTTAAGATGATAAAATTTCTTGCACTGTGGTTGTGGTTGATCACACAAAAACCCCACATATGACTCATATTCATATGAGTTATTTTCATACAAAAAATCTTGACATCCCTTCTTTCCTTTTACAAGTTTATAAAATGTCAAATTCATGAATTTTCCGTAAATTCTACTACAGGGAATTTAAAGGGAGATTATTTACTCGTAATCTCCCTGGCAAACCCCATGTATTTAACAAGGGTAAAAATAAAATTATCATTTACCCAGCTGCAACAGTAAAAGAAGAAATGAAACAACTGACTGTAGTGGCATGTGATGCCGCTGATCTTGAAGCTGCTCATGGTTTCCCACATGCCAACAACCCGACACCAGTGTCACACACAATGATGAAAAATGATTCAAAAATATAACTGCTGCCCACTCAAACCATATGACAAAAACCAAGGCTGCTAGACGTGATCTCACTTTCAAACTGACTACAAAGGTGTAGGTATATCCTGATTGTTTTATGTTAATATGACACAGTATCAAGGAAAGTTGTAGATGATATTTACAGTAGAGCTCATACTGTGACAGTGACAACTGCTAACAAATGTTTTTAGGTATAAAATCTAAAATAATAATTTGATCATGTATATCAGAGCTTATTGAAATCAAAATCTGTCAAGAAAGACCTGATATCATAAAATCCTAAAAGATTTAGCGTAACCTGAGACAGCCAGTGTAAGACATGAACACAGTCTGAAAACCAACAATCAGACCCTAAAAGAATAAAAAGAAACAACCTATTTACACTGAGAACAGACTTTGCTCTGACTGTTCAAGAAATATTTTGGGACATTGAAAGACAAATTGTCGCGGGACGGTCTTCCAGCTATAAAACCTTTTAGTCCAGAGATACTGCTGCCCGACAATCATAGCATCAGAAAATGTCATATTATTATAATGACATATTTTCATGACATTAAATTTCTCGAGCTGTCCACTGCGACGGAGATTTATGCAAAAGATTTGAATTATTAAAAAATAAAAATATTTGATCAATAGAAAAGTCACAAAAATGGAAGAGTCAAATTGAAGAGTTATAAACATCTGATAACTAGACTTAAAAATGTCATTTCTATCATTTCATGTCCACAGGCCGCTATGATGATTGTCCAAGATTGCGATATGGTGAAAGACTCTGTGTGCGAAACTCTGCATCAGTAATAAAACTGACAGTAATAGACTATGTTTAACAGCTGAAGTGAAGACAGAAGAGTGTGAAAATACACAGTGTCACTATAGTCAAGTACAAAAATAACAGTTAAATGAACAATGGTTTTGCACAACTTTCAAATCTATCATTCTGTTAAAGTGGATTAACGACTGAATTGTGAATGACAGTCTGTTTATATTTTTGTTTTTTAGAAATCAAAGTTAGAATTTTGGAATAGCCAGAGATACAGATAAATGTGGAGAATACCATTTATTTTGTATTTTTGTATTTAGTACTTATGATTGAGATTGAGAATGAAGAGACTGATGAGTCAGAGCCTGAGCAGGAAGAGAACCAGTGGCACAAAACATATCATTGGTTTAATAGTGGACATTAGAATACATAGGAGTAATGCTGTTATTTATAGGTATTGCAAATAGTAATGGACCAAGTACTGATCCTAGTGGCACTCCTTTACTATTTGCAAGAGGGCTACATTTACAGAAACCTCTGAACCATCCTCATCTGATCTTTTAGCAGTTTTGAAGAGGAGGTTTTTAAAATCTATGGTGTCAAATGCAAAATTTGATTTTAGAGGTCAACAGAGAAAGTGTTTCCATATTATATAGGTCAGTATTTTTTTTAATTTATTTGAGGAGACAACATTATGCAGTATAACACAAACTGCAGCATAACACAAACTGCAGCTGTGACTCAGAGGGGAACACCCGGTCAAGATAAGAAAGTTGTGGACTACAATTCTAGGACTTTTTGTATATTTGTATAATGAAATTGCACTGTAAAAATATCGCCTTCTTGTGACTCATCAAGCGGATAAAGAGGCTTATCACCATCACAGTTTACAAACTGTAACATGAATCAAAACTTTCTGACAGTTTGGGTTGCGCATCATCAGAAAGCAACCGTCCCATGACTCAAATTCATATTCTCTGACATTTCCTTTAGCTGCCCAGGCAACATACCGACAAATGTTCTATATTTTTTGTTAAATTTGTCAGTTAGTCTTATCTACTTAAGGGAGAACAACACAACCTGCAGCAGTTTCCGCTTTGGCTGAGTCTCCATTTGATTGCAAACTAAATAATGCTGCGTTCTTTATTGCTCGTTAAAGAGCCGAAAATTACAATTACACTAAATCACATATAGTCTCACACCTCACTTTTTGTCAGGAACACCCAAAATGTAAACAGTGTTTGAGAACCTGATATTTCCTGGTCACAGTAAAAGTAATTCTTAACTAAAAGAAAACAAAGACATATCAGATAATCCCTTTGCTGCTCTGCTCAAAAGACTGTCTAAAAAACATTTTCTCCTTTTTTTGTTGTTTCTCTTACCTGTTTAAAGTAAAGTCCTTAATGCAACCGTCAGATAAAGAAGTTATAAAAATAAGATATTAATAGAAAAGAGCATGATCAACTATAGAGAGTAAGCTCAGCAGTATGAGAAGCCACATAGTGAAAGATGAAATGATAAAAGGTGTTTTTGGAAACTGCCTATAAAGGCTGTTAACACGCGACACTGACTGATCTGTAGGCGCTGAAGCTGCCCACGATTTCCCCTGTGCCAACGACCTGCTGCCAGTGTCACGCAACCCAGAGCAAAATGACTAAAATATCACAACCGCCTAGTCAAACTGAAGAACATAGCTGCAGGTCTCTCACTTTCAGCCTGATTGTGGAGATGTTGGTATTTCCTGATATCGTGACACCAGCTACAGTATTCTGCTCAGAATCAACCCAGGTGTCTATAAGAACATAACATAGTTTTTTTAAACAATGATTAGCTCTCACGCAAGTCTGTTTCACTGTGGCATTTGTAGAAGCCCAGATTGAGTCATAATCATCAAAGACATGTTTCAGAAAGTTTTTATTGTGCAGTCTTCAGGCTCAAACTGACTTCTTCAAAAGCTCAAAATTATTAGTGAACTTTAAAACTAAATCCCTGTTCATTAAAATAGGATTCAAATTTACGTTTTGCCTTTTTTAGGCGGGAATGTTGTGCCATAATTCCACCTTTATAAAAGGAACGAACATGGAATGGGGGGGGCAAAGTTGTTCCCTCTTTAAGGTAGAGTGCAGAGGTAGTAACTGAGCCAAATCAACATCTGTGTAAAAGGTGTGCGACCCACCACTCAGAGATTTAAAGAGTGGTTAGAAGCAGTTAGCAGCCAACTAAAAGAACAGCAACCAAAACTGTCTGCAAATTGGTCTGGGAGGTCCTTACCGTCCAAACAGAGGACAAGATCATCCGCCACATAATAGGGATCCAATGATAGGGCCGCTACAAAGCCCCCTCTTTACGCCACCTTTGCATTTTTACACAGAAACAAACAGCTGCATGATGCTGTCCCAGTGAGTGATTATAGACAGCATGCCAGCATCCCGGAAGCAAAGGAGGCGTGACGTGTAACAGTTTCAGCCGCTTGTGTGACAAATGACATACACGTCAGCAGCACTTCCTAAACAGTAACAATGGAATAACATGGCAATAACAATTATTTACTGTCCTTTTTATATGGCTGTTGATCTCGTCCTCTGCATAGACGTTAAGGAGCTCCTTGACCTCTTTGTTTTCCCAAATTTGTGGATATCTTCTGCTCTTTCCTCTGTAAGTTAGCTGCTAAATTCTACCAGCTACTTTTAAAATCTCTTAGTGGTGGATTGCACACATAACATGTCGTCAAAATGTCACACCAGTCCCATCAGTGGTCCTGTCCTACCAACAGTCTCTTTTACATGTAAATCCAGTGGTGTTACTACTTACACTGCCGGCGTATAGGTGAGACAACTCTGTCCCTTCATTCTGTGATCATACCTTTTATACAGAGCAGCAAGGCAGAATAACAGCATGATATTCCTGCCTTGAACAGGCTGTGTAAAAAAGGGGAATTTGTATTTCCATTGTTATTGTTCAGAAAGTGCTGCCTGACGAGTATGTCATGTCACAATACACGTCATTGTGGTTGTGTTAAACGTCATGCTCGTCACACCTCTTCTGCTTTCACAATGCCAGCATACTATCTGAAATCACACACTGGGGCAGCATGATGCCAGTGTTGTTTGGTTCTGTTAAAAAAAAGACAAGTGAACGTAATGAAGGGTCTTCGTTGCATCACTATCACGGTATCTCTGTGTAAATAGGGTCATAGGTTGTTATAGTTTGAGAGACATTTTACTAACAAATTAAAGTTCAGGGATTAGCAAAGTCAGTAGGAGTTCTTTAAACTTAAAATGTTCATAATTTTACTCTTCTTTAACGTAGGTGTCTTTTCAGAATCATAAATTGATGACATTGATATTTTAGTCACAGTGGGATTTCTTTTTAATAATCATTTTCATTGCAAGATAAACTGCTCACTAGTCTTCGTTTTTGTCCCCACCAGACATGGAGTCATGGACCCATGAATACGGCGACTTTGGTGATTATTTCAACTACTCTTTTTTTAACACAAGTAACATCTCAGACTTTGATGATTTGGACTCTGACTTTTGTGAAGCTGGAGATCAGGAGTTCACCATCAAAACCTTCCAGACGTGTGTGTTCTGCCTGATCTTCCTGTTGGGCGTGGTGGGAAACTGCCTGGTGATTGCCACCTTTGCTCTCTACCGCCGCCTCCGTCTTCGCTCCATGACTGACGTCTTCCTGTTCCACCTGGCGCTGGCTGACCTTCTCCTACTCCTCACGCTCCCATTTCAGGCCATCGACACTCAGCTGGGTTGGATCTTCTCTGTCACCCTCTGCAGAGCCACACGTGCGTGCTACGCCATCAACACCTACAGTGGACTCCTGCTGCTGGCCTGCATCAGCGTTGACCGCTACATGGTGGTGGCACGAGCCCAGGAGATGCTCAGGCTGCGCAGTCAGATACTAACAGCCGGCAAAGTCGCTGCTGTGGGTGTGTGGTTTGTTGCGGTGCTCCTCAGCCTGCCTGAAATCCTCTACGCTGGGGTGTCAGGGTCCGGCACTGATGCATACTGCGGCATGCTGACAAGTGGAAGAGTCAAAATGGCGACCAATGGTTGCATCATTGCTGTCTTCTGCCTGTCCTTCTTTGTAATGGTCACATGCTACTCTTCGATCGCTCAAGTGCTGTGGGAAGGGAACACACAGCGTCGGGGGAAGCAGTGGCACCGGCAGCGCACCTTGAAGCTAATGGTGGCTTTGGTCCTGGTTTTCCTGGTATTCCAGCTGCCGTACACGGTGGTGCTGTCACTTAAAATGGCAGGGCAGTTCTGCGGTCTCCTGTTGGAGTACATCACCTGCACTTTGGCATTCACCCGCTGCTGCCTCAACCCCATCCTGTACGCCCTGGTGGGTGTGCGCTTCCGTAACGACGTCTTGAGGCTCATCCATGATTCAGGCTGCCAGTGTTGCCTCTGGGTGATGCCACAGAGTGTGAGCTCCTCCTCCATCTCCCCCTCCTCACCTGCTTCCAAAGTGCTCTCAGTTTGCTCTCCAACATCCCCCGAACCCAGTTACTCCAGCAACGAGACTGTGCCCATGAAGTTTCAGTTTCCACCAATCAAATAAAACTTCATGGGCTGGACTATGAACTTGCTTTCCACTTTGAATTTTTTATATAGATATTTCCCAACAGTATACATAATGTACAGTTATTACACAGAAGCAAGCAACTTCAAGATAATTATATAATCATTAGGGTTGGTTTGAAATACCAGTGTCTTGGTATATACTTAAATAAAGCACAAAATACACTTGGTTAGGGTTAGGGTTAGGAAAATAAAATGTTTGGCTTGAAATACACAGTTTTGGTGGCACAGTGCCCGCTGGAAACAGTGATGTCGGTAAAAAACAACTGCTTTTCAATCTCCGATTAAAACAACAATTTTACTGCTTTTTGTGTCACTGTCCACAGTGGAAATGCATTTATGTCTAGTTAGATAAACAACCACTCTTCAGGGCATTATCCCGGGAAACACGGTGACGTCTTGGCCTTCACTTTTTGTGATACTATCCCCAGGGGTAACGTAGAGCAGTCTTGGCAACTGACAAACGTTTTTCATGGCACTATATCTGGTAGAAATGCGGTGATGTCTCTGTAAAAAGACACAAATACCTTTTGTGGCACTATCCATGAATTAAACATAGTGATGTTTTGATACAAAAGGCACTATCTTCGGTGGAAACACAGCAATGAGTCGCTAAAAACACCCATGTTTGGTGGCTACAAAGTGGCTAGAAATGCAACAACTGGTTTTGTTTTTATTGTTGGTCTGCAGCTTGGCAGGCATCTCGCCACTATGCCAAATGTCAAATGTAATGTATCATTGGTTTGCAGCAATGCACACTGCCAAACTTTACTTCTGGCAACTGGGCTGAGATGAGCAACGTTACGCCCAGTGTCAAAAAGATATGTCTTTGTCGAAGGTCAAAGGTCCTCCAGCACTATCCTGCTATGACTCAAAAAGCAACCAGAAATGGTTCAAAAGAAAACTAGGGATGCACCGAAATGAAAATTTGTGGCCGAAGCCGAATATTATTAAACGCTTGGCGGAATACCGAGTACCGAATACCGAATATCATTGTTTAGTTTTTCATTAGTTTTTGCAGATGAACCCCCTCCAGATTAGTGTTGTCACGGTATCAAAATTGGGACCCACTGTGCGAT
>NC_065518.1:1637010-1689895 GCF_006386435.1 Epinephelus moara | reverse complement strand
GCCTTTCGTTTCTGCTGCTGGTTGAAATCTGTAGGCTGCTCGCACAGCGTGCTGAATGATTTAAGCCTATTTTGCTCGCTCAAAACTATTTTTAGTCGCAAATGCGAGTGCCGTGACGGACGGATTGCCACACTGCCGACATTTTACTCCGCCGGTCACGGCACGCCGTTTGATTGCGTTATCAAAACGCCGCTATTATTCGGCCTTGCTTTTAACTTATTCCACCGAATACCGAATGTGTGTTATTTTGCAATATTCGGCCGAATATATTCGGTTACCGAATATTCGGTGCATCCCTAAAGAAAACGCCACGCTGCTCTAAAGTGGCCACGGTCCAAATCCATATCCTGTTGAACAGAAGGTGAAAGATTATGCTCTTCAAATCTGAAAAAAACTGGAGCAGTTTTCAAAAGCAGAGTGGGCCAAATTGCCAGTGAATATGTGCTGTAAAAGGATATGCTAGGCTCTTTTTAAAAAATAAAGTTACTTTACTTTTAGAAGTGGAATAAACAATTGTAGGGACAAAATACCTTTGTTAATATAAATGTAATTTAGAGACAACAGTGATTTTTTTTTTTTAAATGTGCAAGGATGCTAATATTTTCAGCTATGACTTTAGCTATCTAGTGCTTTCTTGGTTGTTACATAGATATTAACATGTCTATAGCATTTTCTTTTTTAAACAGTAAAATAAATATGATTTTAGTCATAACTCTGTTTTGAAAAAAATGTATAGTTTCTGTCTTCTAGCTTTGCAGTTTTGTTTTTACGTTATACCTTGTAATCAAAATGTTTATTTATGTTAATGTTTTGGTGACACAATAAAATCATTGGAGCTCAGCTGCAGTCATGAGTTTTTAATGCTGGTTGCTATTGACATTTTGTTTGTTCCTCAAAAAGTCTTGAGGTCTGATATCCAGCTTTAGTGATCATTAGTCACATTATGGACAAATACAGTCACAGAGACAGTATTTGGTCACACTTCATTTGTTTCGTCCAGTTGTTTTTCAGCCATCAGGTGACAAAAAGCAGATGGTCCGAGTCACAGATTTTCGTAACCCTGACCACAACCTCGTGTGCCAGCAGTACCATGTTTTTATTTCAAGGAACTGAAATCCTATAAAATGCTTTTACGCTGTTGTGCTTGATGTTCAGAAGACTTTTTACTGTCACAGTAAAGCCTTTTGATTGTAGGCTGAGTTTCAGAGTTGGCCTTCTCAAATAAAGTGTGACTAAGCAGATTTTCATCCGCTGTCAGAATAGCAGTTTTCTTTAAACGCCACCAGAGGATCAAGCATTTTGTTTTGACCTTGTGTCCTCTGCATATCTGCTCATGTCCAAGTTGATATGTACAAATATATACACTGTGTATGTAGGTTTAGATATCACTTTGAGTCCAGTGTCTGTGCTGTCAGGTTATAAACATGTTCAACAGATGTCTATATGTCTGCATCTCTAGAGCTTCTTTGTACTAGATTTAAATCTTAACCTCAACCCTGACCAATAACCAAACCCAAACGCTGACCCAGAAATGAAACTAGACTTTTTTCCACACTGATGGAAACTAAGTAGGTTACGGTGATAGATAATTTTTAAATCATTTTATCTGTAAGACTAATGTGCATGCTTTATGGGCTGCAAAGTGCAGAAGTGATCCCTGGATCATCCAAGTAAATTTATATGTCACAGTTAAACCATTTTGACTTCATGCACCACTGAGCAACTTTCATGGTAATAAACGGGGTCCTGCATTCATCGCTGTATCTGGTTCTCTTAATATGTCCATGGTAGTGTTCATATTCACTACCAGTAACTAAGCTTATTTAAGCTTCCAGTTGCTGGCAAACATCGTTAACTTCTAGCCAGCAGTCCACAGAAGGAGAGAGGAGCATTTGTGAGTGTTGTGTGTCTGCCTTGGCATTTTCATACTGGAATTTAGTGGATTGGATTTCAGTGGCCAAAGGTCAATGAGTGTGTTTACATGGACAGTTTAATTCCCTTTTCATTCTGAATGAAAGTTCATTCCTATTAAAAGTGATCTTGTAAGCACCTAATTCAGAATGAAAATGGCCAATGCGATTGAAAATTCAATCCGATGTAAGGGGCTGGAATATTCCGTTTCTAATTCTGAATGAAAGAATTTCTCGCACTTGTATACACTCACTCCTCTTTAAGTTCATTCCGGTCTTTCTGCACATGCTCGTTTCCTTGCCCTGCTGGCGCCGTGACGTATACAGCGCGCATAGCAACTGGCTGAGGTAGAGCAGTCGGACTTGTTGCACTCACCGGTTTCCATTCTCCACAGCACGGTCTTCTATCTCCCTTCTTCGACCTTCTACCTCCCTTCTCCTCCTCAACAGACGAAGCATTAGCAGAACAAGGTTGTTGTCGTACTGCTGCTTCAAGAATAGAAGCAAAACAAGCCCGAAAAAGGCACTAAGAACGGTGTCGTCAAGCATCTTCTTATCCGGAGCGAGGACTACAGTGTTTTCTTCAGGTAAATGTAAACACGTAACATCCGCCCTGCCCCCTATCCAATCAGAAACCTTCCCTGCCCCAAACCTTGTGCGGACCCAAATACAGGCGATTAAAAGGCAATTAAACTGATCTCCCATGTAAACCCTCATTCGGAATGAATATTTCTCATGTAAACTACCTGGAAAAACTTTAATTCGGAATGATTTCATTCAGATTTATTTCATTTTGAATGAGAAGCCATCATGTAACCACAGCCAGTGTCAGTGTGACCTTGCATCTGTCTCATTCTTGTGAACGCGATATGTCAAGAACACTTTTGGGTATTTCTTTAAATTTGACACAAACGCCCACTTCGACTGAAGAATAAACTGATTTGAATTTTGTGGTCGAAAGTCGAAGCTCAAGGGTGTGACCTCACAAAATATGTTTTTGACCATAACTCAAGAATTCATATGCTAATTATGACGGAACTACAAACAAGTGTTTAACAGGATAAGGCAAGGCAAGGCAAGGCAAGGCAATTTTATTTATATAGCACCATTCATACACAAGGCAATTCAATGTGCTTTACAAGGGAAATACATTAAGATAAAACATTAAAGGAACAATAGATCATTAAAAACAAAAGCTAAAAGCAATAAAAACAGTGCAGAAAATGCATTTAAAAAGCAAACATAAAGCAAAAGCAACAGCAGACAAATATAAAAACAATAGCTACAGATTATCCTAACAATAAGTTACATATCTAGTTCACTGGTAAGCTGCAGTAAATAGTAATGTTTTAAGCCCTGATTTAAATGAGTTGACAGTTTCAGCCGACCTCAGATATTCTGGAAGTTTGTTCCACAGGCGGGGAGCATAGAAACTAAAGGCTGCTTCACCTTGTTTGGTTTTGATCCTGGGAACACTGAGTAAACCTGTTCCAGATGATCTGAGGGGTCTGGATGCTTCATAACGTACAAGTATATCAGAGATGTATTTAGGCCCGAGACCATTTAGTGCTTTATAGACAAGTAACAAGATTTTAAAGTCTATCCTTTGACACACAGGAAGCCAGTGCAGTGACTTAAGCACTGGTGTAATGTGCTCCACTCTCTTGGTGTTGGTGAGGACTCTGGCAGCAGCGTTCTGGACGAGCTGCAGTTGTCTGATTGATTTTTTACTCAGGCCTGTGAAGACACCGTTACAATAGTCCAGCCTGCTGAAAATGAAAGCATGAACAAGTTTTTCTGTATCTTGTTTAGACAGAAATTCTTTTATTCTTGCTATGTTTTTAAGGTGGTAGTAGGCTGATTTAGTAATTGTCTTAATGTGACTATTGAAATTTAGGTCTGAGTCCAGAACTACACCAAGATTTCTGGATTGATTTGTAGGTTTTAATGTCATGGCGAAAATAAAATGATCAAGTGATGACATTTTGTATCTAAAAGGTCAAAGGTCAACTTAACTGTGACAGCATCATGTTCTGCATATAACACTTTCCTGGTCATTATTCAACGTCATATCTCAGGAACAGAAGGGGTTGCGGTTGATTGTATAGATTTTGTGTGCTGTTGGGGGACAATCATTGTGAAGCGTCCATGTTTTCACAGACATGGTGTAAATTATAAGAGAACCTTAACCGGTGCATAGAGGCATACAACCACGGGGCAGTAATTCTAGTTTCTAAATAAAAAACAGAAGCCAAGAGGGATTTGGGTGTGAAATGAGCTCTACTGCTGTAATGTGATGTTCTGACCACTAGGTGTCAGTGTGATGCAGAGGCACTGTGTTCCTGTCTGTCCTTAAAACACCACAGACTCTATGAACATGACAGGAACAGTCACACAGAGTGGTTTCATGGCAAAGTTTTACACCTTTAATGTAATCTTTATAACCAGATACTTTTAAACCCATTACATTCAAAACTGAGAGGGAAGAGTGTATTATATTTTACTGTACGAACACACACATCAGTGTCATTATTATTTATTTATTTAGGCTATTGTTTATTCAACTGAAAAAAATGAATGCACTAGAAAGCATGAATTGACAACCAGGCTAAGTATCCCTTCTAGATAAGGGCTGCGACTAGTGATTGTTTTCATTATTGATTAATCTGCAGATTATTCTCTTAATTTAAAATGTCTACGCGTCAATCCAAATAATGAAAATCATGTAAATGAAGCATAAATTTAGAGCTCCAAACAAGGTGAGGATGGTCAGGATGTACGGCTGCAACCAATGTTTATTTTCTAAATGATATATCTGCCGATTACTTTGTTGAGTAAAGGTTCTGTAACACTCAGAGCATTAATATAGCAGCAAACCACTAAATGCTGTGTACAGATATAGTAGAGTAATGTTGTCCTGAGCAAAGAATGAAGTCACAATTCCTCTGTGTGTTGTAATCCGAGCCTCTCTGTGGTTTGTTGTGGTAGATGGTGCCGCTGCATGTGCATGTAGGTGCATGTGTGTATCCCAGTGGCTAGCTCATCACTACCACTTTGCGCTGTACTCATACAGGGGTTAACTGATATCAGGATAGTGTCGTCGCTGAAGCGTAGCGCCCACTCTCCAGTTCCCCCCGGTTAACGCCGTCAGCTCTGTCAGCACTGCTGGTTTTGTTTAGCGCTTTTTGTGGAGTTAGCATTGATAGCTGCTCAGCTAGCTCCATGTTGAGAACAATTTATAAGCTCTGAATTCACATGGAGCCCCTTTAATCATTTGGTTAAAAAACAACAGAAAATATTGACAATTGTGACAAAGGTGACGTCTTCATTTCATTTGTTGTGTTTGACAAACAGTTGGCACGGTGGTGCAGTGGTTAGCATTGTCACCTCACAGCTAGAGGATTCCTGGTGGGAACCCCAGGGTGGGGGAGCCCCTCTGTACAGAGTTTGCATGTTCTCCCTGTGTCAGCGTGGGTTTCCTCCAGGTGCTCTGACATGTTCTCCCTGTGTCAGCGTGGGTTTCCTCCAGGTACTCCAGCTTCCTCCCACAGTCCAAAGACATGCAGGTAAATTGGTGACTCTAAATTGTCCGTAGGTGTGAATGTGAGTGTGAATGGTTGTCTTTCTCTATGTGTCAGCCCTGTGATAGTCTGGTGACCTGTCTGTGCGCGGGGGGGTGGAGCCTCTCACCCAGCTCACACTGGGTGAGAGGCTCCACCCCCCCGCGACCCCAAACAGGATAAGCAGTTACGGAAAATGAACGAATGAATAAATGTTCGACAAACAATCCAAAGTGCTCTAATATAAAATGTGATATCACATAAGACAAAGAAAATCCACAAACCCTCAGGGAAGAAACTGAAACATGATGATAATCTGATTTTTTGAAAAATTAAAAAGTTGCGGATTAGTTTTCTATTTACTAACTAACCATTAATTGACTCAAATTTCTTCTGGCCTTTTAGGTTTTTTTCTCTAAAAGCCATGTTTTTTAAAAAATATGTGTTTATTTTTTCTTTCAGAGCAGAAATGCAAACTAAACAAACAAACAAAAAAAAGACCACTAACATGCGCACCACATCTACGTGCTAACCCCAGTCATGATTGAATTAGATACAAACACACACAGCAGTGTGTCTCACATTGGACACAACACATTAATCATTACCCTGCAAAAGTTCAGTACGAGATCCCAGAACCACTTATTTAACATTCTCCATTTTTTCCTGCTCCATACCTACGTTATTTAAATGTTCCTTGTAATGTGTTTTATGAGGACCCTGATGAAGGCCACAAGCCAATGAAGATGCTCTCCATGCTACAAGTTTTGCTGGAGTTTTACTTCTCCAGATTTTCCATGCACCTTAGAAGTAGCTGAAGTTGTGCTGAAATCCCTTCTCGGCCTCTTAGGTTTTGCAACCATGGTATGTGAGTCCAGTGACTGACACAATGTAAAGGCCTTAGATAGTCTTACATAATAAAAGTGGTGCGCTGGAGAAAAGTGCGGATGTTCTGATCGTTTTTTTGGTTGTTTTTTGTATCCAGGGCATTCTTGTCTTGTCTTGTGGTAGCAGCAGGTTTGGAAGCGTCACACGAACTCGCGCAAGTTTTCCGCAGAACCGGAAACAAAACAAGTCTCGCATTCTTCTTCTACGTTTTCTGGCAGTTGGCAACCAGCTTGTAAATGCATTACCGCCTTCCCGACCCAGAGTGTGGATATCACCATGGAGAGGTGCGCTACATCAGACTTAATTCGAACATAACTGTTTCCATCCCTCGTTTTGCAAATCAACATTTTTTCGAATCAACCAAAACCCGGCTAAAGCAAGCGTATTTTAGTTTGTGTGAATCAGGGGATTTTAATTTGAATTTTGGCGTTTCCATCATAATTTTCCGATGCGATACTTCTAGATGCGCATCTAAACAGGCTGATGGAAACATGGTTTATGACTTGAAACCAGTTTTAAGTTGGACAGACCTCCTGTAACAAACATGTCCCAGTTCAGTTTGTCCCAGTATCTCTTAGAAGCCTCATCACATTTATCTAAAACTTACAGTAAACCCAGTGAACAGAGTTCCTCCACTGAATGTGTCACGCTTCATTATGTCCTGTGTGCTGCTGACCAGGTGTGGCCAGACGCACAGGTATCAGTGTGACACTCATTATTTATTAACGGCTGCGTCCACCTTCCAGTAACACTCCAGTCATTCTGTAGCCAACAACATGCGTACAAACAGAGTCCTGTGGCGCTTATGTCATCGCTGCCGCGCAACTTATGATTGTGATTAGGTGTGTGATCCTCTTTAGCAGCCACGTTACAGTCGGGGTTTGTTTGGACACAGGGTGTTATGAGTTCCTTATGGCGCAACATGTTAGTATGAATGAGGCTTTGATCACACAGAGATCTGGGTCTGTGAGCGGCCAGCGTTTGGCTGTTTGTTACCTGCTTGTTGGAAAGAAACACACTTTTATTTACAGTTTGAAACGATTACAATTAAATCTTGTGCTGCTCTTTATGTTTTGAAAAACAAACTGAATTTATCGTGATCATAAGAGCCTGGGCACAGACCTGAGCGAGGACCGTATTGAAACTGAAATAATTATTGTTACGCTTCTTATTTTCAGTACTTGAGTTAAATTAAGTTTGATAAACCACATTTTATATTGAATATTTTCAGTGCAGTTGTCACCTGCCGTAAACCTTCAGAGCAATTGAAGTTTGTTCACTGTGTGTTTCTTTAACAATTTTATTTATATATTTATTTTCTAGGATGTGTTAGGCTGAAAGAATATTTCAAAGGCCATACATGATTGAAAAAAGTTTGACAACCATTGACCTGGTAGGTTAATGGACTATAATATCACAAAGCAAACATATGAAATAACATAATTATCAGTAATTATAAAATTATTTTTAAATTGCAGTTGTGTCAGTGCTAGGGCTGCAACGATTAGTCGACGATAAGTCGACTACTCGATGACTGATCGACTATTAACATAATCGGTGACTATTTTAGTAGTCGACTAATCGGTTTGAGTCATTTTTCATAGAAAAGTACTATAAAAGTACCCAAAATACTCTTATTGCAGCTTCTTATATTCAAATATTGGCAGCTTTACACACTCTGCCATGACGGTGAACTAAAACTCTTTGGCGTGAGCATGAAACAAGACATTAGATGACATCATTTTGGGGTTTGGGAGAGACAGACCAACATTTTAACACATTTTTCGATAAAATGATTAGTCAACTAAACGACGAAATAATCAACAGATTAGTTGACATTGAAAATCATCGTTAGTTGCAGCCCTAGTCAGTACATGAATACAATAGGCCTTTATCACAGCAGACATTTTGACTTTTCATTGTAGGGAAACCACAGGTGTTACTAATAGGGGTGGGCAATATGGCCCTGAAATAACGTCACCATATTTCACGGTATTTTATTTGACAAATTAGTAAAAAAAAAAAATAATAATAATAATAATTATCAATTTAAGAACGTAGAATTACAACAAAACCAGTGATAGTTTCACAGTTTGCTTCAAATATTCAGTAAAAACTAAAATGATCTCTCATTTCTTTAGTTTGTGAACAACAACAGTAACTCAGAGTCAGATTCTGTTACAACATTAATAGTTCAACTAAATAAAATCTACCACTAATTACACATTTAAACAGCTCCCAAATACAAAAAATGTCCCCTGGGATCTATATATATATATATATATATATATATATATATATATATATGTATATAAACAGGTGATTTATTTCTCTAGTATTAATTGTTTTATCAGAGAACTGTATTCTGGTCGGGGTGGAAAAGCTTCTGAAGGAAGACGACACTTTCTTTATCTTGCTCCTGAAACCTGGCACCTCTGAGTTTAGTCATCTAGTGGACCGGATTGGACCCTTTCGACTTCATGTCACCACCACAACGAGGCTGTAAAGCTGGATTTGGCCCTTTTTCTGAAAAAGACAATATTCCTACTAAGCAGTTTACATGGCAAATGAAAATGAATATTCCATTAATATTCCAGTTTACAGGCAGACGTGCAGACTCCTGTAATGTTACGCAACATGTCATTTATGACTTTAAAATGGAAAGGTAGAACAGCTTCTTCTTCTTAGCGTCAAAATAAGATTGTTCACAGTTTCCTTCCTTCCTTCCTTGTTGGACCATGTGAGCTCAGCGTATCTCTTTCCTTGCTTCAGTCACCTTCTTGAAAAGGTTGGAGTTTTGATATTTGCACACATCCAAAAATCTGTTGATATCCAAGTCCTGCGTAATGATTAAAGTAGGTGTGTTTCTTCTTCTTCAGACCAGAAATGTGGGCTTTACTGCATCCATTTCTACACCAGCATTGCAAACTGTTGACAAGTGGGTTTGTTTACAACGTATCCATGACAACGCACAGTGCCGATTGAAAACAGACAAACTGCAAACTGCAGTAAAACCTCAGCTGAATCGGCTGTATATATGTCCAAGAACTGTATTTAAACCCGAATGATATCGGCATATCCCACATGCCTTAGTCAGAATATGCTGAATTTGGAAAAAGGCCTCATTTGATATATTTAAAATATGCTGTTTACATGACCCACATCAAATTCAAAATATTGTCATATTCAGATTAATAGGGGAAGATTGGTGTGCATGTAACCTTCGTCAGTGAGCCAGCATGAACAGGACCAGGACCATGAAACTGAAGCAGCTAAATGAAATGTGGCCATCTTTAGTTTTCTTATTTACACCTGTGCTTTTCCTCCTGTGAGGCAGATTACTAAACAACATTTTAATGTTTTAAAAATTTTGCTTGTCTTACCCATATTTTTGAGTGAAAGGACTCAGTAATTTAATGTAACAGCTGGGGTCTCATTAATAAAACAATGCTTAGGATCCAGACTAAAAACATACGTATGGTTTAAAACACCAAAAAATATTTGACAGTTTCTACAATCAGGCTCCAGCTCACCGTCTGTGTCGCCAATTTCTCATCTCCAAAATGCTCATAAGCACGGGTTAAAGTTTCTCCCATCAAGTCTGATTTTATAGATCACAACTTTTGCGTGGGAAGTGGCGTACGCCTCTTTTAGGCCTCGTTTTGTGCGTACGCAGTGTTTATAAATGAGATGCCAGGTCACTGCAGTTTTTGGCAAACGTTACTCAAACAGGAGGAAACAGTGTTTTTGTTGGAGACTGTTTCCAACACCAGATTATACAAATCTGTTGTTGGAATGAGTGTTTTAAGCTTATTTCAGTATTTCAAAATAAAGTACTGTGTGTGTGTGGTGTGTGTGTGTGTGTGTGTGTGTGTGTGTGTGTGTGTGTGTGTGTGTGTGTGTGTGTGTCCAACCTAGTGCAACAGCATAGCTCACTGGTGTGTCTTAAAGAGTTGGAGTGCTTATGATTTGTTGGCAATAAGTAAAATATTAAGAAATCAGGAGACTTGATCTCTAGAAATCCTGAATAAGCCTCAGGCTCAGTTTGTGTCAGGAGTGTGACTCTGTAGCTGTCTGTAGGTTTCTGAAGGAAACATGGAGGCTTTAGGACCCAGAGAGCTCGGCTCTCTCTCTGTACTCTCTGCTGTTCGGACTAATGCCACTGCTGCCGTCTGTCTCTCTCTGTCCCTGTTTCGGATAGAAAGAGTGGCTGCCTGCTGGATCTCTGCCTTCCCCTCTTTTCCTCTCTTTCCTCTGGATATGGAGATCAAAGGCCCAGAGACTCCCAGCATCCAACAGCAGATGGAGAGCTTCCACAGACTACCTGCGAGCACAACTAAGTCTCATCACCCGAGAGCACTGCAGCTTTTGGAGTAGTTTGCCTCCAGAGTTTTCTCCCCACCTGTGCAGAGGGAAACACAGAAGTGATACCTCTCCTGGTTAATGTTAATTTTTCTTCTTATCGCAGCCTCGTCCTGTGCGCAGAGCTCCAGGCTCTGAACTCTATCTCCTCCCCTTTTCTCTTTCACTCGTTCAGCTGTCACTCTGTCCGTCACTCTCAGGATATCCCCTTCCCTCTTTCTAGGGTTTCATAATGCATCAGGATCTCATTCAGAGGCAGGGGTGGATTTCATCCCGCTGCTTTCTCCTTGTTTGAGGATATGGACGGGTATTGAGAGCTGCTTCAGCATGAATCAACAGACTGGGGTCATGGAAATAATAAAAGGTCACAGGCCAGTGCCTCACAGAGCCTCCAACTTAACTTTGAATAACTAATATGTTTTTTAATTATTAACCACTGTTTTCTAGCTGAGGCAGTTTTTCAGGAGCAGTTTTTTTGTATGTGTATGTTTTGGATCTGACGGATATACAATCATGGGGAATGCAGCAGGAAGCATGGAGGTACCCCAGGGGAAGGAGGGCAAGACGGTGTTGGCCCCTCCAGGCTCCTCTGGCTCCCAGAAAAGAACAGCAGGGCTGAAACTCCCGATGCCACCTGAGGAAGAACTAGAGCAACGCTTCGGCGCAGTGCTGGTGAGTTGTGACTTTGTGCAGCAGGTTAGGGCGCATGTCAACTTTCACGCAAAGAGAAAAGAGCACAAGGCAAACAGCAGTAGGAAACAAAGAATTTGGAATATGTTGGAAATGTGCACGTCCTCAGGACAAGCTTATCACAGTGCCAGGTACACAATGCCACTGTGGAAAGATACATAAGAGGTCCTTTATGCTGGAGCTTACTGCAGCATTAGGCTCACTGCATGGTCTGCTGGAGGAAGAATGATGATGAGGGGGGTCGGATCTGTTTACAGTTTAGTAAAAGGTGCAACTAAAGTTTACTTTTCATTGTCACAGCTTTAAATCTAGCTTGGTTATAAAGAATCACTTTTATGATTCATTAGATCACCTTTTAGAGAAGGTTAGATGTTACAAAATGTTATTCACCGTAAAGCCTAAAGTATGTGGACACACCTGATGACACATTTTGGGTTTACTTGGTTTAGTCCCAGTCAAGAGAAATCTAAATGTTACAGCATACAATGATATTTTAGACAATGACATTCTTTCAGCTTCACTTTCCAGTTTGCGTTTGTCCGTTTTCTTTCTCAATGTACCACCTTTGTGACTACTTCTGTTTTGATACAACTGACAGGTTCAAGATACCATCTACACCCACACAAGTACTGCATCCTTTGTTTTTTTGTTTTTGTTTTTCATTTTGTTTGTAGTTTATCATACTAAAAGGCGCCCTGTGGAGTTTCTTTAAAACAAAAGTTACATTCTGTGTTACTCACCAAAACACATTGGGTGTATCCTATAGGGACGGGCAGGAGAGCTCAGTGTTCTTGAAACAACACGTTCTCATTCCCAGGTTGTCAAATACTGACGCTTTGTCACGCCCAAGCCACAACCTCGAGCTGAGAAGTTAGGCCAACATGGAAGTGCCAGAGCACAAACGAGCTGCAGTTCCTCTAATGTCCACCTGAGGCTGGCTCCAGAAGCCAGTTAATCCCCACAGACCCTCATGTTAAAATGTCCAACTTTACAGCAGATATAAACATGTTCACAGTCTGATACACAAAATGGTTTTGGTCTCTAAAGCTAATTTCCCCATTCATGACAACTGTACCAAGGCTGAGTTCTTATATAACTCACCCGTTTACATTTTATTAAAGCTTAAAGTTACGCATAATCAAGGGTGAGATGCTGTTAGTGATAAGCTGTCTGCAGATAGCGCCCATGGCTTCTCAGTCAGATCCACTCCTCGCTCCTCCACAGCGCCAGCCTCTTACCCAAATATTATCAGTTCTGGCTCCAAAAAAAAAACAAGATGGTAGCAACCAAAATGTCAAACTCAAGGCTTCACGTCAGGAGTCCACAAACCATGACGTCATGATAGCTATGTCCATTATTTTTGCAGAATACGGCCACGCCTCTTGGGCTCTGACAGCAACAGAAAGGTCACCCTTTGGTGTCTCTAAATGACACACAGATGAAAGACATTAAAACACGTGGTTTATGTTGTGGAACTGTTGTGATTAGGTCTAGAACTTCCCTACTTCCTGTTGCCAGTAGATGGCGCAATCACCATGACACCTAATTTGCATGTTGATGCCTTCAGGCCTGGAGGCTTATAAAACATGTAAAATCTGGGGCGGATTGGACCATGTGTACTGGAGTTAAAAACCACTTCCTGTTTGGTGGTGAAACATGGCAATTCGACACCTCGCCACGGTGACACAGTACGATGAAAACTCAAGCTTTGAAGAACTTTAAATGTCAAAGGTCTTTAGATGGTACAGACAAAATTTGAAATCAGTCGGCTCAAATCTCTAGGAGGAGTTTGTAAAAGTACGACCCCTGGAAACGACCGGAAATGCACAGAAATTCTAGCCTGGAAATCCAGACCCAGATCTAGAAAGATTTAGGGTCTGGCTATGAGTAATGCAAATGGCCCAACTCGAGGGGCGGCACCAAGCATGCATTTGAAAATATCACTGCATGCAATTGGATAACACTACGACCAATCAGAACAATACACGGGGTGACGTATCCAGAGCTTAGCTACCAGCGGAGCTAACTGGTAGATTAGACTCTTGCCGTATCCGGTCGGCAAAACAGCAAAAACGTCCTTCTTGCAAAGGAAAGATTCGAGCGCCGTCTTCTGTTCCTCTTTTAGAGAAAAAGCCAAGTCTAACTCGTTCATTGTAGCGGCCAAAGCCGTTTCAAACAACTGGTGTTCATCCGTAGCCATCTTGCAATGTTTACTGACTGATTCCGGACTTCGTCGTCGCAGCGCTGTCGTCATCTGTTTAGCTCGCCTCTGGCCCGCCTATATCAGATACACCGATGTGATTGGTGCAGCTCTTCTCCAACGGCATGGGTAATGAGCATCATTACTGATTGCCAGAGTGACTCGCTGAGCAAATTCAAATTGAGCTCTCGCAAGAACTCTGGATTTCCAGGGTACAGAAATTACACATTTGATTTAAAAAAGGCGGAGAGAGACTTTTGTTGTACGTCTTGTGGTGTTACTTGTGGCATCCAAGTTTCATACATGTAGGTGAAACCAGCTTTAGGGGCCCCTTCATAGAAATTTTGTAGGTGGAGCTACTGAGCCATTTTTTTCACACCCAATCATGACACCCATATCAGATTGAACGTTGAGCCCGTCAAATATGCAGTTCATTTTGGATAATAATAACAATTCCTCCAGTTTCAGTCGGGACCTCGCACTGCATGGTGCTCAGGCCCTAATAATGTAATGTGAGTAACTGAATATGGAAATAACTTGCGTATGCCTAGTATACTGGAAGTCTAACAAATATGTTGAATGCATTCTCTTCCTCATAAATCACTTGGAAAGCCCAGCAGGAAGCCTTCGTCTTTACTGCCTCTGCTGGTTCATCACTGTGTTTCTTACTTCATTACAGCCACCTGTAGATCAGTGGAACAGTGTGACACCATCTGCACCACAGCCAGGTTCAATAAAGTGTACACAAAAAAGTGTACAAACATTTTGTGCTCGATGCAAATTCTCCCTTTTTATTGCCTGGCCTTCCCCACAACTTCGTCAAAGCCTCATTGACATATTCATTCAGTCACATCCCTCAGCGACCAGCATTCCTCCACCATAACCTGATTTTCTCTTCATTACTTTCCTCACTGAGCCTTTTCTGTTCACAACAACGTGCCCAGTGTCAAACTGAGCAGTGACAGACAGAAAACAAGGGAGAGACAGATTTGACTCTGACAGCACAGCTATGTTTAACATGTGGCCAAACGACATGATGAGCTGCATTCCTTTTGTCATTCCTGTCTGAGGAGCCTGTTGATATGTGACATCACGCTGAGCTGATCTGTGATTTGATTTGAGCAGGAAACATAAACAAACAGGCCCGAGGTTCATCATCAGCGAGCGCACTCCCTCTAACCCTCCTGAAGGTGAATGGAAATCAATTAAAGCCCTGATAAACCCTATTCTCTCCCACTGAGGCGGTTCAATCAATGAGTGTGAGCATAAAACACTCCCTGTTAGTGCAGAAACTCTAATTATCTCTGCTCAACGGCTCAGGGTTTTTTTCAATAGGAAATCTCCGGACCGTTCTCTGAGAGAGTCTGAAATTTTCTGATTATTTAAATTTTTCAGACATTTCATTCAACTGTTCAATTAAATTTTGAACAATGTTATACTTCCACACACCCTGTGCCATCTGGAGCTGAAATACACTGCAGTACATGGCCAAAAGTATGTGAACACCTACTCGTGGCAAGGGAACATCTCAGTCCAGAACTATGAGCATTAATCTGCTGCTCCAACAGCTTCCACTCTCCTTGTCTCTGTCTTTTCATGACATTACGAACCTGCTGCAGAGATTTGCTCCCATTCAGGCACAAGAGCCTCAGTGAGGTCCAGCACTGATGGTGTTTGGTGGTCAGGTCTGGGTCTCAGTAGCCCTTTTGAGTAGGAGTTGTGCAAATTAGCAGGAAAGCCCAATCAGTCTTTTTTCAGCATTGGCAGTATAAAAACANCAATTCCTTGTCTCCCCAGTTGCTCATCTTTACAGTGTCTGTCAGGTTTGTGTTTCCCTCTTGCTACTAGCTGCTCCCTAATTCCTGCTATCAGCTGTTTCCTGTTTATCCACCGCCAGTGAGTTGCACGTGCGGCGCCATCAACAGCCCCTCCCATTCACTCGCAACTTGCGCAAAAAATCTGCGTCTCTTCTATTTTCCAGCTTGCTTGCGAAAGCAGCGCGACTCGAGCAGCACGTAGAACGGATGCGGTGTGAATGCTCTAACCCGTTAACATGCTCACCGAAATGAAAAACGCAAGTAAACAGTGACCATTGGCGAGCGCTACGCGAATGCATCGCTTGTGGTGTAAATGAGACTCTCTCCACACACGACTCCTACTACCTGACTTTTCGAAGAGCCGAGGTGTTGTGGCTCCGGCAGCACTGGTAAAAGCCATTGTTTCTAGCAAAGACGATGGAGAACAGGCGTTCTTCTTTGGCGCTCGTCCTTGGCAATGACTGATGCGCGTATACTTCCCCCGTCAGTTCCGTCAGGAATCGACACGGCCCGCTGAGGGCAAAGTTGTATCCGGTACTTACGGTACCGAAAAAAAACAGGTACCGACATATTTTTTGCGTGTTGGCATTGACTTGGTACCGAAGTATCGGTTCTCATGACAACACTAGCTATCATACGCATCTGTCGTTTACCATCACATTTGTTTCTTCATTTTCTCCCTGTGTTCCGTCTCTCCCTTCACGTATGTCCGCTAGCCGATATTATGTTTGAATAGTTTGAATCTGATATATTTGAAAAATGTTGGGCAAGTGAAACAAGAAAAAAATACAATTATGAGTCCTTGAAATTCACGGAAAAGTTTAGAATTTTTTGCCCATGAAAATGTGTCGGAACCCTGTATGTAGTTTTTGTACTATATGTCTGATGCTAGTTTGAAACACAGTCTGTTCACATATGTTGATATGATGATATCTGATATCAACGAACAATATCTCATCTAATACAGATAAGGCTTCTGTTCTAGTCTCGTTTTGCATGGAGTGTTTGCATGTGATATTTTTACTTACAGTTCATATCCGTATTGTACACAGGGTGAATTCAATCTGTGTTGCAGTGGACTGATTCGTGTGTGTGTGTGTGTGTGTGTAGGCTGTGTTGGGGTCGTGGGATGACCACTGCAGTGAATTAATGTGACCACAGCTTGCGTCTCGTGCCAATTGCTGCAGGTTTTTCTGCTCGAGCGTGTGTATCTGCAGGTGTGTGTTTGTATCAGTGTTCCGTCTTTCATGTGCAGAAAAACCCGGCGTCACTCTGCAGCAGTTTAACTTGTTCCTGCTGCATCTGAAATCACTTCTCCTCCCCACCCTGAGCTCAACACACTCCCAGCGTGCTTTTTGCTACATCACCATTGTATCCCACCAAATATAGATCATCTCTACCACCCCCCCCCATCTCCCCTCAACTTCTGCTGAGTCTGCATTGCAAATCTCTTGTGCTAAATGGAGAAGATACCGTCTGCATATTAAAGTGGCTGGCTGTGTGTGAGGAGGTAAAAGTGAAGGATGCTGCAAACTGTCAGTGGTCTCATTCTGCAGAGGCTCAGAGAGATGACAGAGGGACAAAGTGTCAGACTTCCCTCAGAGGTGTGGATTTGGAGGGTGGAGGATAATATGTGTGTGCATGTACACACTTTCATGTATTTGTGTGTGTGTTAAAAGCCAGTGTGTGTCTCAGTGAGCAGCGTTTATTGATGCTGTGTTCATGTTGTGATGGATGTGTCTGATTCCACTGCAGTGTTTTCAGACGAACAGAATCAATGTGAAAGAGACCCAAATCTGCACAGTAACAGTCTGTGACTCTGATAACGCCAGTGTACAGACGCCTCAGTCACATCCAAATTCACGTGGAGCACTTTTCCCTCAGTGTTTTACATAACACTTTGCATATTTCCCAACAGGGAATGCGGCAGTGGGTGGAATTGTAAATGTACATCTGTGGATTTGTGTACTGTATTTACAGGCTGAGACACAGGCAGAGACGAGGAGAAAACATTTACTCACTTGTTACTCACCTTTACACCTGACTTTAATACACATTTAATTTCTTTAGACAGAATCGAACAGCATTACACATTGAGCTTTGTTTCCATACACATCAGCAGCTCTTGTAATACTGTGTGCTGCATGGCCAAAAGTATGTGGACGGTCCTATCCCCAGCTCCATACAGATTTATTTTCTAGGTTTGTGTGGAGTTGAGAAGCCTGCACAAAGCGCAAACCTCAACACAAACATGCAAGGATAGTGAAGGCATGATGGGCCTTGCTCTCCCTCGATGCCTTTGTTGCTTACGTTGTTTAGGCAAAAGGAGTGGCATCAGTTAGGGCGAGGGTAAGAATGTCAGGGTAAGCCAATCAGAGGCAGAGTAAGGCAGAGTAGAGCGGGTCACGCCTTTGCTATCATAGGAAATGCAAATTTGCAACCTCAGCCCCATCTGTCACCTTTGGCATGATGGGAAACCGGCCTGCAGGAGCAGAGCTTGGTTGTGTGGCAGTGTTGGTGCGGAACATGTGATGCCTGCTGGCCCAAAAAGACTTTTCACCACACACAATCATTACAAAATAAATCACTGTAATAAATAAATGACCCAAAAATGACACATTGCGTTTTCATAATTTGATTCATTAGATCTCAATAAACTGTAAAAGTCAAAAAGCTGTAATTAAAAATTATTTTCATACCATATATATGTGCAAAGTAGGGATGTCACGATACCAAAAATTCAGTAGTCGGTGCCGATACCAGTAAAATTACACGATGCTCGACACCAAAGTTGATACCACAGTACAAAAAAATAAAAAATCCTAAGATCCCACTTATATTTTTTCTTTTTCTCTTTACCTATTTTTTGTTGTAAAAAACATTGATCAACATCCGCAATAAACTCAATAAACTATTTAAATATTTACTATTTAAATCACGCTGACAGCGTTTGAGCCAACCACAAGAACGTGTGGAGTTTCGTTGGTTTCATTTATTGTTTGTCCTGTCCCGGTGCAAACGGTGTTTTTTGATGTCCGTGGTCCAGTTGTGGAAAAATCAAACGTCCCAGTACAATAAATCAAACGCACCCCAACGGCTGTGTTTCTGAAGTAAACGCACATGCGCAGTCACGTACTGCTGAGAGTGAAATCCCTGATCGTTAGCTCACACGCAGCTGGTTCAAGCTGTTCTCTGTGTTGTTGAAATTAATTAAACAAAATGACATGGAACATATCTGCTTATTATGCTACTGATTTAATTGGGATATTTTTTGATGAACTGAATGACATTTAACGGAGCGTTGCACGTCTCGAAGGCTGGGCTCATAGGAGACCACCGTACTCTCTCCCAGGGGAGGGGCTGGGGGAGAGAGGGAGATGTCCGGAGTCCAGACAAAGCTCCGCACGGAGCACGGACGGTTCAGAAGCAATTCGGAATGAGTTAAAAACAATTAATAAACAGACAAAGTGGTGTTTAAAACTGAATATATTGCTAGCAGATCTATTTTCTGGCCTAAAGTGCGGCCGTGACTGGTTCTGAATGTGGGCTTTAGCAGGCAGCCGCCCTCTCCTCTTCCTCGTCACCCCCTCGCTCTGAATGTAGGTATGGACTGTAGCGCTATATGGCGTGTACTGCCCCCATCAGTTCCGGAATAGTCATAGCACCGATTCTTACGCTGGTATCGGTTCTTCCGGTTTTTCAAAAAAAAGAGTATCACTGGATATTTTTCATCATGGTATGATAAAAAGGTAAAAGGTATCGCGAGTATCAGTTCTCATGACATCACTAGTGGGGATCCTTTCCATAACGTTGTCAGACACTGATAATAACAGTCTGAGCCTGTCAGTGACAAAAACAAACACTGTTAGTGGACGTATATTGACGGTGTCAACATGTCCAGAGTGGTTACATTGCAGCCTGTTTTACGGCTGCCGGCTGCAGCGCTCTCCGTCAATACTGGACCAGTTTCAAAAATTGTTTCCAATTAGGCACTTGGAGATAAAATGAAGTTTCCCTTTAAGCTTGTGTTGCTCATTCCTAAATATCCTGGCATTTAATTTGTATATTACAATGCATTTAGAGATGGAAATCAGAACATCTATTCTGAACTATTTCCAGTCAGATAAATGTATTGATCCTGATGTGATTACATGTGAAACAGTCAGATTACATGCAGAGCAGACACAGTACACACAGTACTGTATAAGACAGCAGAAAGGGGGGGGGGAGAACAGAGATTTGACAGTAATTATTCAGCCTCTGCTGCAGACACAGCTTGTTTCTCTGCACATAACTCCATTTATCGGTCCTTTTGGGATCGTCAGCACGTTTGTGAATTCAGGAATACATCATTCAGCGTCAGCGACCCCCCCAAAAAATGTCCCGCTTCTGTCAGCTGAATTCAACACGTCTTCTTCCTGCTGCTACTTTGAGCCTCATTATCTTGAATTCAGAACTGTTGGTTTACACGGAGCAGAGATGGATCACACTTCTGCTGTGATGTTGAAACTGACCTCAGGTGGCTGCCCAGTCACTCAGCATACGTGTTCACTGCAGGTGTGAAGGACTGTGATTTCACTTTTGAATGCCACTTAAAATCAGCGTAGATGAAGCGGAGTCAGAGGGATGTGTGAACACACTGAAGCCATTGTTGTGCAGGTTGTCATGGAGAGAGTGCCAGTTTGAGTGTGACAACATGCTTTCACACTTATTATGTCTTAGTGTGTATAAACGGATCACACGGCAATCAGAGAGCTCGAGATGAAGATTAAACTCATTAAAGCTTGATGACTGTTCCCTCACAGGCTGTATTCTATGACCTCACTGCAGCACAGTGTCGTCATCCCTCTCCACACCACACCAGAGACTGATGTGATTAAATGATTAGATGTGGACATTTGATGCTGACGTGCGCTCCAGGTGCACGTATGAACAACATTCAGTGGAACACATGCAGCAGTGTTCTCAGCTGAACAACATGTACTGTAGTTGGACATGAATGAGAACAGCTGACTCTGTTTTCTACATGTGGCAAATTGTCCTCTGATGTTTTTGGATAAGTTTGGTGATATTTTATATTTTTCTTATCGTCAACAAATAATAACAATAATTGATTCTTCTAACAAATATTGTGTGTGCATCCAAGCCAAAGTTAATTTCCATAATGGCTCCTTACTCTCAATGTGTTGTTCTACTTTTTTCCTTTTTAAGCAATGGCACAATTTATTAAGCATTACTAAATTTTTGTATCCAGAGAGGTGATGTTCCTCGTCCCCAGAGCCAGTCTTGGGCGCCAGGGATCAACACACCCGGACCCCGCCCCTGCCTGCTGCCTGGCATGCAATGCACCGACCCTGATTCCTGTCCCTGTGGGTTATGGGCCCACAGGGTGACAGCTCCATGTTACTTATTCAGGCCCCGGTGTCCCCGTACCGAGGCAATCAATGTCTGAATATGCCATGTCATCAAGGTCTTCTTGAGTAGCTCTTAGTCTGGCCCCTCACCTGGGACCTGTTTGCCTTGGGAGGAGACCGTAGATACAAGCCACTGAGATGAGTTTCCTCCGTGGGGTGTCTGGGCTCAGCCTCAGAGATGGGTGAGGATGGATGTCCTGCCAGATTCACAGAGACGACATTGGAGACGGCTTATGGCAGTGAAATGAACATAAAGTTCACAGGCAGCAGCTCTAGTGGACGACCTGTGACATCTGTGACCTCGTGTTGTGTGATCTGGCTTAACATTTTAGAACTCATGACATGAACATGTTAGTCTGACCGAAATGGTCCCAATCAGACCCAAACTGGCCGAGGCGCTCTGAGCATGCTCCGCAGTTTCCGCCCCAGGCTTTGACCCGGAAGTCCAATAGCATTAAATGTGTAAGAGAAGAAGAAGCCGGTAACAACATGGAGAAATCTACATCCAGAGCCGTGACTTTTTGGACGGACCAAATGTACAGAGCTGTAAAGTTGTCCACCATGGTACCAGTTAGCAGCTAGCTAACCGTAGCTAACTTGTTTGTCCATTGTTTGGTCTGTGACGTAATAGGTCAACAGGAAAAAGGTCCAATACTAACAAGCTGAAAGGGGGCATATCTCCACCTATCGTAGAGGAGTCGCAGATACTTGGCTCAATAAATGGATTCCCCTCCCGTGCTTGTATACTGGGACAAGGACAGTAGGCCAGTTAAATGTCCTCGTCCAGCTGGAACTAGAGCTCCACTTCACTGTGCTTGTAAGCGTACTGATCGTGACCATCTCTAGTTGTGCTGACGCTATTGAATCAGCATCTTGATTTGGGAGTGGCCTATTTGAATCCCTTTTGTTTGAGCCCATGCTGCAAGGTGAGTGTGTTTGCTGATCCTGTGAGTTTATTTAGCTCCTTTAACTTTAGCTGATATTGGAGTTATGCTATGTAGCGTGTGAAATAGAGTATGGTGAATGTGCTAGGAAAGGTAGTATCAGCACAGTCTCTACCTGGAGCTTGCATAAATGGAGCCTGGGTTTGGTTGAAGGTGGCAGTGCTGTTTGGGCTGAGAAAGCCATGTGTAAGTAAGATAAAGGAGGTTATTGGGTTGATGCGGGGAGCAGTGAGACCTGGCATTAGGGGAGTGTTTCTGGGACGCCAGAGATCACTGTCTAGCCTCCTGGAGGTGTCGTGGGACCAACTAGACGAAACACTGGTGAAAGGAGGTTCCCACCCGATGACCCCAAAGACATGTTAGTTATCACTGCTCACTGGTCTGTATAGTTAAGCCTTGATCACTGAGCACTGATCCTTTCTCATATCAACACATTTGTGTCCAGTATTGGAGAGAAAAGTCTTTTGTGTGCATCAAAACATCTGAGATCTTTATTTCATCTCATGAAAAATGGGAGCAAAAACAAAAGTGTTGCTTTTGAATATTTGTTCAGTGTAGTTAAACCCTTTCTGTCAGAGCACCAGAGTAAAGTAAGGTTGTGTTTCTGTGATCCAGCAGGTCAAATATAAACCAGCACATATTGACCCAGCGGCTCCATTCATCAGGCCTGATTTATCAGTTTCACATCCAGCCTCTCAACAGCATTGATTCATTGGGCTGTTTGGAATTTGCTGTGTCCCTGTTTTTCAGCCGGGCACACATGATGTCTACACAGCAGCTTTCTGTGTGTTTCATTACTTATCTCCAAGAATTGTACTTGATCTGATATTATAAAAGAACAAAAGTCAGATTTGGTTCTGTGGTTCAGCTGGAGCTTATCTCCCAGCCCGGAGGTAAAGCATGCATCAGATCAGAGCTACGTAAGCACTGCTGGACACTCGTCAGCAGACTGAGTCGGTGTCGATGACTCCTCGCTCTCACCAACCTCTTGAGCCACTCAGCAAAGACGAGAGCTGGAGGTGTGAGGGTGGCAGAGAGGAGGAACAGATAAGAGATGAGGAGGAAATGTAGCGTTTACGCAAAGCGAGGAGATAGCTGACTGCATGTTGTCCTTGAGTGGGTGTCTCCTGTCGACTAGCCCAGTTTCATGTGTGTGTGTGTGTGTGTGTGGGTTATAATTAGTACAGCTGATGCGTCTGTGTGCTGGAATCTGTTTCTTATATGGGACACCACAACGGGTGTGAAGTGTGTGTGGTGAGAATCTTTCATCAGGACTTCTTAGAAACTTTGTGAAGAACACCAAGGACCTTATCGGCGGGTTTTTGTTTTTAATCATCCACATAAACAGAGTTGTCTTCGACCACATCAGCTGACGCACCACAGTGTTCGTTCTGATCAGAGAGCAGCATCAGCTCAGGTTTTTCGAAACAAATTCTGACATCACATCCAGAGATAAAACACACAAAGCAACCTGTTTAATCTGTAGTTGATATTTTGATCAAGTGATGTGTTACTTTTTACAGTTTATGAGGAGGTGGCGAGTGACACCGCAACGCATCATCAGCAACACAACTGTTAGTGTGTTGTGGCAACAGACTTGCAGACTTGCAACATCAACACAGCGCTGAGTATGACCAGTGGCTTCTGACTCACACAGTGACTCAGAGTGACAATGAAATTATTGACACTGGAGCTGTGCGTTATTGAAGAGCACTCTGTAGTGGTGTGTTCAGGGACCACTGTGTTTGTTTACCGTCATTGTTTGTAGGACGGAGTTGCTGAGTTTGAGGGTTACCTGGAGTTTGTAGCTACAGCACTTCACCTGTGTCTGTGGATCATTCAGATGACCTTAACTAGTCCTGCCACAAGTAATACTGAGAATATAGATTAGTGCAGGTTAGGGGTTTTGAGATGCATGCTGACTGTTGTTTTGGTATGTATGCTTACGAACACTTTGTTATAGATATTTACAGAAAAATGCAAGTTGATTTTTTCTTCTACAGTACACACGTGTTTACTTTGTAAAGTTACAGGGCCCCATATTTTTAGGTGTTAAATAGGGATGCACCAATGTATCATTCGCCTTGTTGACTGTCATCGGCCTGTTGGCAAATAAGGTGGTGGCAGTGGCCAATGTTTTTCTGTTGTGTCACATCAATTTTGCGCAGGCTAAAAGCAGGGTGTCAGCAGGAGGAGAGCAGGTTAACGTTAGCTGTTAGCAGCCCATGGCAGCAACTAACAGCTTACAGAGGTGGCATTGAGTTACATTATGATGCGTTCAAGCTCTTGTGGCGACCGGCACCTATAAGGACACACCTCTCCTGCGTCACACACGCACACTCAATGGGATGGATGGCTGCTTAAAACAAGATGGCGCGAACTCACCGGGTGACTCAACGAGGAAGAGGCTCAGACCGTCCCAGTGTCCGCGTTCCAGTCTGTCAATCCCTGGCAGCATGTAAAGTCCGCCATTTCTTTAGTCCGCCAATTCCCGGGAGCCTGCTGCCGTCTCCTCTGCATCGGAGCGCTGTCTGAAGGGGAGGTAACGCCGGTCTGGCTTTCATGTACAAAGTAAAAAGTAAAAATGAGTATTATACTGAGGTAAATTATAACGTTCTCATGATGTGTTTAGTGTAATCTTGTAAAATGTAGTTTTTTGGGAAAAAATTGAATGAATTCAGTTGTTTGAAGGAGATATTTGTTGATGTTTTCACAGAGTGCAACCTATGATGTATGTCATAAATAGGCTTTTGAAGCCGTTACTAAAAAGTAAAAAACATGTAAATGTTGCTTCATAAATATCTATGATTGAATTTGTGCTTATTTCAAAGGTAGTGTAATGAAGGACTGAACGACTTTAAAACAGTTCAGTTATTTAAATATTGCAGATTTCGATGCTGACTTCCACGTCGGCCTACAAAACAACATCATCCCTGGAGCACTCTGTTGTAACACATGGCTCATGTTGTGAAATGGTCACAGTTGGGTTTAAGCAACAAAGGTCATGTTTTGGGTCAAGATAAGAACATTTGTTACATAACAATAATGTAATGTGATGAAAATACGTCACGAGTGAAGTCAGTGTGCGATGACTGTACAGAAATTACATGACCTTATGTTAAAAAAAAACACTGACCTCTGGTTTCACACGGGACACAGACTGCGGTCCCCTGGATGAAAGTCTTGTGCTGTTTGACCCGTCCACCTCCCCTCCGTCCTTCCCTGCTCAAGCTCTCTTCCTCTTTCCTTTACGTGAGTTGCTCTCAGTGTCAAGTGCTGCAGATGGGTTTACACTGGAGTTAGCTGAAAGCTTGGTGCATCTCATAAAGATGCTTAAAGGTGCCTTTGGTGTTGATGTGACACGCTGCAGGTCGTGACAGAGTGTGGGTATTTGAGAATGGGCTGAACACGAAACTCGCTAAATCCTGTCATCTGCAACCAAACAGAGGATCATCTCAACTGGACCAGAACTAGTGTTTTGTGAGCTGCCATTTTTAAAATCTGGATAGAGTGAATAAAAAAGGCTGCAGTTGCTATTGATGGTAGCTTGGCTATTTAAAGGGGAACTAATGTTGTTTTCAACCTGGGCCCTATTTTCCGATCTACTTTTGTCTAAATGAGTGATAGGATGTTCAATATGTGACATTTCTCCAGTATGAAGCTAGGGCTGACCTGCCTGCAGCCCGTGAGCGCGCGCTATATTAAATAATAGGGCACTCAGACAGCGTCAAACAACGTCAAAATACGTCCACTAAAAGTGCATTTTTTTCACACAGATAGGCTCGGATTGTTAGTATAATTATCTGACAACATAACGGAAAGGAGAAATGAACGTCTGTGTTTACCTTTAGCTGGATTCAGACATGTTACTCTGCCTGTTGCTGCTCCCTCTCTCTCCTCGTCCGCTCTTCAGTTTCAATGAGCTCTGCGTCCGTGTACGTCCGTGTACTCTGTGTTCAAATAAACACGGGCGCTTATCAAATTCAAATGGCTCATCCAGATCCAGTTGGTCAAAATCGGGTCATCGAGCCATTTGAATGTGATGAGCGCCCGTATTTATTTGAACACGGAGTACACGGACGTACACGGACGCAGAGCTCACGGGCTGCAGGCAGGTCAGCCCTAGCTTCATACTGGAGACGTGTCACATATTGAACATCCTATCACTCATTTAGACAAAAGGAGATCGGAAAATAGGGCCCAGGTTGAAAAAAAAAAAATTAGTTCCCCTTTAAAAATGGCGGTGTTGTGCAGGATGTCTGGTGTCATGTTAGTGGTGATTCTCTCTGACCAATCAGTGGTCTGCAGTGTTGTATCGTCAACTGACTGAGGTGGTACCAAAACAGCTACCATGTACTATCCACAACTTGTGCTGATGGAAACCAAAACAGATCAAGTCAAATTGAGCTGCACCGTACAGTGGAAACACAGCATATGTAACTAAAGACGTTCTGTGCATTCACCCGATCAAATCATGTAGTTCACCTGAAGTGGTGGTCGAGTGGTGGTAGATCTGTTATTGGCTCACCGTGACACTGACAAACAGCTGACAGCAACTTGAGACATAATTAGTTTCCCAGGTGATGTCATTGTGTCTTGTGTTGCACCACTGAAGGAAAGTACACTGCTAACAGCAGTTTACAGGCTACAGTAGATAGAGTGTTACTGAGTTAGCTGATCGTAGCATATTGAAGATTAACAGCATCTACAAATGTCAGCATTATTCAGGTTAGCTGCTAACTGTGCTCCTTAATTTTCAACACCATTGCCAACAGGAAGTTGTCTGTCCAGGAAAAGTTTCCAGTGTTCTCGCACTCAATAAGACGTCCACTCAGAGGTTTGAAAGCTGAAAGAACATTTCTGTTGTAACTCCAAAGACAATTTTTGTTCTTTTCAGGACCGGAAAATATTGCAGTACATTTGAAAATCACTTGTACACATCTTTGTGACAGTTTGCCTTTCAGCTGGACACATTTCCTATAAGACAGATTTTGCCCTTTTTACTCAAAAGTCTCTTCTTTCTCTCTCTGTTTTCAGAACACGATGAATCTTCCTCCAGACAAGGTGAAGATCCTCAGTCAGTATGACAATGAGAAGAAGTGGGACCTGATCTGTGACCAGGTGGGTCTGCGCTCTGGATTTACCGCCCAGTCTGTCATCCTGCACCTCCCTCTGGTTTCCTTAAAGAAAAATAAGCCAATTAATGTCACATGTTTTATGTTCAGTGCTACGCAGAAGCAGTGTAGAGCAATCAATACAGTGACTGATGCAATGTGAATACCAAACATCAGAAACACACACACACGAGGAAGCTCATAAATATTGTACATCACCGTAGTAACCACAGGAAGATCTATAACAACCTGCTACATGAATGGAGAGTGACAGAGGACACCTGTAACCATCATACACTCAGTCAGCTAAACTTTGATCCCTGTAAACGCTCACTGACAGATTTCAATAACAGACAGAAGAGATTAAAGGTGCGTGTGTGAGTGTGTGTGTGTGTGTGTGTGTGTGTGTGTGTGTGTGTGTGTGTGTGTGTGTGTGTTACAGCTGGACTCTGTGTGAATAAAACTGCTGCACAGCTGTAACAACCATTTCTTGTTCAGATCAACTCCATTTGCATAAGAGACGCTGTGTAATCAAACTGCCTGAGAGACCCGGCTGAGCTCTGCCCTCTGGGCCCCCCCCTCCTCTCTCTGCAGTGCTGCAATCAAATATAATTAGAGCTAATGTGTGTGTGTGTGTGTGTGTGTGTGTGTGTGTGTGTGTGTGTGTGTATGTGTTTCTCTGAATCTTCAGGAGCGGTTTCAAGTGAAGAATCCACCATCTGCTTATCTGGAGAAACTGAAGAGTCATCTGGATCATGGAGGAGTCAGTCGGAAGGTACAACTCAGCAAGTTGCCGTTTGGCTTGAAAAATAATTTCAAAAAAGCATTTTTAAAATATGAAAAATGTAGTTGATAAAATTCTTTACCTTTTTGTGGCAGGGAATGAAAACAGTAGTCTTCACTGCCGGCATTTTGATTGCACACCAAATTGTTTGTCAGATCTGTTCACACAGATTAAGGTTTAGTCCACACAGGTATTTCTGAAAACAGGTTTTTTTCCTCCTTCAGTGTCAAAAAAAAAAAAATCTGTCCACCACAAGCGCAGTTTTAAAAAAAGTCTTTGTCCAAATGAAACGCAAAAACACAATTGAAGGGTTGTGAAGAGCGTGCCAAACCAACAGGTGGCGATATAACCATAAATGTTTACCAGTCATGCAAAGATGATATTGGTCAATCAGAAGCCTGAAATAAAGTGGGTTCCCCAGACCCACAGGCAGAGCGACACATTCTCACTTTCAACTCGTCAGACTACCGATGCATGGTCAGTGGCCCGTCACCTCAGAATATGGTGTGCTAGGTACCCCTCCCGTGTCAGTTTTGGACGTTCAGGGACGATGTGTCAGTTTACACTCATTACATGCGTAATTTCTTTAAAAAAGAAACTTCTGTTTTCAATATGAGGTAAATTTGCATAGCATACTACATTATACTGCATCGTTATTAAAACTCAGTTGACTTTTGGTTCTACACTGGACACAAACACCAGGCTCCAGGGTGAAAGTTCAGAGTTGGTTTGATCTTTCCACCTCAACGACCTGCCTGCCTATGCAGACTTTCTCACTCTTTATACCACTGTAGTTTCCTGAAGCGTCACCAAATGCCACGACCCAGGGCGTCTCATATCACCACTAAAGGGTGCCTCTGTGCGGCGGTATCTGACGCCAGATGAGCCACTGACCAAACGTCTCTATTTGATGCGATGGGTGTGAGATCGGGTCGGACAGAGGCACAGGCTAAGCCCTGCATGTCCTCAAATCCCAGTACGGCCCCTGCGTACACCTGACCTGTGGGGCTGCTGCGACTGGCCCCTGGCCTTTGGTCCTTTTGCAAAAGTGGCCCTCAGGCAAAGCAAGTTGTGTATCCCTGGTGTAGGAGGCCAACATGAAAACGTAGATGGCCCTATCAAGAGCCAGTGTTCGGTTTGTCCATTCTAGGCTACTGTAGAAACAACATGGTGGTCTCCCTGGACGAGGCCCTGCTCTGTATGTAGATACAAATACTTATTTTAAGGTGACGGAAACAAAAGGATTCTTAGTTTCAGGTGATTATAAACTAATGAAAACTAAGTTATGAATATTATATACCATTTCTGCCAATAGATGCCCCTGAATCCTTCCCACTGGACCTTTGAAAAGTCTAAATTAACTTTGATTTTATCCACCAGGAATTTGTTTTCTTTATTTGTTGCGGTTGTTGTTTGTAAGATTTACATTTCCACTGCCCAAAACTGATTAAAAAACTGTTCTATCTAGACATAGATAGAACAGTTTTGGGTCACAGCGTTAAAGATAAATCACAAAACACATTTATCGTTAAGGAATCTGACCTGTAGTACGTCTCAAACTTGGATCACTCCTCGTTTCAGTCTACAGTCAGTTTCCCTCTTGTGTCGCTGCAGTGTTCAAATCATTCTAGTAATTGTTAAAAAGCACTCTGCAGGTATAAAACTGTCTGGTTGAAAAACTGACGCAGTAAAAATGTTAAAATCAGGCGACACAGTATAAAACCAGGGTGTAGATTTATATCCTGGTCAGAGCGTTCGCCCAGACTTTTTAATTTTCCTCCTTTCATTTAATCTGTTTATGAATTGTGACTGAGTGGAATCAGGAGTTGAGACCGTATTTATGAATGGGATGGATTATTAAATGACCATAGAGGACTTCACAGTATTTATTGTTTGTTTCACTGGCAGGAAACTTTGAAGTGTGATTGCTCATTAAGTCCAAGCTGCTCTGACTTTTGCATTTTCTGAATAATTAAGTGTTTTCTGACTTCCTAACTTCACTGCATGTTTCCTCTCAGTTTAAGAGACGTGTCCAAGAATCCACTCAGATCCTGAGAGAGTTGGAGATTTCCCTGAGGACCAATTACATCGGGTGAGTCTCACACCAATTCTCAGAGGCTTTGTCCAGATCAAGCCATTGTTAGAGGAGAGAAGCTGATTATATCACACAAATTAAAACTGAGCCAAGTTCGACAGAAGCCTAAAATAAAACTTTTTTTAGTACTCTGTACTAAAATAAATCTCCTTTAGAGGACAAATGTGTTTATCTACATGGATGTACAAAACATTAGTGTCCAGTTGATATAAAACCCTTTAAAAAGCTTCTTGAAGACACTAGTTTTGCCTCTGCAATTAAATTAATCACACATTAAATTAAGACTTTAACATCTAGGGTTGTTGATACCTGAACGTTGCTCTGGAACTTTTCAATAGAACAAACTCAGGCGATGTGATTTTTGTGTCTAAAAGTGCATCTTTTTGTGCTTTATTTTGTAGTTTTGAAATCTTTAAATGTTCGTGTTAACTTTGTGTCACTGAGTTGAAACCTGTTGTCTCCTTGCAGCTGGGCTGAGGAGTTCCTGAACGAGGAGAACCAAGGCTTAGATGTTCTGGTAGATTATCTGTCCTTTGCACACAGTGCTGTCACGTAGGTATCAGCTTGAAAAACCATTATCTGTCATTCCTGGAACAGTCAAGTCTTAACTATGCACGTCTAATCTCCCTCACACAGTCACAGCTGTATCAAACAACCACAGGCTACATTTGTATGAGAGTAAACTCTGATTCTGTGATTCACAGGCACGATGTGGACACTTTGGACAACGGCACGCTGCCCACAGACAAAAGCAAAATTGTGGACAAGTCAGTGGAAGATCTGAGCAGAAGTGCCAGTAACTCACCGACCCACAGTGCCTCCAAGGCCGGCAAGGCCTTCACAGTCAGGTACGGGCGGTCAGTGTGGGCTGATGGTAGCGAGTGAGTCATGTGAGGATGAGGATATGATGTCCCAGCTGAGATCTGTCTTTCTGTGTGGATATGTAGGGGGATATAATGTGAGTTTAACGATCTACTACTGGACCCATTCAGTCTAAATTTAGTCATCAGTAGTAAACAAAAAAAGCAAACTACTAACTAACTACAGGGCAAGAATATGCAAAATTCAACCAAACTGCAGAAACTCAGTCAAAATAACACTGCGATCTTATGATCTTTATGTGTGGTGTCAGCTTGTAATTTACATTACAGCTTACTAAGTACATTTTTATTGAGAGTAGCAAGAAAACAGCCATATCTAATGTTTTCAAACAGTTTGTGGTGTCATTAGTTGCACCAAAGATACTTCAGTCAGGACCACTTTAGTCAAAGACAACTTGATTACAATTTGCAGTATATTTGATGGTATGGCTCTGTTCTGGGACCTCTCTGCCTCTCCTCGGGCCGACACAGAAAGCCTATGGTGAAGACGGCAAACTCTGCCCTTCCACACGCCTACGTGGAAAGCCTGAAGGCAGAGAGAGCAAACCTCTCTGCCCTTCCATGCGCCTACATGAAAAGCCTAAGGCAGGGAGAGCAGCAGCAAAGACCCCCTGGGAACAGAACAGAGCAGCATCAATGACAAACAGAAATGACATTGATAAGTCAGACACAGCCTGAAAAGGAGGAGCTGGGGTGGAGGCAGGTTGCAAAGCAGCAGCATGAATCATAGATCATGTTTTTTGTTTAAAACATCCAAGTCTGATTCTAAAACACCTCCTTCCAAAACCATGGCTCATTTATTCTCCCTTTACAAACGAAAACGGATCCGTTCATTTCAAACTTTACGACCGTCGCTGCCCTCGCACTTCCATGCGTCCTTTTTGGTAGCACAGACACATCCAATGGATGGCACTAGAGGGCAAAGTTAAAAGTCTGACAACAACAAACGAGGCAGCTTTGTAGACGGCGGTGATCTGTGAGGGCATTGAATACATCATGTCATGTGGACAGTGAATTCTTTTTCACTATATTATCGATTCATTTTGTTCCACCATTTCTAAAGTGTTTTCGTTGTCTCCTATGGACACATCTCACTCGAACTACGCCACACTGCCTCCACGACCTCTGGTAGTACTACTTCATTTTGTCTGTATCCATAAGCTTTCAGGAAAGTGCAAATATGGACAAAGTGAATGCAGAGTACAGACAGAAGGCTCACGCCGGAATTCCACTGGATGCGTGTCCGTTGCGGAACGGCTGCGCTGGTTATCCGCTGCGTGCTCCGCCGTCCGTCAACACCCACTGGCTGCGTTTGCTGTGTGGAGTGGTGCAGCTCCGCCCGACAGCAGGAGTCACTAGGACCCACGAGATCTCACGAATTCACGCATAATCGCGCGATATAACAAGATGTAGTTTCTATAAACAGAACCACAAAACCAGAGGAGTAGTAGGAAGACATCTGGGTGCACCTCCATGATTAACATCTCCTCGTCCATGGTGTCAACGGGGTGAAATGACGTCTGAAAACCTCTGACCTGTTGACTTCAGGCCTGCCTCCGCCCATTATGACGTTTTCAAGGTGTAGTGCAGGGAAATATGATCCGCCGTGAACACTGTGTATTTTATTTTGAAAATTAACCGGATGTTTTATTTTGTGTCTGTGCATGACTTCCTGCCCCGCACGATCTGCTCCGTGCTGTTCCGGAGCGCAGACGCAACCAACACGCATCTGGTGGAATTTGGGGGTCAGTCTGTGTCGGTATATTTATCTGTTAAACACAAATGAGCCGTTAGTCTGCAGCTATAACAGGTCCAACTCTGATGGTGGGTGATTAGGTTTTGCTCATAGTCAGTGTTCCACTTCATCCCGAAGGTGCTGGGTGGTGTTGAGGTCAGCCAGTCAATTTCTTCCACATCAAACTGGGAAAACTGGAGCTGGCTTTATGCACGGGGACATCATCATGTTAAAACAGGAAAGAGACAAACACAAACTGTTGGAGCGTTGGAACTCCGTCTCCGTCCAAACCATGAAAAACAGGTCCAGACCAAAATACACTCCAGTATGTAAACAGGGTCGTCCACATACTTTGGCCATGTAGTGTCGGTAAAAACACAAAGAGGAATTTGTAAACCCAAACTATTTGAAAATGGCCCTGTACTATACTGAAAATATACAACAGTTAGTTCATATTACCTGCATGTACACATACTGTGGACTTGTGTGTTCACTATTTCACAAAACACAGAATTATGCACACACACACACACGCACACACACACGCACACACACACAGACACACAGAAATCCTTCATCTGCTGCAGATTTAATTCAGTTTACGCAAACACAGTTTCTGACAAAACATTCCTGATCTTCCGACAGATGACACAGTTGTAGCTGTTTGCTTTTGATATCTAAATACTGACACACACACACACACACACACACACTTGGCTGATATCTACACATACACTGATACAGATATCTTTGATGATGTCATGTGGTCAAACAGAGTTCAAACATATAACTTTATTTGTTATCTTTATTTAAGTAGGTTGAGTTAAACTGATTTTTATTTCATCATTGAGTCATAATGATAAAGTAAAACATATTTAAACAACACACTGAGACCAGGATGTCATTTTGAAGGGTGAAGTGAGCGCATCAAAATATTTATTACTGTATTACGGAATTTTGAAAGCACAATCAAGATACAAAAAATGCTGATATACACTGGATCATACTGCAGAATTAAAACACAAAAATTTAAAAATTAATTATATTTTAATTGTTTTATTAAGTTATGATTAAACAATAAAACATAACACAGTTTTTATTTAATATTAATAGTGTTGACACACCTTGGTTGATTTATAGTTGTTGTGTCACGTCAGGTTATCTTTATGTTTTACAGCTTTGATGTTCTGAACCGTCGGAGGAAGACACGTAGTTTTGTGTTTTAACTTGACAGCCGACAGACAATAATCTAATAAGCTCTGACAGCTGTGTTTTCAAACAGAACGTGAACTCTGCAGGTTTATTCAGGGGAAATGTCACACTGCTATGAAGTTGTAACGCATGAACACACACACACACACATTCTTAGACATGTAATCTTTCTGGTCTGAAGCGTCTGCATTCTCGTCATCGTCTGGTGTCTTCTTGTTCCGACTGCATGTGTGTTAATAACCTGTTTGAGTGTGAATGTGAGAAATGTCTGAGCGACAGTAAAACCTGTCATCAGACAAAGAGGAAGTTACCAGTTTGAACTCTTCTTATCTGCACTGATCTACAACTTCTCTGTGCACTTTGTCGTGATGTCATTTGGAAGATGATGATTGATGTATGGATTATAAATGTCAAACGATCAAATCACATCCAATCATTGCAGCCACCACTCTGCTGCAGAACGAAACCCACTAAGTGTTAATAAATGCATATTTTAGTGCAGGTGTAGGGACGACCGAGCCGTAACCGCAGCGTTTCTCACCTGCAGATTCAACTCTCTCCAAAACAGGAAAGCTCTGAGGAACTCTCGTGTTGTGAGCCAGACAGACGACGTTCATCTCTGCATCATGTGTTTACGTGCCATCATGAACTATCAGGTACTTCAAACCACCATCTTTGTTTTGTCATGGCCTTTAATGCATTTGTCATGTTTGACAGGTATGTATGGAAGCCTGTTTCTGCCAAAACAAAACATGGATTAAAAGTTAATAAAAAAGTGAAGGGATGATTAAGAGGGATTACTTCTGTATGAGTCTATACATTGCTTTTGGAAAATCCTCCAGAGCAGATCTTTAAGTTAAAAAGTGAAATCCAAAGTCAAATTTATGAGATCAAAGTTGTGACCTGTCTGCTGGCGAGGGGTGTAGCGTAGTCTCGCGTGACCAGCCTCCCTTACTTTGGAGTGGGACTCTGGGGACATTCATCTTTCGTTTTGTAATAGAAATGGGCGGGGATATCCAGACCACGTGATGGCGTTGCCATAGGTACGGCACGTGTGTTACATGTAACAGAGATGTTGCAGCTCTGCAATATAGCTGAATCAAATGAAGTTATATCCATTTTAATCTCTTCGTGCGAGCACTGAACACTTCCTTTTCTGTTGTACTACGGACAACAATTCGGGGAACAGCAATTCCGGTGTAGGCGGGTGTAAGGCAAAGCTTATCAGCCATTGGTCGTGGAAGTATGGAAGTACACGGATTTGGATCCAATCACATCACTGCCGCTGGGAGCCAGCACTAGTTCTATTACAACTTTCCTATGGGAATGTCCACAGACGACAGAGTCAGCCAGCGTGCTGACGTCATCAGCGTCTGTGTAAGAGACTAGGTGTAGCGGTACACAAAATTCATGGTGCAGTTGAATACGATACAGTGGTGTCACAGTGAGGTACGTTGTTGGTACAGCAAGAAAGGAAATGCCAGAGAAATTTACTTGATTTATAAGATTTTAAATGTATAAAAACTAACCTAATTTTGCCTTTTGGTTTTTCGTACAAAGCAGGAATTACAGTCTGGCTGAAATGGACTTGAAAATGTGAAAAGACTGAGAACTGTGTCGTACTGAACTGTAGAGTCAGACCAGTCAACTGTTTGTAAAAACTGTGTTACTACTGACATTAAAATGTCAATTCTTTCACCCACTGTGTGTGAGCGAGTCGACAGTCTGCTAAATACATGAATAAACATCTCTGTTAAATCGCAATCGCACATTTTTATCAAATCGTGCAGCACTACGAAACAGAAGTGGCTCCAAACACCAGACCTGTAGGTTATCAGAAGATCTTGTATTGCTGACGTTACTAACCATCTTGAAATGAGCTAGCTTAGCATAGCGTGCCTCCCAGTGTGTCTCACTGGGGGAGAATGTACTGGTTTGGGGGAGAATGTACTGGTTTGGGGGGTGGGAGGGACAGACATCATGTTACCTGTTACCGGTAACGTTTGGTTCGTAATGCGAACTGAACCGAAAGCCTTGTAAGGAACAGTTCAATACGAATGTCGTATTGTTACACCCCGACTACAAGCTCATGACTTTGAAATGAAAAGTCTAAATATTGAATCAATATAATTATCTCAGCTTACATCTCGTAATTCTGACCAAATATATTCAACATATATCTAATTTATATTTGTGCGTGTGTGTGTGTTGTCAGACTGGCTTCAACCTGGTGATGAAGCATCCTTCTTGTGTCAACGAGATCACGCTCAGCCTCAACAACAGGAACCCGAGGTGAACTGTCTAAACTCTGATATGTGTGTGTGATGTGTTTCTTGTGAGATAACTTTGATATCATGACTCTGATGTAACTCTGTGATGTAACTCTGTCAACATCACAACACACACAAAGACTTTCATAAAACATACTTCAGAATAATTGTGCATATTAACTGATCCTGTCAGGACCAAGGCGCTGGTGCTGGAGCTGCTGGCGGCCGTCTGTTTGGTCAGAGGAGGCCATGACATCATCCTCTCTGCCTTCGACAACTTTGAAGAGGTATTTAAACTTCTCTTCAGCCATGGTGGTGTTTACACCTGTGGATCCAGTGTTTGTCCTGCTGGTCTGACTCGTCACAACCAACAGTTTAACTCACTCTTATAAGGTGATGTGATGAGGAACTGGGTCGAGATTTAAATGTTTTAATAAGTTAGGGGTGTAAAGGTACGAAGAAGTCACGGTTTGGTGCAGCATTTATTTTGAACAGACAGTCGCGTCAAAGTGTCAAAGACAGTCACAGTCGTCCTCCTCCTGCAGGGGACTGACGTCACACTTTGACCACTGGAAACTTTGGCAAACTATTTTCATTATAAAAATAAGCAGCATTTCAAACACTTGTGTATTATTCTATACAAACACTTTCCCAAAAGGCAAAGGGCAACAACAGGTTAAAAAAACGGAGAGTATCACTGATGATGTGAAACTGAAAAAACAAAATAAATAGCATGAAAAAATAAAACTTGTTCATTAGGAGTGTTGCTGTGGCTGCTTTCACTCCTGTAGTTGGGTTCATTTGACGCACCAGAGGGAAGAAATTATATATTATTGCATTTTAGTTTCAGTCAGGTTCTTGTTCACACTGACTTTATGAACGAACCAAGAGGAGTAAACATGAAGGTCTCCCGACTGACAGGTAACTTCCTGATTGGACGGTTTTGGTGTTTGTCATCCTGCATCATCAGGAGGAGAAATCAAATCCTGGTGACTGACAGAAGTTTCCCCAGCAGCACTTTAATGCTTCTTAAGTGTTTATATTTATATTCATAGAGAAATAACTGATTGTGAGCATTATTAGGAGGCTGTTATCAGACTGCAGATCAATCGCATGTTCTGAATAACTAGTTCACACCCATTGGTAGCTTTGTCACCTTCTACCTATGCCAGTCCTCAATGCCTATGTGCAGTTTCACATAGATTGACTACGTCAGTGAGTAGAAAAACGTGGGACAGACAGAATGACTGACTGACAGAATGACACACTGACAGTTTCCGTGATTATGTACAGCATACCATACCATGACTTAGTCATACCAAACATTAGAAAACACCAACATTGGTCCACAGGGGGAGCCACAGCGATCGGTCGCATTTTAGCCATTTTGAAGCATTTTTCTGTTGTTATAGCGCCACCCAGTTGCCAATTAGAGTTAAATTTCTCCAGTCACCTTGAGGCGTCCTGTTCTACATATCTACCAAGTTTAGTAAAAATCCATATGGCGGTTAGGCCTAGATAAGAAATGAGCTCTCTAGCGCCCCCATTTTGTTTGATGGGGTCAATAATGGAGGGGTCCCCTCAGATTATGTGTGGTCATATGCCTACAAAGTTGCGTGGTGATGGGTGAAACCCTTGAGATGTTATACACCTTTATGTGATGAGCCACGCCCTCCGCAATATTCATTGCCTTATAGAAGCTCAGTTTTAGTAAGTTTTCCAACTTTTGCCAAGAGGGAACTTTAGATATTGGTCCCTAGATTATGTTCACCCAGTTTCATGCAGATCGCTCAAACTTCCTAGGAAGAGATCCATTTGAAGGGTTTTTCAAAAAATTCAAAATGGTGGAAAATCTATATAAGCGGAAGTTATGGGTTCTTGAGGCAAATGTGTTCCTCATGAGGAGAGGCATCTCTGTGCAAAGTTTCATGTCTCTAATAAGACATAATATATTGCTTCAAATTTCACATGGATTGACCAAGTCAGTGAGGAGAAAAACATGGAAAAGACACACACACACAGTTTTCATCATTATATAGTAAGATAAGATGACTAACATAAAGACAGGATGAAAAAAAGGCGTCTTGTCCAGTAATGACTCAGAGCTTCGGATCACTGTCACACACTTTTTAATGAACAGACAAAGCACACTGAGTTGGACACAGTAATTTAATCAGGGAAATTTCCCTCACTGACGTGCATATGGTTACCATGGTTACATGTATGCATTAGCATAAAGAGGTTATGGGATACACTTTATGAGATCACATACAGATTTCAGGATCAGCAGATGGATTTATTTGTTTAGCTGTTGCTACAATCTCATATCTGCATCATAAGATCTGTGGTTGGTTCGTTTCCTTTCACACCACAAACAAACTGCACCAGAGTCCGTTTGGAAGATTCACACCACAAACAAACTGCACCAGAGTCCGTTTGGAAGACACAGCTTTTCAAGTGGTCTCGGTTTGGTTGTTTGGTCTGCACCAGGGTTTGACTGACAGCTTTCACACCAGCTCAAACAAACCGCACTAACAAACAGACCTGAGTTTATTTTAACTGATCCAAACAGGTCAGGAGTGAAAGCATGTTAAGTGCTATACATCGTAGGGAACTGGACTTGCTTGAGTTTCTTGAGGACGTTTCACCTCTTATTCAAGAGTCTTCTTCAGTTCTGACTGACTGGTGCAGAGTGGCAGGCTTTGAACTCTGCGTGGGTGTGAACCCTTACAGAGTCGTTGAGGTCACACGTGAGTCGTTGACTCACCCGGCCATCATGTGTGTCGTTAGGGTCAGATATGTCAGTGTTACAGTTAGTTGGCCTTGGCTATATTTGAAAATATTGGAAAATTCAAAACGCCCAAACATTTATGACCCAGGTGATCAGGAATGTCATTTGTGCTCACCACAGTGTGACTGACTCGCACGCCAAGCTGCTAGTTGTGCCAACCTCAGCACGTGTTGCTCACAGCGTACAGCTAAAAATATGCAAACATAACTGACTCTTGGGAACTTTGCCTCCACATTACACGCATCAATCTACATACCGTGTGTTCTGTGTGTGACTGTGTACACTGGACTGTGAGAGGGACTGCGGTCTGAATACATGACCCTGTAGGTCTGTAATATATGTGTGCTGTTATACCTACACCTGAGTTTCTACACCAGAACACTATTTGGATACCCTGGCAACAATCGAAACTTTTGTAATAAAAATGTATTAAATCAAAACAATGTGACGGTGTTAAAATGGAGTCTGTTAGAGAGAATCATCAGCTGAACCTGCAGCTCCTCTCAGCTTTATAGAGCTTTATAATAAGCTTTAGCTCATTGTTTATCTGTCAGGTCTGCACCTTTACTTCTTAGTTTTCTCTCGCTGCTCTCAATTTTCAGCCTCAGCTGTTTTAGAGAAGAAGCTGTAAAAACCTTCAGTAGTCTGCCTGCTCAAACTCAGATAGAGACCAGCTGGTGAACATAGCTGAGCACTGAGCAGCTGAAGTTTAGGACTTCATCAGGTGGACACAAACATGACCCCAGGTCAGTGATCATGTCTGAGTATATAGTGGGAATTATTATACCCTATAAAGTGGACTCAAAGTATCCCACAATGCACCGTGAAAAGTAGGAAGGAATGGACAGACAAGATGGATACAGGGATGACTCAGCCCACATTATTTTAAACTGAAGCTTAACATGCAAGTGCTATCAGTGTTTCAGCACCCACATTCCAGCAGCCCTTTACTGCTCTGAAAATCAGGTTAGGGGGAACCCCAGACCCACCTGCCCCCCCGTCAGCTGCTCTGCCCAGTTGTCCCGCCGCCAGATGAAACTGACCGAAGAGGCGTAAATATGTGAAACACTTGTCGAGGTGCCTCTGACCTCTCCTTGGCCCTCTCTCTTCTTTGCCTGAGAAAGCAGCAACTGTTGGCCTCCTGCTGCTTCAACAGCGCAGACAGAAAGGAGCATAAACCTGAACTAGGATGGTCTAATATTAGTTCATGTCAGTGATGTTAGAAACCTGCCCTGCAACACAAGAGTTTAACATCTGCTGCTGACCACAGTGGCTGTTGGATTCAGATCTTGACCACTTGTAATTTCCTCGCAGTAACCCAGAGCTGCCAGCATCAACTGCCTTTTTAATTCCAGGAACACTTACAACAGCAGTTTAATTAGACTCAATGGTCTTTTACTAGAGACAGTTTGACCTCAGTTATTTGCCTTTAAGTGTCCAGGGGGAAAACACGAGACAGAAACAGAAACTAATTGATTTTAATTTGCTGGACTGAATATAAACTTTGCCTCTGCTCTGCTGAGGATAGTCCCAGTGCCGGGCAGAGCACAGAACAATCTACACCCAAATAAAAGTACAATTACTCCCTTAAAAAATGACTCAAGTAAAAGTAAAAAAAGCACCTGGCTAATACATTTATCAAGGGGTTACTTTCCATTTTAATATTTTATAGGGTGTGCGAGTGAGTGCAAAATAATAAGATAACAGCACTCGTTAAGAGTTTATTTTAATGAAGTAATTACCCTAACTCCTTCTAATGAGGGTTATTCATTATAAAAGGTCAAAAAAAAAGAACATTAGCCCTCTTTTAAATCGCATTTTCAAGGTGGCAATTTCATGTCGTTATGCTACCTTGCCCTTCTGTATAAAAGGGGACAGAGTTGTCTCAGATATAAGCCGGCAGCGGAGGTATTAAAAGTGCCGAAAGGCGTCTGTGTAAAAGGGACAGCAAGGACTAGGCAGGGCAGGAAGTGTGACATTTTGATGATGTGTTGTGTGTGACCCACCGAAGATTTTAAAAAGCAACTGATAGCAGTTAGCAGCTAACTCAAACTTCAAACCAGTGGCTGAAAATGTCCGCAAATTGGGGAAATAACGAGGTCTGGGAGTTCCTTACCCTTCGGCCAGGGTACGAGATCAGGGGGCAGTAAATGATTGTTATTGCCGAGTTATGCCATTGTTATTGTATATAAAGGGCTCTCAATGCATATGTTATGCGTCACATCAGAGGCCGATACTGTTGTGTTTCATGTCACACCTCTTTTGCTTTTGTGATGCTGCCATACTGTCTGTATTCACACACTGGGGCGGCACGATAAAAATACAAAGGCCACTTAAAGACGGGACTTTGTAGCAGCACTGTAGTGCGATCTCGATGTAAAAAGGGCTAAAGCTAACGTCAGCTAGCTAACTACATTTTCACCTCCTACAGTTTGTGCAACTCACTGCAGTGTGCTTGCGGAGGTTTAAAGAGTTTTTAAAAGTGGAGATCTCAGAGTTTTTCATGAGGCACAGCAGCACTTCATGTTACTGTTGTCGTTTTTAGATTTTAGTATAAAAAGTGTGGTCAGAGATTGTATTTGGAGGCTTCCTCTTGTTCTGGGTTTTGCACTGTCATCATCACATCGTGGTCAAAAGACAGGTGGTGCTTCCTTTTCTTCCAGGCAGCTGGAAACTTGGCGTCTGCAGTAGAGGTGCTTCCTACATGCTTCCCAGAGTAGAAGTACAGTTTTAAAAAAGGAAACATTAAGAGCACTCATTCCTTCATTACATCTTTGTTGTCCTGAGAGCGTTTGTGTCCTGACACCGAGGCATCTGACCGCCTGAGGCAGAGCACATTGTAAACATTTCAGACCCCCTTCACTCAAATATGTGTTTTTCTTTTATTTATGTTTTCTAAAATGTCTGACCCTGACTAAATGGACTTGTATCTGTGCAACGTTTGTCACCAGAGAGGTGTTTCTTTACTGCAGGGGGCGCAGTCTGTGCATGTCAGTCACATGAGAAAGTAGCACTAGCAGAGCGCAAAATATTTTTTGAATGTATGAATGAACTTAGCGTAGAAACAGCTGTTATGGCATGTCATGTGGGCCGCACTGCGTCACCTCACGTTACCCCCACACACTGCAAACACATGTCATTTATTCCAGCCAGAGAGAAGCGATCAGGTGAAGTGTTTACACCGCCGCTCTCATTGAGCATAAGAATCTCATTGGTGACTCTAAATTGTCCGTAGGTGTGAATGTGAGTGTGAATAGTTGTCTGTCTCTATGTGTCAGTCCTGTGATAGTCCGGTGACCTGTCCAGGGTGAACCCTGCCTCTCACCCAGTGTCAGCTGGGATAGCCCCCCCCCCCCGACCCCCAACAGGATAAGCGGTTATGAAAATGAATGAATGAATAAACAGGTGCTCATTTAATTTTTTTTTATCAAACAAACTGGAGAAAATAGTGGATTTGTTGGGGACTATTTTCAGCAGCGGATTAATCCTCATTTAGTGCCCTAGTGAGTATTTGTGGCAGCAGGACGCTGTGTCTAAATAAACTGCAGTGTGTGTGTGTTCATGGTGATGAAGTGACACAGTGTGGCTCACTGATGTGTTTTAACAACAGTGGATCTCTACGGCTCAGAGGAAGAAGATACCAGGCTTTGATACACACACACACACACACACACACACACACACACACACACACACACACACACACACACATTTACTTGTCAGCAGACACACTCAGTGTTTGTTTGGTCTTTTAATGGGATTTGTTGAGAATAAGAGAAATGTAGAATATCATCCTTTAATAAAGAAGAAATGAGACAATGAGGTGACAAGTCCTCACCTCACCTGGCTGATGAGTGCAGCATCAGTTATCACAGCAGTGACTTGAGTATCACAGTGAGCACCGCTTGTTTTGATGCCACAGCAATGCCAACGTGTGTGTGTGTGGGCGAGAGAGAGGGAGTTGGAGAAAGATGGAGGGTGCGATAGATTGGTTGTAGAGTAGAGGCAGGCGGGTGGGCACTGAGCCAGCAGCTGGCTCATGTGTCCCTCAGTAGCAGAGCGTGGGCATTGTTTTGGGTTGTGCAGGCTGTCAGGTTGGCGTGCTGCATTATTTAGCGGACATGAGTGGGCAAAAAGGGGGAGGCAGAGGAGGAGACCGCAAACACAGAGAGGGACTGCTTCTAATAGATGAGACAGGGAAGCTGCTGAGCTGTTAGTTTAAAACAAATCATCATTCAAACACTTTTTTTATGTTGTTCCTCAAAATCCTCATTTGTGTCAGGGTGTGCCTGCAAAACACCAAACACACTCGACTGTGTGTGACACAGTAATTGTCCTGCACAGTGAAACTGGCTTTATTATTTGCATTATTTGTTCCTGAACTGAGGTGAACATGAAACTACGTTCAGGACCACACTGAATTATCCTCTGATTCATTAGATCAATAGATAGATAGATAGATAGATAGATAGATAGATAGCTGCATTACTGTAATGTTGTTTTGGATATTTCTGTGTGAGCACACTGCCCCCATGTGTGAACATGTGGAGAAAACAAAACTCAAGTGTATCTAGTCCATCATCAGGAGCCTGTCTCAGAGGACGTCACTGCTCAGATCACAGTCAGATAAGGAACTCCCTTCACTGTCTCAGTACGTGAACACACAGAAGGAATTTGACGCTGTGTTTTTGCATTGCTCTCAGGAACTTACACAGAAGTATTCCAGTCCCTCCAGGATCTCGTGGACTTTGTTCGGGGCGATTGTTGTGGCCAGAAGTGCCTGACATCATGGCAGCTTTTCTGAAAACAATTGCGATGCATGTTGCTGTGTTTTTAGGCAATTCTTTGTGCTTAAATTAAGCGCAAAAAAAAGAGAAAGAAAAGATATTTATATAAATATTATATAAAAAACATAAAAAGCAACGACTGACAGTGAAAATAAAATTTGCACATGCAAATCAAATTTTCTGTAAGTTTTAAAATGTACAAATAGTAAAAGGAAATAATATTTAGTGTATGTGCATGTGGTGCATTAAAAACTATAAAATTATAATCTAAATCAGGAGCAGTGGATGTTTTGGTGTTATTGGACAGTTTGACTGATTCACCTGTTCATCAGAGTGACGGCTTGCGGGAGGAAACTGTTGTGTCAGGTTGTTTTATCGTACAGAGCTCTGTGGAAGTTATATTTAACACATCAACAGTTCATCACGAAACACACTAAAAAGAACAGAAGATGACTAATGATGTGTAGTTTCAGTCCACCTGCTGTGATCTGATGCGTACTCTCTCTCTCCTCTCAATGTGTTTCAGGTGTGTGGAGAGAAAAGCAGGTTTGAGAAGCTGATGGAATATTTCCGTCACGAGGACAACAACATCGACTTCATGGTAAAGTTCAACAACAATAACAATCTCTCAGTTAAACAGTCAGTCGTCCAATGAGCCTGCAAGTGATGTTATGTGAGGTTACACTATATACACATACACTCACTGGCCACTTTATTAGGTACACCTGTTTAACTGCTCGTTAATGCAATCAGTCAATCAGGTGTCAGCAGCTCAGTAACATTCAGTCATGTAGACATGGTGAAGACGAGCTGCTGAAGTTCAAACGGAGCATCAGAATGATGAAGAAAGGTGATTGAAGTGACTTTGAACGTGGCATGGTTGTTGGTGTATTTCAGAAACTGAAAATCTGGATATTTTTAATCATAAACTAAAAAGCTCATCTATTTAGTCTGGCCTTTATGTAATGTTTTATAACTGTATAGTTTTGTCATTTATCTCGTCATGCTTATTTGATTATCATTATTATTATTTAATTTGTTTTTTTGTTTTTAATCAAAATTTTATTGTTTTCATTTATTAAACTATTTTTATTTATTTTGTTTAACATTGGCTTGTAAAGCACTTTGAAGGGCAATGATTTGTTTCAAAAGGTGAAATATAAGTAAGTTTGGGTGACTGATTGATATAAAACATGATAATAGAAACACAATCAATGATGCCCATCATAGCTTAAAGGGATAGTGCACCCAAAAATGTAAATTCAGCCATTATCTACTCACCCATATGCCGAGGGAGGCTCAGGTGAAGTTTTAGAGTCCTCACATCACTTGCAGAGATCCAAGGGGAGAGGAGGTAGCAACACAACTCCACCTAATGGAGGCTGACGGCGCCCCAGATTCAAACGTCCAAAAACACATAATTGAAACCACAAAGTAGATAATGGCTGAATTTTCATTTTTGGGTGCACTATCCCTTTAATAGAGCACAAGATGATGTCTAAAAGATCCATCATGTAAAGAAAAAAGAGAAGAAAAAAATCGTCACATTTGAGAAACTTTGGTAAATTTGGTATTTTTGCTTAATAAATATCAAAATACTGAACTGATTATCAGAATAGTAGATTAAGTTTCTATCTATTGAATAATTGATGCAGCACTGCATGGAACGTAAAAGAACTATAAAAGCAATTTTAACAATTTGCAGTATTTATTCTCCGTAATCAAAGGTAGGGCTGCAACGATTAGTCGACTAATCGATGACTAATCGGTTTGAGTCATTTTTCATAGAAAAGTACTATAAAGTACCCAAAATACTCTTATTGCAGCTTCTTACGCTCAAATATCGGCAGCTTTACACACTCTCCCATGACGGTGAACTAAAACCATTTGGCATGAGCACGAAACAAGACATTAGATGACATCATTTTGGGGTTTGGGAGACACAGACTGACATTTGTCAACATTTTAACACATTTTTCTATAAAATGATTCGTCGACTAATCAAAGAAATAATTGACAGATTAGAACAATTGACAAAGTAGAACCTGCTGCCTCGTCCTGCATGTTTGTATTCTTATGTTCTCACTCTGATTTGACATCTGTAGCTGCTGCAGGTTAAAGTGTAGATGAATGAATACCATGTAAACACAGCATGAATGCACAGAGGGTGAAGTTGCTCAGGTGACGTGGACACAGGGCTGCAACTAACACTTACTTTCATAATCATTTAATATGCCAGTTATTTCCTCTCTTAGACGTTTGGTCCATAAAACATCAGAGAACAATGAAAAATGCCGTCACAGTTTCATGGAGCACAAGATGTCGCCATTCTGTTCAACCAGCCGTCAGCCAGGTGTTTGGTTTTCTCACATTTGAGAAACTGGAACTGTGACTTGACATTTGTGCTCGATAAATTACTAAAACTGAAAAGTTGATTAATTGATTAATCGAGTTCCTGTCGATTGATGAGTGAAACATGAAAAGAAAACAAACTGATTTTGAGACCAATTTTAACAATTTTCTATTTTTGTTTTCCTCAATCACCACAGTCGACTCAGCCTGATCTGACCTGTGTAAATCTACATGACAGACCATAATACTCACACCTACAGTCACAGTCAAAGCTTCTCTTTGCAGACGAGGCGTCCTGTCCTGCATGTGACTGTTTAAGTGATGTAGTTCCTCTGTGTGTCCACCAGGTGGCCTGTATGCAGTTCATCAACATCGTGGTCCACTCAGTGGAAAACATGAACTTCAGAGTCCACCTGCAGTACGAGTTCACTCATCACGGGCTGGACGACTACCTGGAGGCAAGTTTGACCTTTGACCCTTCAGTCATACGGTCACACACTAAATCCTTAAACATGTGGGCATTTTATTCTGCAGTTAGACTCAGAACCCACTGATGAATCACACTGACAGAATGTTACATTCATTCTGTGCATGTGTAACGTGTTACTCAGTGACATCATGGTGATTATTGTTCTTTAAATATCTGTGTTTGTGAGCAGAGGTTAAAGTTCACAGAGAGCGACAGGCTGCTGGTGCAGATTCAGGCCTATCTGGACAACGTGTTCGATGTGGGAGCTCTGCTGGAGGACGCAGAGACCAAGAACGCTCTGCTGGAGCACATGGAGGAGCTGCAGGAGCACAACACGCAGGTACACACACACACACACACACACACACACACAGACGCACACAGTGTGTATGACGGTAATCACAATGTATGAATGAACCTTTGTGTGACAGCTGAGCTCCAGGCTTCAGGAGAGTGAGAGGGAGGCGATGGAGAAAGCGTCAGAGATGGAGAAGAAGCTCATTCAGACGACAAAAGAGGTGGAGCTCTTAAAGGTGGAGTACACTCTTCTTCTCTTGATGATTTACTATTCTTAAAGGAAAAGTACAACCTGGGTTTTGTCTTCAGAGCTGTGGTTGTTTCTGTTATAACTGTTTGCAGCAAAGTAATTTACAACATGGCGTTACTGAAAAAAAATGTTTATGGTTAGTATTTGATTCTTTAGGCCACTTTACTGTGATATTTATGGTCATATACACAGACTTCCTCCTGTCTCCTGACTGTGTCCGTATCGCACTGTTCATCGTAGGAGAGTCTGCGTGAATCCTGCTCCCAGGTGACCCTGCTGCAGCAGCGAGAACGAGAGAGAGAGCTCGAACGTGAGCGGGAAAGAGAGCGCGAGAGAGACAGAGATCGATGCACTCAGGCCCTGAGGGAGCTGGAGGTTAAAGTCCAGGCTCTGGTGGAGCAGGGGCTGGTCAGGATGGAGCGCTCCTCCTCTGGACAGCTGGATGTTCAGGTGGTCCCTGTCATCCAGCACGTGATCCAGAAAGGTCAGAGCTGCTGATCGTGTCACACCAGCAGACTGGAATAATCACTATTACTATTATTAGTCTAATTACCTGAGAGCCACTGGCCAGCTTGTTCTCTCACAGGAGGGCCAGTATTCACTCATTTTTTCCTGCTGCTCTGCGTGATAGGGAATCAGCTTCCTCCTCCACAGATGAGACAGGAAGCAGTCACATTAAACGCCATGAAAAGAGTTTCACTTCTCTTCAAACTCTCTGTCCTCCAGGTCAGGCTGTATTTGAGGTTCACATAGAGACACTTTGGTGCCACGTCTGTCACCTTTAAAAGCTGAATGTGAAATGAAATGTCAAATGTTATGCTCAGATTTTGCAGCCTTGGAACTGTGGAGAAATATGAATTAGAAAAATGCATATTTGTGGGACAGATTTAATGCTAAATTCCTAATATTTGATGGGCCTCCTGCTCACACAGCATGCTGTTACTATGATGAATTAGAAATAAGATGTTTGTATTAAATTAGTCACAAACGTTGATAAAGTTTCCACATTGAGTTATAATGTCTCTAATTTCTCAGCAGCCAGCACCGATTCTTTATTGACCACAAGTTTAATTCATACTCCGGCAGCCTCCTCTGCAGGTGGTGTGATTACAGATGAAGTCAATGTGAAGACATGAGCGGACATCAAATTCACTGTCCACTGGGTGGTGTGAATTAAAGGCAAAGACTTGTTTTTGCAGGTTGAAAATCAGCTTATGTGGAGACGTCAGTTCAGTTATCTGGAAACAACTCAGTTATTTTGCACTAATTATCAGTGAAATGTTTCATTTTCATGTCAGTGATTACAATTAGTTGCTCAGCTAGCGTAACAGTTCACGGCATCATGTTTTCGGGTTGTCTGTGCGTCTGTAAGTCCTATTCTCATGAACGTGATATCTCATGAACGCAAAGAGGGATTTTCTTCAATTTTTGCCACAAATGTCCCCTTGGACTCAGTGATGAACTGATTTGACTCTGGGGGTCAAAAGTCAAAGGTCAAGGTCACCATGACCTTGCATCTGTTTCATTCTTGTGAACACAATATCTCAAGAACGTCTTTATGGATTTTATTTATTTTTTATTTATTTTATTTTTTTCAAATTTGGCACAAACATCCACTTGGACCTAACAATGAACTGATTAGGTTTTTTTGGACGAAGGTCACAGTCCATTTCATTCTTGCGAACGTGATATCTCAAGAGCAGCTTGAGGGAATTTCTAAGGTTTTGCAAAAATTGGCTCGGCTAAAAACAACAAGCCTTACCGTCTGTTGGATGTCACATTTGGCCTTCGTCGTGTTCTTCTCTCTACATGGCATCATACCACACCGGGACCGTTCTGCCTGCCCAATTTTGTACACTTGCAGTTCTTGTTTATTTGATAATTTTTCTTTGATATTTGTGTTTCTAACATAAGTACCTGTAAGCAAAAAGGATTTGTAGTGAAACTGTTCCTTTTCGTTCAGCTTTGCCAAATGGAAAAAGGCTTCCAGGGGGAGATCTGCACTCTGTCTTCTTTTGTTGTTGTGTTCGGGATGTTCCTGGGCACAGTGTGCAGGTGAGGTCGGGACTTTTTAAAAAAGAAACGACCATAAGACCGTAAGCAAGCTCAGAAAATCACGGACACAGTGACAGAAAAAACACAATATAGTGAGGCGAGAAGCCAAGAGGACAAAGCTCGTTCCAAAATGAGGGTGAATGTGTGGCGGCTTTAACTTTCACTTTTCCTGACGATACCGTTTACAAACGTTAAACTCTAGTTCCTGCATAGTGCACCTTTAAATTTTATCCAGAAAGGTCTACTGGCTCCACTTCATGACAGCACAGAGCTGAGAGTGTCTTTATTCTCCCCACAGCTAAAGAAGAAACAGATTCAGGTAAAGACCAGGAGGCATCTCCCTCCTCCTCAGACCTTCAGCCTCAACTCTCTGAGGCTCCTCTGCAGTCAGCGACAGTACAAGCTCCTCCACCACCACCGCCTCCTCCTCCACCTCCCCCTCCTCCTCCACCTTCAGGCTCAACTCCTCCTCCTCCTCCTCCTCCTCCTCCACCACCACCAGCAGCTCCACCACCCCTGCTGCCTCCTGGAGGTGGTACGACCCAGCCATCAGGGGATGTGACTGATGGGAGCTCAGGTGAGTTCACCTGGCTCTCGTTCTGCTTAAAGAAAAGTCTGAGAAATAAACAGATTTTTTTTTTCATTATTTAGATTTTCCATTTTAGAAGATGAACATTTTTTCATTTTTCTTCCAGGCTGTAAAAAGAAGAAGCCGATTCAAACCAAATACCGAATGCCACTGTTGAACTGGCAGGCTCTTAAATCCAACCAGGTGGCAGGAACCATCTTCAACGAGCTGGACGACGAGCACGTCTTAGAGGTTTGTGTCCGTCTCCGTTTCCACTTCATACAATGTGAGAGCATCTTTCCAGAGCATGAAAACCCACTGACTCTCCCACACACACAGTGAAACAGTTTCTTCATTATATTTTAATACAGTAATCAGAAATATTTGGATTTAAATGGTCTAATTAAACTTGCAGTGTACATAAGTCCTTAGCAGCCTTTTACACTGTGTCAGTTATTATAAGAAGACCTGTAATGTCATAAAACAGTTTGTATTATGTCTGTATTCATATTGTTCAGCGGTGGACAGTGAGGGTTCTAATGCAGTTTTAATTTAATAAAGAATATCTCCTTTAAAACAGTATTATATTTTACTTTGTCCTTTATTTGTCTCTCTGGTCTGAATCATTTCCACGGTGTCACTTATACAATAGATTTTTTCATGGTGGACATTTTGACTTGTAGCAGGAAAAGCACGGGTGGAACAAACAGTGGCTGTGGTCCATCTGGTCTTTTTCCTGTTGGTACAAGCCAAAATTTCTGCTGTGAAAAAGGTCTGTTTACACCAAAACCGCACCAAGCAGTGGTGAAGTGCGGCCTGTGGCGAGCTACCATGCAATGGCAATGGAAAGCTGCGGCAGTCGCTCTGAGAGCTGGCCAGCTGTTAAATTTTGTGGCGGAGTGCAACAGATCTTTAAGCTGGGGACAGTTTAACTTCTAGCAGCGAATTGCGGGGAGTTGTATTCTTGTATCTACATGTCATGTTGACTTATGTTACAAAGATCTTCCTCCCGCCTGAAACACATAAACGCACCTCCTTACTGCAGACAGATGTTATCACTGCTGAGCGCTGCACTTTGCTGCTGCTTGATATGTTTTCCGCGTGAGAAATTTCTTGACATGAGCCACGTCCATCTGTTCTAATTCACCTCTGCATATTTCTGTTCTCAGGAGCTGAACATGGCGACTTTTGAGGAGCAGTTTAAGACCAAGGCGCAGTCCGCCCCTGTAGAGCTCGGGACCCTCAAGATGAAACTGGCCCATAAGACCCCCAGTAAAGTGTCTCTAATGGAGCCCAACAGGGCCAAAAACCTGGCTATCACCCTGCGCAAGGAGGGAATGGCTGCATCTGATATCTGCTGCGCAATTGAGACGTATGTACCAAAAATCATCTGATCAATCTGACTGTGAATCATCTGTTGTTTCAGTTTTATTATTCAACACGAGTGTCACTGGCGGCTCCGCAGGTACAACCAGAGAGCTCTGAGCCTGGACTTCCTGGAGCTCCTGGAGCGTTTCATCCCCACAGAGTACGAAATGAAGCTCATCCACAACTACGAGTACGAAGGCAGGCCCCTGGACGAGCTCAGCGAGGAGGACCGCTTCATGGTGCTCTTCAGCAAGATCCCGCGGCTCTCACAGCGCATCAGCACGCTCACATTCATGGGCAATTTCCCCGAGAGCGTCCAGCTAATACAGCCGGTGAGTTCATGAAGGAGGGTTCAGTAAATTTAACTGTGTCAGAGAAGAGACTGAAGGTCGGAGGCATCACGTCCCTACACTGAAGATGTGTGAGGAAATAGTCCCGTCATTAAAGATTGTTTTATCAGCGAAAACTTCCGTATGTTATTGAAAGCGTGTTTTATATGAAGGAGTGTTAACGTGACGCTGAGTTAAAACAAATCAGAGATTTCAAGAATAAAGTCAGAACACTACAGAAATAGAGTCATGATTTTGAGAAAAAAATCATTGTATTAAACTCTAAATGATGTAATTATGTATGTAAATTATTGTAGAAAAAACTCATAAATTTAATGGCAGGAAGTCGATGCAGTCGACACAGTATAAAGAGCAACAACATCAATGTAGGAGGGAAGTTGTGATGGATGAATTGGTCCAGCGCAGGACTTTCCCCCAGGAGAGCAGGGTTTGTGTCCCATCTGAGGCCTTGGTTTGTTATTTTTAGACTTAGTTAAATATGAGTTTTTAGGATGTATAAAGCTGCTGAATGCACACTTCTACATAATCTTTGTCACTCTGTACACGTCACCTGACTTTCTGGCAAAAAAAAAAAAATTCTCAATTTTTTTTAAATCTCAAAATATTTTGACTTTATTCTCAAAATCTCCAATTATTTTCTTCCTCAATGTGGCCCAAGTACTCTCTACTAGGACTAAGTCTTTATTTATTAATTTCTTTATTTGGATTCCCATTAGCGTCCACAGAGGGGTCGCTATAGTCCACACAAAAATAGTGACAATAAAAGCAATCAGCAAGTATTAGTAAAACAAAAAAGGCAAAACATGCCAAATCTAAGGGTCAGAAAACAAGTGAAATACATATTGAATGTCAATTAAGTCAATATTATATAACTGATTTCAAATGAATAGATAAATATGCCTATGAAGTAAATCCTGAAATAATTTAATGAGGCTTTAGATATATAAATACATTTAAATATTTACGTATTTATTGCCTTATTTATTTATTGCAGAATTTATTTCATAGCCATATTTATTTATTTTGTAGGCTGATTTATTTCTGTATTTAATATTGGCTTGAATGACAAAAAAATGAAAAAATCAAAAAGCATGAAGGGTGAAACACACTCTGATAATTCAGCTTAATGTCCTAAACAACAGAACTGTCTGTTTTAACAGATGAGGCCAGATCTAAATCAAACATGACAGACTACTTTAATCTGCTCATTTTATACAGTTTGGATTTCTGTAAATATATTTGGTTGAGAAACAAATAATTAATCTCAGTTTCAACTCTGTCTGGCAGCAAATGAATGCCATCATCGCTGCGTCGATGTCGATCAAATCCTCCAGCAAACTGAAGAAAATCCTCGAGGTGAGTACACAACTTGTTATAACAATTAAATGTGTTTGAACTTCAGCTGATGTTCGACCGATGTTTTATACTTCTGACTCAACATCACGTCTCTGTGCTGTGTGGGAGTCATTTGTAGAAAAGAATTGCACAGTTGGATATTAATTGTAAAGTCTTAAAGTTGAAGAACTCTGAATTACAGCTAAAAGATCAGTTTAAGCCCCGTCTCTACCAAACCCTTTCAGTCCAGTCCCTTTGGAACCAGCAGTAACCCTTCAGACATGGTACCTAGACCCTCGGTCTGTTCAGACAGTCCTCTTAAATGTGGGCGGGGTTGTTGTCACTCACTGCTCCGTCCAGCACTCGCTGTATTTCCTCATCAGCGGT
>NC_065518.1:1623809-1636751 GCF_006386435.1 Epinephelus moara | reverse complement strand
TAAAACTCTCCACAGTATGAACAGTGGTTACATGAGCCTCAAAACCAGACACAACTCAGCCCTGAGCAGAGTGACCGTCCTCTACTGACCAATCAGACTGCAGGGTTTCTAGCTCCACCTTTTAGTACCAGATCTGTGTGCTAGGTACCCCAACAGAGGGGGGACCAAACATGGGGACGCTAAGGAACGCTTCTGTTGGGACCATCCACAACTTTCACTGTGGAGACAGAAAAATGACAAGACAAGAATTGCATGCGTCTGCCCACGATGGGAAAACGGTTGAATCTGGTGGAATACAGTAAAAATGTCAACTATCACTACTTTTCTTCAAGATGAAATGCTGACATTACAGAGTGCATGGTTTTTACTGTAAATGCAGTGAGATTAAAAAAAAATGTGGTTTTAATGGAAGTCAATGAAGCATTTGAGGCCACGAAGGCGTCCAGAGGGAGTATCTGACACTGCATTAAAAATGCTACTGCAATCAAATCAATTTTGTTGCTAGTCTTTGACATATCCAAGACTCTAATCACCACCAAAGCTCCATCCCCTCCTATTTATTATATAGAAACTAACAAAAAAAATTTTGTGTTTTTTTTTTTTTTTTTTGGTAATAAAAATTTAAATATTTCAAATAATTAAACTGTCATTTAAAGGGTTAAAATCCTTAAAACTACTGAATGTTTGGTAGTTTTGAGCAATTTTGAAGTTGTTTAAGTGATTTATGAAAAAAAGCAGAAAAAAAATATTGATGTGTGATTTAATAGCAGTTTTTCGTGCGTGTACATTTTTGCCACAAAGGTGTCCAGAGGGTGCAAAATGCATCAGGAGAGTAAAAGACACTGGATTTCAAAAATGTTACTAAAAAGAAAAATTCTTGTAAAAATTCATGCCACAAGCTGTAACACAGCCAAAATGATCACCAAATCAAAAAAGAAGTTAAGGGAGGCGAAAGGGTTAATCTGAAATATGTTTTGTGTAAGATTGTTTTTTCTGACGAAAGTAAAAAGTATTGTGGTGTCTTAAACTTCAGGTCCATGTGGGCTTCTGTGTGCATGAATGAATGATTTTATCGTTGCTCATTGAAAATAAAGTTTCTGTCTCTGTTTCTGATGAAAAGATCATTTTAGCATTTGGAAACTACATGAACAGCAGCAAGCGAGGAGCAGCGTACGGCTTCCGCCTGCAGAGTCTAGATCTGGTGAGTCCAAACGTCTTCAACTTTTTAATGTATCATCACCTCAAATCCAGAAATCATTTAAACAAATAAATCTTGTTTTTGACTGTTGTTGTTTTTTGTTTTCTGCTCCCAAGCTGTTAGACACCAAATCGACAGACAGAAAACAGACGCTGCTGCATTTCATCGTCGACATCATCCAGGAGAAATATCCAGAGGTCCAGTCCTTCTACACAGAGCTGCACTTCCTGGACAAGGCAGCGCTGGGTGAGTACGTGAACACAGGTGTTGAGGGGCGTAGCAGCAGCAACTTCTTTAATATTTTAAAAAGTTCACAATATATAGACCCTTTTTTACTGTTAGTAAACAGTATGATGTTTAGTGGTGGGCGGGGCTTAGCTGGAGGCAGACAGCAGACGTCCCCTCAACTTAAGAAAATAAATAAATATTATTTCTGTCATGTCGTGTCCTAAATATTAATATATATAATATAACTAATTGTAGTAACGGCTTCAAATTGCTGTGGAAACAAAAAGTATACTGAAGGTGTTATTATATGTTACATTATAGGATGTTTGTTGTATGTTTTGATGCGTACTATGACAAATATGTCTCTATCCAGGAGATTAATATTTAACAGAAATGTTCCTTTAGTAGAAATTGAATGGATCATGGTTGTAAATTCAGTCACTCTGGTGCAGATATGAACGTGTCAGATGTTAATGAGAAGTTAAGACATCATTTTTCCTTTGTGCAGTTTATCTGTCCTCTCACCCCGACACCACAGTGTGACCTCTGCGTCAGCGTTAATACCATAAAGTCTAATTACAGCACTATCAGCTGTGATACAAGTGTTAAATTGAACGTGTGAATGAATGTGAGCTGACTCTCTCGTCTGCTGTAGTTTCTATTGACAGCATCCTGCAGGATGTGCGGGCCCTGGAGAGAGGCATGGAGGTGACCAGGAGGGAGTTCACTGTAGAGAAAGACAATCCTGTGCTGCAGACGTTTCTCAGCCGCAACACCGAGCTGCTCGACTCGCTCATAGCTGATGGAAAAACTGCTCAGGTCAGATTTGTTCACCTAAATACAAACTGTCTCCGTACAAACACCATTTTGTATTCCATTAATACACCTCTTATGGAAACCCATTTACACCAGTGTGATACAGAAATTAATCCTAGCTGTTGTTATGAGACTTTCTTGAATGTATCACGTGGTATTGAAAAAATAATGACTTAGTATCTCATAATAATGTGTTAGTATTGTAACATGAGCAACTTTCTCACTTAGGATCTCAAAATAGTAAGTCAGTGTCTCTATTGAATTAATATCTCATAAAAAATAGATTTATCATCTCAAAATGAGTTAGTGTCTCAAAATAATGACCTGGTATCTCAACAATATGACTGCATCGCAAAGTAATCAATCAATCAATTATTTATTTGTCATTGTCATAATAACACAGTTATAAATATAATATATTATTTTAAGACAATTATAATAGATAATTGTCTTAAAATAATGACTTTGTATTTCAAAATATTGTCTCAATATCTGAACATAATGACTAAGTATCTCTAAAAAATGACATAGTATTTCAAAAATAATGACTTAAGCCCTCTGTCTGTAATCATTACGGATAATGTCAGTAAAAATTACGGCAACTTTTACCTTCTGTAAAACGGTCCAGAGAAAATACCTTTACGTACCATTTACAACTAGTTTTCCGCGTTTTTTTGATGATGGAGGCGCTTGAAGAAGCACTCGGTGTTGTCGGCAGTCGTGATAGTGGACATTCTTCTAATGATGGCACAGCCCTACGTGGGAGACCAATCAACAAGGTCGAGAAGAAAGTACTTTTCAGAGCCACAAGACTTCTGGTTGTGTTAGCTAGGCCTAATATAAAACCATATTGCTAATCGTTGTGTACACACAATCCTGATCATGGGCAATGTTTCATATTGGGCTAATCATTAATTATTATTACACATACAGGACGCAACACAGCACGCACATGCCGACAGGGAGGTGACGCCAGGGCGCAAACTGAGTTACCACTCCCATCTCTGGTAGAATTACAGAGATTTCTTGTTCCGTGTGAATCGGACATTTATATGACAGACATCCTGTGGTAAACTGACATTAGTCCACATCATCTCAAGGCAATTGAATCAAACGCACCTGGACTTAGTTTTGTCTTAGAAGACGTTTCACCTCTTATCCAAGAGGCTTCATCAGTTCATGCTTGTCTGAGTAGACTGGAACTAGTCTGACAAACTGGTGTGGAAAAACCCAGGTATTTAACCTCTGAGGAGGTCTTCACAAGGCCAATGATGTCACTGGTTCGTTAGTGCTCCAATGGTGTGTCATCGTTGAGTCGTCAGGGTCACATGAGGCCATTTGTGAACGACCATTGTTTTTCGAGGTTAAGCTGTTAAATCTCCTGGGCAAGGATAGGTGCTGTCCTTTCATCCTATGGATGGATAAATGAGAATATCCACAGGCATTAGTCCACATCCCTATGTAAAACTAATCCTGTCCCAATAGTACTTCAGTGTCACTAAAGGATGACTTAATATCTCAAAAAGAGTGATTACCTCAAAGTAATGACTTGGTATCTCAAAATTAATCAGCATCTTGAAATGAGGTTGTATCTCTGAAGAATTAGTTTCTCTAAATCATGACAAAGTACATCAAAGTAATGAGTTATCGTTTCAAAATAAGTTGATATCTCAAAATAATGTCAAAGAATCTCAACATGATGACATAGTATCTTGAAATAGTGATTTAGTTTCTCAAAATAATGATTTCTTATCTTGAATTAATGAAATTGTACATAAACAAAATAAACCTTGTGGCGAGCTCACCTGGTAGAGCTGTTGCCTCATATACAAAGAACTGGTCCTTGCTGTAGTGGCCACGGGCTCTCTCTCATCTTCACACTACAGTCGTCTCATCAAATAAAATATCTTTAAAAAAATTAAAACTTTCTCAAAAAATTGACTTACCATCTCTGATAAGGCTTAAGTCCAAATATTTAGAAGGTTTTTCACCTTTAAAAAAAATAAAAAATTTATATTGAGACACTAACTCAATAATAATATAAAGAAGCTGATAATGAAGTTTCTCACTAAAGTGACGCACAGGATCTGTTCTGTTCATCACTTTGGCAGAAACGCACTTCCATCCTGCCTGAAGCTAAAGATTGTTTTGTCTCTGTCTGACAGGATGCTTACGACTCTGCTGTGGAGTACTTCGGCGAGAACTCTAAAACCACTCCGCCCTCCATGTTCTTCCCCGTCTTTGTCAGGTTCATCAAAGCATACAAGGTCAGATAACGCTCCTTTTATTGATCCCTGGCACAACTGAACCGACGGTGCAGATACTCACTGCTTCACTGATAATGAAAAACAGATATTACTGTACACCCGCAGCCCAATCAGAGAGCTGATGTCACGCTTATTATCTGACCTTCAGATGCAGAGAAGTGAATTAAAATACTGTTTCTCTGACAGCAAGCTGAGCGGGAGAACGAGCAGAGGAAGAAACAACACATCCTGAACTGTGAAGCTCCGTCAACTCCACCTAAACCTGAAGTCACAGGGAATAAGGTAACTTGTTATTCCGAAAAATATAATACAACTGCAGCTATTCATAGACGCCCTGTTTCTGTAACTCGGGTCTTATTCTGAAAGGTTTATCCTCAGTTTCTATCAGTTATAATATTATAAACAAAGTGAGGAAATGGCTCGTGGCTGTTGCTAAATCAAAAAGACAGGAAGAACCTGAAACAAAGACACTGGAACATAAAAAACAAGGACGCACACTAAGGTTGTACATATATGTAAAACACACACTGAGGTATTGGTACACACTCACACAGACTGAGGCTGTGACATTTCTTCCTGCTGCACCGGCAAGAAGTGATTTTTAACGGCTCTTTCCTCCGTGTAATTTTCAGACTTAATAGACTGCAAATTTGTTGTGTTTTTTACGACACCTTCTTTCCTCAGATGAGTTACCAGACTAAAGAGAGAGTGTGTGTTGTACAGATTGTGAAGTAGTATGTGAGTTGTCACTTTGGGCTGTATGAGTGAAACTGCCTTGATTACAAGATCAGACAAATGAGAACCAAGCTGTAAGAAACTGGAGTCATCCTAAAGAGTTCTCACTCCGACATTCAGACATCGACATGTTTGATGTTTCAGGTTTCTGTGACGTCCAGACTGCCGCAGATGGATCTGATAGCGGAGCTGAAGAAGAGGCAGGTGTCTCCTCTGGTGAGGGAGGGCAAGGACGGAGCCATCGAGGACATCATCACAGGTACACAACACCCTGGAGACACACACTGCCCATTATAACATGACTTCAATGTTAACTGTAGCTGAGCTCAGTTTAACAAAGACATACACAGTGTGTTCATCATCAGGGTTCCTCTCTGACTTAAAGGAGTAGTTCAGCATTTTGGGAAATGCACTTCTTTCCAAGAGTAAGATGAGACGATCAATAGAACTAGTCCTGCCTGCAGTCGGGACATGGTTAGCCTAGCTTAGCTTAGACACTGGAGACAGGTGGTACAGTTAGCCTGGCTTTGTTAAACTGAAGCTATGAAGATAATGAGCTAACGCCCGGGCCACACTGCCGGCGTGAACAGTGAGGCATCTACAGAATAGGAACTGTTTTTCTGCATGACGAGCAGTTTTCAGAAAATAAAGACAATGAAATTTTTTTTTTTTTTTAATAATCATATTGGCATTATACCACCTTTCACTACAGTCTCAAGGTCTCCATCTGGCACAGACATGAAAAAATATAAATATTTCAACCTTTCTTGTTTCTGTTTCAAAATAAAAGCCCTCTGACAACAGACAGTGTTTCTTCTGCGCTGCTGCTTCCTTCAATTGTATTTCCACAATTAAAAGCTGATACTCTGCTTATTTATGGAGCCGTGCAAGCCACTGCAATTTCAACATAATGGCCATACATATATTTCACAATAAAAGCCTTGTCTTAACAAATTAAGGGATACTGTCCACAGAAACATTAGGCCCGTTTCCACTGAAGAAGTTCCTGGTACTATTTAAGGGGCAGGAACTACTACAGGAACGTCCTCTCGCTCGGCCCTCTCAACCGCTGTGTCTCCACTGAGAGAGCGGAGTACGAGGAAGGTTCCTGTAAAGTTACCGGGCTCTGGATGTGACGTAATCGTTGCACAACCATTTTGACCAGGGCGACGTAGGGGCGCTGTTAGCCGTTAGCGGTGCCTGTAATAACTCACTAAATGGTCCGTGAAAAAAATATTTTTTCCAGCGGATGTCTGAGTTACAACATGATTGAGCTAACTGGAGTAGTTTCATATCGTATCCGACAACGGGAGGCTTTTAACAGATGGCGTCCTGATGTTAGCTTTGCTGCTGCTGTGAGCTGTCCCTGTCAGCTGATGCTTTCTAGACATCGTGATTTCCCAAAACTGAATAAATACCACACATAGCAACACAAAACTGCTTTGCTAGCTCAATCATGTTGTAACTAAGATATCCGCTGGAAAAAATATTTTACTCACGGACCGTTTATTGAGTTATTACAGACACCGCTAACAGCTAACGGTTAACCCAGCTAATCGACGATAACCATGTTATTAATTACAAAACGTCACATCCCGTCTTGAGTATATCCAATCAGCACCAAGTAATCCCCAAGCCCCAGCCAGGAGTCTCTTGGGCCGTTCTGAGTACCTACTCCGAGGCAGGGACTTGTTTAGCTCCTGTAAAAGTTCCGGAACTCTGTCCTTCGGGGGTGGTTCCTGCGGTGGAGACACGCACCAAAGGCCCCGGCCCCGTAAAATTACCCCGAAGTTCCTGCGGTGGCCCCGGCCCCGTAAAATTACCCCGAAGTTCCTGCGGTGGAAACGGGCCTTGTGTGAACACTGCACATCATAAAATGAGGTAGCCATAACAAAGTGCTCACATAGGCAGCATGGCCTGGGTGTAAAGCTCATTATCAACATGTACCTCGCAGTTTGAACTGAGCAAAAAAACAAAAATTGAATTTCACCCTAAACTCACAAATTGTTGTTACATTTCTGTTTGTGTTGAGATTAAACAAACAAGATGCAACATGTTGATCAGCAAGCTTTAGTGTTGGTCGAGTCCGGCTGCCTGTTTCCCTCCGCCCAAAGTGTTAATGCTAAGCTAGGCTATCCACAACATGCTGACTTCCAGCTCTGTATGAAATAGTTTAACGTGATAAAGATCTTCTCTCAAGAAGATGAAAGAAAACAAATATCTTTATTTCCCAAAATGTTGAGCTAACCTTTGAAGGGAAACTGAAGGTTAATTGTTGCAGCTACGTAATCATCAAACATTAAAGTGTCCCTTTTTCTAAATGAAATACTTTTTTTCTGGCTAATTGTCCGAGCCGAGCACTAAATGATTGACCTTGGGAAAGATGCATGTCTAAACATTTCCTCCTGTTAATTATTTTAGGAAACTCAGCCTTTTATCGCTAAATTCTTCACTCTCTTTTCTGTCTTTTACGGCTCACATTTCTTGTCCTTGCCTTTCTCTCTCCTTCTCTTGTTTGTCCCTCCTCTCTCCCTGTTGTTTCTCTGGTGTCTTCAGCTCTTAAGTCCGTGCCCTTCACGGCTCGCTCTGCCAAGCGCTCCTCTCGTCTCTTCTGCGACTCCGTCTTCAGCGAAGAGGTGACTTCATAAGATCCCTCGCTGCTCTGTACTGTCCTGCTCACAGCAGCTGCTTCTCTCTCACTGCACCTCTGACACTCTCAGAGGAACATGTACAGCTTTATCTTTACCTGGGGAACTCTCATGTATGTGTTCATGTCATATTACAGTCTGACTCAGTGATTTGAAGCACAAAAATACTGTGGTCACAAAATGTTTAATTAAAACAAGACACAGGTTAAAGCCACCTTTTAACACACAGCTACATACATGACTATAAGCACAAAACAGGGGGTGTCCACATACTTTTGTCTACACAGTATATTTAAAATCCTCGTAAATGTACTTTCTCTCTGGAAGTAATTGCAGTTACAAAATTTTACACAGTCACATACAGACAATGACATATTAGACTGCAACATTATTTACTATACTTGTAAAGATATACTGCACAGTGATCTATTTGTAAGAAAATATTTATTGCATTTTGTGTTGCATACTATACTGTTGCACTTTATTACAGTTTTTTGTCTCATACTGTTCAATGACTTTTCTTCTGATGGCAAACTACTACAGCTGTTTTCATGACATTTCACTGACATAGCATACTTTGACTTTTTCTCATATATTTTTTATGACATATTATACAATGACTTTTTTCCTCAATTTTTTTTATGGCATACTAAACGACAACTTCTTCGCATGATTTTTTAAGACATACAATACCATGAATTTTTCATATTATTTAAGACATACTTTATTGACTTTTTTCATGAATTAATTTAATTTAATTTAATTATTAATAATTTAATGACATAGTTTACTATGATATTTTTCTTGATTTTGAATGACATACTATACTACAATTTTTTAAATCCACTTTTTATGACATACTATACTCATACGTACTATACTATTTTTTGTGCCCTACTATACTACATGTTTTTTTTTCCTAATTTTGTAGTATACTTTATGACATTTTTAAAGTCATCCACCATTTTGTGTAAGCTTTGGTTCTCCAGCTCGAGGCTTTTGATGCGACTGAAGATTTCTCCTCGATCAGCTGTTCTTTGTATGACATCGTATGACACGACTCCTTTTTGTTACATTTTTTACAGCCTACTACATTATGAGATTTTTTTATGACATACCATACTGACACTTTCTCCAGACTTTTCAAGGCTCTACTGTGACATTTTTATGTCATACTTTCCTATGATTTTGAGCGCTTTCCTGATTTTTTTTATTGCGTACTTTTTACTATGAGGCTTTTTTGTATGTCATACTGTGCCCTTTGTTTATTTTATCACATAGTACACTCTGACTTTTTGATGACATTTTTATCACATTCTATACAATGTTTTTCACAGGATTTTTTATGACATTTTCAGTGACCCTTCATTATATACTTGGACATTTGACATTTTTAATGCATATTGTATGATGAATTCTTTTTCTGAAATTTGCTTTAGGTAAGTCTTTTAATGCTGAACTTTAACTTCAGTATGACATCTGGAAACTTCCTCCACCACTGGACATGACTAGTTAATAGTACACGTGTTACAAATGTGTGCATCACCTGTTTTGTCTCCTGCTGTTGCTCATTGTGTTTGTTCTTTGTCCTCTGTCTCAGATTTAAGGAATCAGCCGTACAGACGGACAGACGCTGGCAGACACAGCGCCAAGTGGAAACCAGGACAACAGCTGCACGTTTCCTCAGACATCTCCCTCTGAAACATACTGCAGACCACACTGACCGCTTCAACTATAAAAGTACAAAAAGATCAGGCACTGAACTCACCATGGCAACCATCTTGTTGTCTCGTGCATGTTTAAGAATGCAGAGGTGAAAACGCATGTTTCAGATAAAGACTTCAATCTCAAACTGTTCTCACACAAATATTTTTGTGTTGGTGTCTGAATAAAGTAAAGGCTTGGACGACTGTAGAGCCGTTGTGTGATTTGAATGATTGAACGTTAACGAGGGTGAATCTTAGCTGTACTCGATGTCAATGACACTGGATGTCATCAGAGCTCATTAAGACAATTACATGGAAGAATTCAGCTGATTTGTAAAGAGAGAGTTTCATTAATGCTGCTCAGCTCAGAGTGAACCTTCAAATCATTAGACACAAAGTTGGACACACAGAACACTCACACATTATTTACACAGTTCTCTTAAAAATGCTCAATTCATGATTTTTTTAAAAATTAGTTTATTTTAAATATAATATTAATTATGGCTATCCATCTTTCTGTCTTGTAGAAGGTCTCAAGATTTAAGCTGAAAATTTGTTATATATTTAAATTATTTTTAATACTGAAGTGTAAGTATGAGTAACGTCAACTTTGCTTCTGCGTTTCAATAAATAAACCATTTTATACCGTTCTTGATTTTGTGTCTTGCTTTTTTTCTGACATGCTTTACTATGACTTTATGACTGATTATTAACGTCATACTATCACAGACTTTTTAATGCCAGATTGTTCTTTTTATGTCATTTTATTATGTCGGTATACTTTGCCTTTTTTCCTGATTTTTTTTCTGTGACAAACTGGATTACTTTTTCTTTTTAATTTTATGATGTACGATCACTTTTTGATAAAATTTTTAATTACATACATACATATGACTTTTGTTAGGAAATAACACTGATGTTTATGATTTATGACAGTATACTATGACTTTTGACATTTTTTTCATGAAAATTTGACATGCTATACTATGAGGTTTTTTACATGGTTTTGGACGACATTCTATACTATGACGATTTTTCATGATTTCGGACGACATGCTATACTGTGACTTTTTTACATGATTTTGGACGACATGCTATACTATGACGATTTTTTCATCATTTTTTACGACATGCTATACTATGAATTTTTTACATGATTTTGGACGACATTCTATACTATGACGATTTTTCATGATTTCGGACGACATGCTATACTGTGACCTTTTTACATGATTTTGGACGACATGCTATACTATGACGTTTTTTTCATCATTTTTTACGACATGCTATACTATGAATTTTTTACATGATTTTGGACGACATTCTATACTATGACGATTTTTCATGATTTCGGACGACATGCTATACTGTGACTTTTTTACATGATTTTGGACGACATGCTATACTATGACTTTTTTACATGATTTTGGACGACATGCTATTCTTTGACTTTTTTACATGATTTTGGACGACATACTATACTTTGACTTTTTTCATGATTTTTTTTCTATGACAAACTGGATTACTTTTTCTATTTTAATTTTATGATGTACGATCACTTTTTGATGAAATTTTTAATTACATACATACATATGACTTTTGTTAGGAAATAACACTGATGTTTATGATTTATGACAGTATACTGTGACTTGACATTTTTTTCATGAAAATTTGACATGCTATACTATGACGTTTTTTTCATCATTTTTTACGACATGCTATACTACGACGTTTTTTTCATCATTTTTTACGACATGCTATACTATGACTTTTTTACGTGATTTTGGACAACATGCTATTCTATGACGTTTTTTCATGATTTTGGACGACATGCTATACTATGACTTTTTTACGTGATTTTGGACAACATGCTATTCTATGACTTTTTTCATGATTTTGGACGACATGCTATACTATGACTTTTTTACGTGATTTTAGACAACATGCTATACTATGATGTTTTTACGTGATTTTAGACAACATGCTATACTATGATGTTTTTACATGATTTTGGACGACATGCTATACTATGACATTTTTTCATGAATTTGGACGACATGCTATACTGTGACTTTTTTACATGATTTTGGACGACATGCTATACTGTGACTTTTTTTCATGATTTTGGACGACATGCTATACTATGACTTTTTTTCATGATTTTAGACGACATGCTATACTGTCATTTTTTTACATGATTTTGGACGACGACATGCTATACTGTCATTTTTTTACATGATTTTGGACGACATGCTATACTGTGACTTTCTTTCATGATTTTGGACGACATGCTATACTGTGACTTTTTTACATGATTTTGGACGACATGCTATACTGTGATTTTTTTACATGATTTTGGACGACATGCTATACTATTACGTTTGACTATGACATTTCTGAATAATTTTATTTAAAAACGTATATTGTATTGTATGCCATATGGTATGTCAAAAAATGAATAAATGAATCATGAAAAAATCTTTGTATACTAAGCCATACAAATTTGAGGAAGAAGTCATAATAGAGTAAGCAAAAAAAAAACTTATTGAAAAACAGTCAAAGTAAATAGTATAATGATAGCATAGTATTCCACAATAACATTCCGTGGTGAAAAAGTAAGATAGGATGTCATAAAAAATATGACATAAGTCATAGTAAACTGTGTCAAAACATGTCATGCAAAATGTTATAGTAAAGCAGGTTTTTAAAATTAATCATGAAAAAAGTCATAGTATGGTACGTCATCCAAAATCATGAAAAAACATCACAGTATAGCATGTCGTCCAAAATGATGAAAAAACGTCATGGTATAGCATGTCGTCATAACTCATGAAAAAACGTCATAGTATAGCATGTCGTCCAAAATGATGAAAAAACGTCATAGTATAGCATGTCGTCCAAAATGATGAAAAAACGTCATGGTATAGCATGTCGTCCAAAATGATGAAAAAACGTCATTGTACAGCATGTCGTCCAAAATCATGAAAAAACGTCCTGGTATAACATGTTGACCAAAATCAGTAAAAAAAAAAATTCATAATAAGGCATGTCGTCCAAAATCATGTCAAAACGTCATAGTATAGCATGTCGTCCAAAATCATTAAAAAAAGTCACAGTATAGCATATAGTTCAAGCTAATGAAAAAACGTCATAGTATAGTATGTTGTCCAAAAATATGAGAAAACGTCACAGTATAGCATGTTGTCCAAAAATATGAGAAAACGTCACAGTATAGCATATAATTCAAGCTAATGAAAAAAAGTCATAGTATAGCATGTCGTCCAAATTCATGAAAAAATGTCATAGTATAGCATGTCGTCCAAAAATATGAGAAAACGTCACAG
>NC_065518.1:1611094-1623309 GCF_006386435.1 Epinephelus moara | reverse complement strand
AAAAGTCATAGTATAGCATCTCGTCCATAACCATGAAAAAAGTCATAGTATAGCATGTCGTCCAAAACCATGAAAAAACGTCATAGTATAGTATGTTGTCGAAAACCATGAAAAAAGTCATAGTATAGCATGTCGTCCATCACCATGAAAAAAAGTCATAGTATAGCATGTCGTCCATAACTATGAAAAAAGTCATAGTATAGCATGTCGTCCAAAACCATGAAAAAACGTCATAGTATAGCATGTCGTCCAAAACCATGAAAAAATGTCATAGCATAGCATGTCGTCCAAAACCATGTAAAAACGTCATAGTATAGTATGTTGTCGAAAACCTTGATAAAACGTCATAGATCAAACTGTGGCTTTTTCATAATATTTTTCTGGAATAATAAAAAAATCAAGTAACAAATCGCAGATTCTTTCCTCCAATAGTGGCCCGACTGGCTGTTCGTAAGCTATTTCGGAATGTTTAAGTTTGAGCAGTGTCAAATGTCATAAAGTTAAATACAGTTATTCTCTATAGTTTATTTTAAAGTTTAGACTTTGGGTTTTAGAACTGACAATTTCTGTAAACATAAAAATAACACACCTTTTTCTTTTGACTCAAAGAAATCTCTAGCTTGTGGAAATGTTTAAAGCACTTCCCCTGTGTGGATCTTAACTTTCCATCTGCTGTAACAACCTCCAACGCTGAGTTTAAGAGTTCAGTTACACGACATTGCAAACATCTGAAACTGTATGCCAGCTGTTAGTTTGTTGAATGGAGAATAAAATGGCTTCAAGTAGAGACAGCAGCAGATGCTGTTGAGCACATTACACATAAGTGACAAAATGCAGAAACTGCAGCCGTGCAATGACAAAGCACCTCTGCATTTGAACATCACGACAGCGCTGAGTTTTAGACACTTACACTGAGTGTGACAGGTGCAGAGGAGAAGAGGAATCAGAGCAGGAACAGCTCACAAAAATACTAAAATAACCAGCTGAGAAGAAGCCAGTGTTTCATGTCTGAAAAACAAACACCACCATCTCTGAAAACACACTGGAGGTTTAAACCCATACTGATAATCCTTTCCTCTTCTGCGTAATTTAGAGTTTAGAAACTATGGCAGGAAAACAGATTGTTTCTGGTGGTGACCTTTGATCTCTGCAGAGCTTTAATCGATCAAAGATAAAAACAACAACAACAAAAGACAGAAAGCTTGGTGAGATTTCCTGCTGAGAGCCGCTCTTATGTGGCCAATTACTGCGCTTCATCCCGACACTTGCGGTCAGAGCTCTGAGTACTTAATCAGCTGGTATTTCCTCCAGCTGCTCACATCTAATGCAGCAAAGTTTCTACAAATGAGTCGAGAGGGATTTGAGCTATAACTTTACATGTAACGGTCAACATCTATTACAACTGTGCTAACTGTGCTGCAGCATTTCTCTTTAACTGATCATAAACTCATGGTTTCAGTCATTTTTCAGGCAGGAAAGTAAAAACTTCGCAGCTTCTCAAATGTGATGATTTCATGCATTTTTATTGTCAGATATTAAAGTTAATGGATCATTTTGTACCGTTGGTCAGTTAAAACAAACATTTGAATGCATCAGCTTCAACTGTGGGACACTAAAGTGAACTTCATGAATTTCACAAGACTGGTTTTCATTTCACATGATGGGAGGGGAATAAGAAGACATTAAACACTAAGCAGAGATTCCTTTAATAACGTTAATAAAGAATTTACAGTGTGTGCTGTAAATCTGATTTAATTCTGATGGTAGGTAATAAAAATCTACTGGATTATTACAGTTACTGCCAGTTAAATGATTACTGCAGATTTACAACTTATCTTACAGTATTTCTCTGCACACCACCTTAAAGGTCCAGCGTGTGAGATTTAGAGATTTAGAATTCCCTGTGTTTATTGTTCAGGAGATTTTTAGCGGGAGCTGAATTATCTCCAGAGGTCTCTTCCTCTCCAAAACAAACACAGCTGCTGATGTCATGAATCAGCTGAGGAAGGACCCAAATGCAACTGATAAAAAACATCCAGCAAGGCAAGAAACACAAAGGTCAAATCAAAGAAAAAACAAAATTAAACTGAAAACCAATCGGGAAAATACGATGAACTCCAAACAGAACACGGAGCAGGGAACGACACCATGAACAGGGATGAGCACAGACAAACTGACAGGGAACAAAGGGAAACACACAGGTACACACACACACACACACACACACACACACACAGAAAACTGATCACAAGAACCAGACACAGCTGGAGCAGGTGGACACAGGCAAAAGGAGGGAAATAGGGATTGGGTTACAATAAGGGTGTGGAGGGGAACACTACGGTGGAGCAAACAAGACTAAGGCCTAGTCCACACGGACCCGTGTACTTCTAAAACCGTGTATTATTCTATGCGATTTGGCTGTTTGGCCACACGCAGCTGCACTTTTGGGCCACTGAAACCGTGTTTCTTTGAAACTGGAGTCCAGGGTGAAGTTTTTGGAAGACTCCGGTGCCAGCGGTTGTGTGTAGATAGGATAACCGCAGTATTTTATTACCTGTCTCCACTGTTTGACGTCAGAGCGACAGTAAATAGCTAGTGAAATGGCAGACCAAACAAACACAACACAAATATTTGTGAGCGTGCTTATCTGCTATCTGCTCTCTTTGGATGGCATATCCAGCTGCTCGACCTAACGACCAACAAAGGAGGCTGCTCCTGTTGCTAGCTACCCCAACTACACTACCATGTGAGCAGCGACGGGCCTGCCAACAGAGGTTCTGGATCCAGCCGGGTCGGACCACCATTGGAAGGCCCGTCGCTGCTTTCGTGGTAGTGTAGTTGGTCGTTCAGGCCATAGATATCATATATATATATCTATGGTTCAGGCGCCTCTGCTGTTGAATTAGGTCGTGCTATTTTTGTGGATCGGGTTGTTTTTATCTTCCGCGCTTCCCTATTCCAGTATTGACTCTGACCTCTGATTGGTTAAAATGGCCTTTCTGTTAGAAGTTACACGCCACCTACTGCTTTGGCATGTGTATTACATCACTTGGTAGCGGGTTTTGCGGTTTCGTGTGGGTATCATATTTTTTTATCACACCACTCATGGACAATTTTTTTTTGGAAACCAGAGCCCGAAAAACTTTGGTTTCAGAAGCACACAGATCCGTGTGGACTAGACCTAAAACAGAACAGGTGTGAGGGGAAGACTCTGCGAACAGGGAAGGACTACTGACACAGGTGTGACAGAAAAGAGGCGGGAAAATACACAAAGACAGGAAGTAAAACCAAACATGACACATGAGGAGAGAATCTACAAAATAAAACAGGAAACAGATTCAACATGAATGAGTAACATGAAACAATGAAGAACACACACAGAAAACTCCAAAACAACAGAATATAAAAAAACAGGATCATCACAGCTGACTTATATAAAGCATTTAAAAAACTCATCACAGAGCAGCTGCCAACTATGGTGCTCAACACAAAAACACAAATGGCCCTATCCAGAGTCACTTTTGAGTGATTACACACATATATACACAGACATATATATACACACACATATAACTTGGCAGATGTCTCGTCTTGGTGACACAGCATCCACCATGCCTTCCACCTCCTGTTATAAAGTCAGCTCATGAACTACATCACTTTAAAAACGTTGATATGAAACGTATGAAACATACAAATGTGATGCATTTGTGTTTTGCAGAGACGTACAACGCCAACATATTCCTCAGCTGATTTTAATGACCTCTCTTCACCAGTGTTTCAGTTGTGTTCACTGTAACTGACTCACACACATTAATTTCTATACAGTATGAAAACAGTTTCACATGCAGTTGAGAGTTATTATCAGTTCAACAGGTTTTGATTTTTGTCCAGTTCTTGTTCAACAACCAGCCTCAGTGTTTCCTCAGTGAGACCAGAAGTGTATCTACTTCTGTTTTCGTCTCTTCCACTTCCTCTGTGATTTTCTGGCTTTGTCTCGCTGCTTCTTCAAAACTGGAAACAAACTGTGGCAGATCTGTCGTCCTCTGACAGTCACTGATCGTTGTCTCCATCCTGGTCACAGAAGTCAGAGTCTGTGCTGTCTGTGCAGCTACACCGCGCACGACTTCTCTGGAGGCCATTTTGTCGCTGATCACATTCACCTTCAGTGACTCTGTTTTCTGTTCTTTGAAATATTTTCTTTCACAAAAAATTACTGACTAAATAAACTGCAAACCTTGCAGCATACAACCCACCAAAACCACCACCAACTGCACCGCCTGCTGCACCAACTGTGCCACCGAAAATACCACCAACTGCACCACCAGTTGCACAGCCGATGGTGAACCACGCTACATCACCTGCTACACCATCAACTGGGCTATTAGTCCCTTTAGCTGCAGCGCAGATTGCACCACCGACAGTGCCGCTGAACACTCCTCCAACTGTTCCACCTAAAACACTGCCGACAAAGCCAACAGTTGCACCGACTGCGTCAATATGGCCGTAAAATCTGGCACAGGTTGCTGCACCCACTGCTCCCAATGCTCCCCCAGCTCCACCAGTAACACCACCACAAGCTGCACCAACCATTCCTCCAAACACACTGAGCAGACTTGGATCTATTTTATTCTTAGAAATGTCCTTTTGCATTTCACGAAGTCGAGCAGCCGTCAGCGTGAGGCTCTCTGACGCTCTCTGGAGATGAGCCATACGTTGACTGTAGAGGCGTATAAAGGACGTGAAACTTGTTATGCGTTCGTCTTTTAGGTCAGGTGATGCAGCGGATGTTCTGGAGTTTTCCATCTTTGTGTTTTTTCCTTCACAATAATCCACCTGATGGAGGCAAAGTTGTCACTTGATGAAAGATTAGTGTTCAGTTACTGGACGAAGTTTAAGGTCCAGAAATCGACGGTCGATTCACAGAAATAAAACCAGGAGTGATCGTCAGTGCAGAGGCTGCATGTTCTTGGTTTTCCACCTGAGAATAAAAAAAGAAAAACATTTCAGCTCGTTGGTTGTGTAAAATAATGGCTAACAACTTAAATAAATTTTACAAGAAATGCACACAAACAAAACACCCCTGGGTGTCACTTACTGAGCTGTAATTTTGACATTTAACTCATCTGCCTTAAATGTACGGAGGCCAAAGAAAGCCTCTGAAATATTTACAGGCTTCAAAAAAGATAATTAAATGTTTTAATTTATTTGCATTAAAGAGAATCAAGAACACATTTAAACCTGCAATAAGCTGTAAACACAACATCAATATAAAATCACATTTTAGGTTCATGTGGTGAACTTGTTGTCAAACTTTGCTTATTGACACATCCAATTTTTTATTTTGTTCAACAATAAAATAAAAATATAATTGATCTGGCTGTCTGATTCCATTTTGATATTCACTCAAGCATTATTATCAATATTATTATAACGAGATAAAAATAAATTGCAAAAACAGCTTTAAAAAGACTTTCAGTAATTGTATTTACTCATGTGTCCGTCCATCATATTCCATTTTCTCCTGCTTATAATTTACATTTCATGATCGCTTTAATTTAAATGTGTGTGCAGTGCATTTAATTAAAAAAATATTTTTTTATTTTAATCTAATTATTTCCACAGAGCAGCTGTGACATGTGGAGTGTATTAGATAAATAAAGGATCAACATAAAGAAGTTTAATGACACAAAGAATAATTTTAAATGCTTTTAAAAATGAATGTTGATATTGCATTTTAAAATGCAATGAATCAATTTGTTATTTAAGGATAAAAATTGGAAAATTTTAAATTTAATTTTGATCGAAGCTCCATGGTGGCGAGGTACCAGGTGTGGATGGGATTCGTCCTACGATGCTGAAGGCTCCGAAAGTTGATGGGCTGACACGTCTTCTCAGTGTCACATGGAGGTCTAGTACGGTACCTGTGGCGAGGCAGACTTTTTAAAAAGGGGGGCTTGATAACCTGCTCTCACTCTGAAGTCATTGAAATCTGGTGCTTGGGCAACTTGCTGCATCAGACACTGACTAAAAAGCCGTCCTTTAACATCAGCATGATACACAGCTGGTCTCTGTCATAGTTTAGCGGCGACTGGCCGGGGAAAGTTTATTCCAAGGTGCGGGAAAGGAGTCAGCACCTCCAAATCTGAGATCATGGTTCTCTGCTGGAAAACAGTAGATTGCCCCCTCCGGGTTGGAGAGAGTTACTGCCTCAAGCGAGGGAGTTCAAGTATCTCGGGGTCTTGTTGACGAGTGAGGGTAGAATGGAGCATGAGATGGATCGGCGGTTTGACGCTGGACTGTTGTGGTTCAGAGGGAGCTGAGCCAGAAAGCAAAGCTTTCTATTTCCTGGTCCATCTCCGTCCCAACCCTCACCTATGGTCATGAGCTCTGGGTAGTGACTGAAAGAATGAGGTCACAGATACAAGCGTCTGAAATGAGTTTCCTCTGTAGGGTGTCTGGGCTCAGCCTTAGAGATAGGGGGAGGAGTCAGACATCTGGAGGGAGCTCGGAGTAGAGCTGCTGCTCCTTCATGTTGAGGTGGTTCAACATCTGATCAGGATCCTCCTGGTCCAGCTGGTAGGAGGCCCTGGGGCAGACCCAGAACACACTGGAGGGATTATATATCTCATCTGGCCTGGGAACGCCTCGGGGTCCTCCAGGAGGAGCTGGAAAGCGCTACTGAGGAGAGGGACGTCTGAGTACTTTGCTCAGCCTCAGCCACATGAAAATTGATGGATGGAAATTCTTTATTTGTATTCATATTATTATATTATTTGATATCTACCATTAATAGATTTTTCAAAATCCATTAACTTTTTCACACTTTCTAAAAATCTATATTTATTTGTGTGGCACACTTGACATTTCATACTTGAGAGTCTTGGCATGAAGCACTCTAAAATGTGTGTTACTGTTTTCACACACACTGAATCTTTCCATTTCGGGAACAAAGAAATAATCTACCAAACACAAATGTCCTTACTTTTTGTGCTTAGTTTATAATATGTTTTAAAATTCATTAACTTAATCACATATTTTAAAAATGATATTTATTTGTGTGGCACTCTTGACACTCCATACCAAATGAGTCTTGGCATGAAGCACTCTAAAATGGGCGTTACTGTTTTCACTCTGCAGCTTTTCCAGTTTGGGAAGTTTGTATCTGAATTAACAACTGCAGCGAGTGTTTCTTCTTCTTCTACTGTGTGAACATGTTTTCACATACCAGGGATCACATTAAAATCTCAACAGCAAGCTGCTACAATGTGTAAATCATGAGGTGTTGAATACGATGTCAGTGACTGAACCAGGAGTTTTAACTTGTTACGGCAGATTCAGGTCAGTTTTATTTGTACTCACAGTCTCGTCTGTTCCACTTGTTTGAATGAAACACCAGCTGCTGTTTGCAGACGCAGGTGAAGTCACATCCACACAGCCTGACTGCATTCAAAGGACAGAAAGGAAACAGGAAGAGGAGGAGTGACAGCAGGAGGGAGGAGGTGTTACACTGAAACACTTCCAGGTGCTTCCAGAAGAAAACAGGAAGCATCAAACAGCTGTAACACTGCTCAGTTTGTGTCATTAAAGCTCAACAAATAAATTAAAACTGAATTGAACTGATCTGAATATTAGATTATTATATTGATTAATTTCTCTCTAAATCTGTAAATCAGACATTTTAAATTAACCACAGATCGATACTTTGGATTTTTTATTGGACGGACATTTCTGTATTCAGCGAACCACGGATGATCCTGAACAGTAACACATTCTATACTTTGACTCTTCCATACCATTTTGATTGCATACAAAAATATGACATTTGTACACTATACTCTGCCTTTCTGCATAATTATTTTATGATATATTGAACTATGACTCTGACATAAAAACTTCACAGGTTGCAGCTTCTCAAATGTTTTGATTTCATGCATTTTTGTTGTCAGATATTAAAGTTACCAGATTATTTTGGAGCGTTGAAAAAAATATTTGAATAAATCAACTTGGACTGTGGGACATTATAATGAGCATTTTTCGATATGTCAATATCTGCAGACTGATTTTAATCATTTCATTTTTATTCTTAAAGTAAAACACGAAACACAGCAGAATATACATGAATTAAATTAAAACAAGAATACAGTATTTTTATATACAGATGTGATATCACATCCCAAAGCCAGTACAAAGAAATATTAAGGAAACTGATTAGTTTTCATTTCACATAAAAATTAAACGCTAAAGATCATCAGAGATTTCTGTGTGAATAGAGAGTTTACAGTGTGCGCTGTTTAGCATTAAAAAAATTGTGTATTTCAGACTCAAAACAAAAAAATGAAAACACAAAAACACAATGTCCCTCTCTAGAGCTAGTTTGTCCATTCTGGGCTACTGTAGAAACACTGCAGTGCAACATGGTGATCTCTGTAGACGAGGACCCGCTCCCTGCGTAGATACAAACGTCTCCTCTGAGGTAACGAAAACACTATTTTCCACTGATTCTACACTGAAGAAAACATGCATGATAAATAAGTATATAAAGAACTGCTGTTCATGTTGGAAACAAGCCCACATGTTGCTATAAAACACCCAGGTTTGATGGCTGCTGAAGTAACAACACAACAATGACTCACTGAAACATTGTTGTTTGTTGGTCTTGAACAGCGGTCTGCAGCTTGGCAGACGTCTCGCCTTGGTGACACAGCAACCACCATCCCCTCCACCTCCTGTGACACAGTCAGCTTATGAACTACGTCACTGTAAAAATGTATGAAAACAGTTTCACATGCAGTTGAGAGTTATTATCAGTTCAACAGGTTTTGATTTTTGTCCAGTTCTTGTTCAACAACCAGCCTCAGTGTTTCCTCAGTGAGACCAGAAGTGTATCTACTTCTGTTTTCGTCTCTTCCACTTCCTCTGTGATTTTCTGGCTTTGTCTCGCTGCTTCTTCAAAACTGGAAACAAACTGTGGCAGATCTGTCGTCCTCTGACAGTCACTGATCGTTGTCTCCATCCTGGTCACAGAAGTCAGAGTCTGTGCTGTCTGTGCAGCTACACCGCGCACGACTTCTCTGGAGGCCATTTTGTCGCTGATCACATTCACCTTCAGTGACTCTGTTTTCTGTTCTTTGAAATATTTTCTTTCACAAAAAATTACTGACTAAATAAACTGCAAACCTTGCAGCATACAACCCACCAAAACCACCACCAACTGCACCGCCTGCTGCACCAACTGTGCCACCGAAAATACCACCAACTGCACCACCAGTTGCACAGCCGATGGTGAACCACGCTACATCACCTGCTACACCATCAACTGGGCTATTAGTCCCTTTAGCTGCAGCGCAGATTGCACCACCGACAGTGCCGCTGAACACTCCTCCAACTGTTCCACCTAAAACACTGCCGACAAAGCCAACAGTTGCACTGACTGCGTTAATATGGCCACAAAATCTGGCACAGGTTGCTGCACCCACTGCTCCCAATGCCCCCCCAACTCCACCAGTAATACCACCACAAGCTGCACCAACCATTCCTCCAAACACACTGAGCAGACTTAGCAGTGGCTTATTCTCAGAAATGTTCCTTTGCATTTCACGAAGTCGAGCAGCTGTCAGCGTGAAGCTCTCTGACGCTCTCTGGAGACGATCTCTACGTTGACTGTAGACGCGTATAAAAGACGTCAAACTTGTTATGAGTTCGTCTTTTAGGTCAGGTGAAGCAGCGGATGTTCCATAAGCCACGGAGCCACCTTCAAAATCAAATAAGTTTTCCATGTTTGTGTGTTTTATCTTCCACAATAATCCACCTGATGACTGGGGCGAAGTCGTCACGTGATGGAAGATTTGTGTTCAGTTATTGGACAAAGTTTAGGATCCAGAAATCGACGGTTCATTTTAAGAAAACTAAACCAATGTCGAGGCTGAAATTTTCGCTGTTCTGCCTGAAAATGAAAAACAGAAGAGAATTTAAAACTTGTATCAACGTTAAATATTAAGTAAAAACTTTAAATTAATGCCATCGCTGTACAGAGAAAGACAAAACAGGAGCTTTTTATGCCAAGTGTCTAAATTAACATCACATTTATGGAGGCTGAAGAAAGCCACAAAAACATTTACAGGCTTTTACAATAAAAACAGAAATCATTTAAATGTATTCATTTAATTAGCATCTTAGAGAAGCACTAATATATATTTAAGGTTGTGATAACTGATTCTTTTTAAAACCTTTTTTTATTACCTTCAGGGGCAGCAGAACAAGCTATAACCATTTAACACATTAACATTTTATCCCCTTTTAAGTTTGTACGAGAAACTTGATAGCAAACACTCATTTTGATTTTATTTTACGCAAAAAAAAGGAAAAGCAATTTATTTCAGCATTTTTGGATTGCATTTGCTTGTGACTGCTTATTGTGTTCCATCTCATGATCACTTTGATTTAAATACGTATGAGCAGTAACTCTAATTTAAACTTAAAATAAAGTTTTTTCCACAGAGCAGCTGCTACATGTTTAACTAATTAACCCTTTGAAACCTGAGCAAACTGGCTTGGTCAAGGAAAATGAGTTAAAAAAAATAAATAAATAAATAAATAAATGAAATACAGAAACTTAAAAACAATCAAACAAGAAAATTACCTGGAAAAAGTATTTTAAAATTCTAATAATTCTGTAGCATAATTTAAAAAGGTAATGACAAGAATAATTATTAAGATAGTTGTTTTATATAATTTGTCATTCTGTTAAAAAAAAAAGGTATTATTCTTTGTTAATTTGCAAATTGTGGGACATTTCTTGCCTCGTGACTCAATGCCTTTTCCCCATGTTTTTTTTGAAAAAAGAAATCGCACCAATTATCTCAGAGTTCAAAGGGTTAAATGCTTGTGAAAGGCTTCTGAAATAAACACAAAAAATTGATTTCGCTCCAGGTTTCAAAGGGTTAAAGTGAAGAATTAAAAAATAAATAAATAAATAAGTCTGATAACACAAAGGATAATTTAAAAAATACTCAATAACTTTTTAAATTAATTTTGATTCTATTTTAAAATCGAATTGAATCATAATTTAAAGATGGAATAAGACTAAAAACTGAGTATTTTGTATTACATTATTTGATATCTAAACACACATTTATTTAATTGCTCTATAATTCATTTTAAAATTCATTAACTTAATCACACATTTTAAAAATCTATATTTATTTGTGTGGCACTCTTGACACTTCATACCAAATGAGTCTTGGCATGAAGCACTCTAAAATGGGCGTTACTGTTTTCACTCTGCAGCTGTTCCAGTTTGGGAAGTTTGTATCTGAACAACTGCAGCAAGTGTTTCTTCTTCTTCTACTGTCTGAACATGTTCTCACATACCAGGGATCACATTAAAATCTCAAAACTGACCTGAATCTGCTGTAACAAGTTAAAACTCCTGGTTCAGTCACTGACATCGTATTCAACACCTCATGATTTACACATCTCTGGCTGTGTGTTGAATTTAGTCCTCTGAGTTATTTCACACCAGAACGTATTGTAGCAGCTTGTTGTTATTTGTACTCACAGTCTCGTCTGTTCCACTTGTTTGAATGAAACACCAGCTGCTGTTTGCAGACGCAGGTGAAGTCACATCCACACAGCCTGACTGGGTTCAAAGGACAGAAAGGAAACAGGAAGAGGAGGAGTGACAGCAGGAGGGAGGAGGTGTTACACTGAAACACTTCCAGGTGCTTCAAGAAGAAAACAGGAAGCATCAAACAGCTGAAAGGCCCAATTCCAATCCGGCCCCTAAAGACTCAAGCCCTGAACCCTCACTGACTTAACTGACGTAAGCTGTAAGTGATTGAGTGTGAGAGTCTGAAAGGGCTCTGGATGCTATAAATAGGAATGGGACAGCACTTATCCCCCTCTCTACAAAATGTTGTTGACACTGGCGGCTCTGGGTGTGATCATTTATCGGTTATTGTCAGCATATATTCCACACACAAAGAATATATATCTATATATATCTATAGACAGATGGATAGATAGATAGATCTATCTATCCATCTATATCTATATATATATAGATAGATATATAGATATATATTCTTTGTGTGTGGAATATAACCACTGGTATTCCTCTGACTTCATGTGTGTTTATGTACCATCTTAAATCCTTGTTAATGTAATGTTTCATTGTTTATCTATCTGTTTTTTTCGCTCTCCTTCCATAACGTTAC
>NC_065518.1:1607791-1609481 GCF_006386435.1 Epinephelus moara | reverse complement strand
TGCTGGAAAGAAATATAAAGTTATCTTTAACATCTCTAGCTAACGTTAGCTAAAGTTAGCCTAACGTTAGCTCCTAGCTGCGTTGTTCATCATGTCACCTTGTTTGCTGGGAGTTCATTAGCCTATTTTGTTCTAGTTTTGTACTTTGGTGATCGTACATCATTGTTAGCTGTTGTCCAAAGGGCTCTAGTTAAGCTAACGTTAACTTCTGGAGCTTAGCTTCATTAACTTATCTGTAATGGCAGAGATAACAAAGGTTGACTACTCCCACTACTGTGAAGTGACTGACTGAATAAAAACACATCTACTATAGCAGCTCTCTGGCTCTGCAGGCAGGTGATAGTGGAAAAGGGACTCAGTTCTTTTTGTGTTCACATTGTCAGTTTATTTCAAAGAGGACTCAGACCTCTTTCTGGTCACACTACAGCTCTGATGGGGCCTCAGTCCTCTTTGTTATTGATATAGTTTTGACGTGACACTGCAGTGTGGTTATGAAGCCTCTCGCTTTCAGATGAACTTAAAACTGGAGGAGAACCTCAGTGTGTCTGTGCTGCAGACTGTTGCTGTTTGATTTGTTCTACGTTCCACATCTGGAGACGTGCAGTATCTTCTGTGGACCAAACTGCTCCTCGTCCTGTGTCCTTGGAAGCGTTACAGGCCGATGTGGTTTCGTCTGTTTTTTCAAGCGTCCCAGGTCAACAGCATGTGATCTAGAGGGCTGAATACAGTGGCAAAGAGCAAAGTGAATCTGGAGCGCTTTGTATTCACAAGGTGTAGGTTATGTGAACTCTAGGTGACAGTCAGATGTTATGTACAGGAGCAGAGGAGCAGAGGAGGAAGATGTCAAAAGGAGGTGTTCAAGCTAAAATGAAAAGTTAAGTTGCTCCTTTACCTCTGCTGTTATTCTATTAAGGCTCACTTAAGTCTTTAAAGTCCAATAAACATAGATCAGTCCATAATTAAAATCACCGTCCGTACAGGAATAGTCTGACATTTACAGAAACATTAACCTTATTCTCTTTGTTGATCAGCGTTGGATATAAAGGTCGACATGTCTCCTGTCTGTGAGGACCTGTCTGTGGCTCCTCTCTGCTAACAGCTCACCTCCTCAGGAATCATTAAAGTTTCATCTAATCTAAATAAACGCCAGCCGACCTCATCACTCCACAGCTCAGATCTAATTGAGCACATATTTGTTGAGTTTTAGCCGCTGTTAGTTTTAAACTAGTCTGTGACATTTATCTGTCCACAGGGAGGCTTCAGAGTCAACACGACTAAAAGTGTTGCACTCAGATTAAATGGTGATACATTCATGATTTATTAAAGATGGTTACAACACTGCGTTCTCATTACAGCCCCGCAATGTTTTAGACGATGAACTGATGTAAGGATGCTCGGATTTAAAGGTTTGTACTTAAGTGGCGTGTTTGAGAGTTTTCAGAGAACGTCGATGTGTTTTTCTCCACAGGTGGAAAAATACTTGTTTGACTTTAAAATCATAATTTCAATCTGACTCAGTCTGACAAACTATCCACATTCAGTGAGCGGCGCTATGGCAGGTGTCACAGTACACGGCATTTCACAGGAGGCAATTGATGATTTTTGGGGACACAACGATCAGATGTCATTGAGAAGTAACCAAAAGGGCCTAAACTACGCATTGGAGGGATATATTCATCATTTTATTGTT
>NC_065518.1:1591723-1607188 GCF_006386435.1 Epinephelus moara | reverse complement strand
GTAGGCTTAGCGCCCTGTGGTCCATTGCCCAATAGGAAATGTAGAATACTCAAAAGTACTTTAAAAGTGCTTGAGTTACTTTACTCAGGGAGTAACGCAGTAAAGTAACTGGTTACTTTTTTAAAAAGTAACGCAGTAAAGTACTTTGATTACTTTTAAAGTAACCCTTACCCAACACTGGTATCATCACTCAGCGATCTTAGCCTCTAGTAATGTAATAAATGTATTCTTTGTTTGCAGAAATAAACAAAGCCACCATTTCCTTTCGACTACTCCGTGATGGACATTTATTCAAAGTTTTATTGACCCAACAATGAATCAGTAAATCAAGAAATCGTTAGCAGCCCTGCGATGAAACATTGGAGGCCATTCACAGAAGAGGCGTTCACAACCATCATGTATAAGAGGGTCACCTTTATTGTCACAAAAACACAACAGGAACGTACAAAAGCAGCAACCTTTTTTTGTTTGGTTGATTTTTCTCACACGAAGCAGCAACTTTTTACTTTCCATACACAAAGTTGCGCGGTGTTTTGCACGGTTTAGTTGGTCTTTAGTTATACGGACTTTGTAGTAGATTATCATTCTTCTTCACGAGTCACAAACAACACTTACCCCACACAGCAAGCATCACTCTCACACTGGAGGAACAGTATGTAGTTGATATACAATATCATCCCCATATCTTTCTCAATACTTGGAATCATAATCCTCTTTTTTTCTTTATTCTGACAGTAAAAGGGGCTTCACCGACCCATTTTCAACATAATACAAAAATCTATGTTACTGTACAATTTTTGTTTACTCTATCATACACTCACAGGTATACACAGAATTATTGACAAGAAAATTTGACCTCTGTTGACCCAGCGTGCAGATTTCCAGGAATGTATACAGTATGCATGCCATTTTGGATTTTTTTTCTCCCGTCTAAAAAAATGTCCACACAAAATCAATTTTGTAATATATCATTTGGGTTTATATACATTTTTGAACATCCACAAATGGTTTGAACAATCACACATTCATCAAGAAACCATCAATAGAGTTTAATCTGTGCAGTGTACGTACACTATTGGTTATAATAGAGGAAAACAGCTACAAAATGGGGCGTCCTATCAGTGAGGTGATCGTCTTTAGAGGAAGGAGGATAATGTGCTTTTTATAAATGTGGTGGTACGTTTAGATACCGCTCGTCTGGAGAACCTCCCACTATCCCACTGCTGTACTGGTCTCATACGACAAAGTGTGATCATGGATCGTTTCTATGGTTCAGCAGGAAAAAAATAAAAAATCTTTAACACAGAAAAATAATAATTTACAGAATAAATGTGTTACATGCTTATGAATCCTTTTCTTCAAGTATAAAAATACAAAAAAAGCTTGATTATATAAAACATAGATGATACTTTTCTTTTTTACATGTTAATAAAGCGATTTCTTCAAAACAAAAACTAAATGGTTTTTTAATAATATACATACAATATATCTGTGAAGTGGTTCAGGTTATACTTTAACTGCGGTTTTTATCTATTTTCGTGCTAGCTCTTAATGCTATTTCTGAGACTACTAATACATTCCATAAATGTATTAACTATATACTGAAACATCTGCTTGTAATTTAATTTCTGCCAGTGGTATAAATACACACTCACAGATTAATATTTCCCTCCAGGAAAATGTCAAACGGCACCGAGCGTGTGTGCAGGATTATTTATCTTGTCATTTTAGACACACTTTAAATATTTCACCCCAAAAATATTTCATCTCAACTCTTGTTTGATCCCACTGTGTTACATCCAGGGATTGAATTCATCTTTAGAACAAATTAATCAGAGAAAACAATAAAAAAAATCATCTGTGTCCCAACTTCATACTTCATACTAATTGTAGACATTATATACTGATTTTTATTATAATGTTTTTGTCATTATTAAGTATTTCGTACCAACAGAAAATGACTGATTCAGACTTTTTTTTTTCATCTCACCACCAACTGCAATTTGTTTTAAAGGGAAACTCCAACAAATCTGCACATAGAGATCACTTTACTCTTCATAAGAAGTTAACATTGCAGTTGCTGTGTAGTGTTACAGTGTCATACATATGGATCTGGTTGGTTAGACTTCCTGGATGGTATTTCCTTGTCTCATGCCAACACTAACACAACAGGTTAAGCAAGAAATATACTTCTGCATCATTGATGCTATACCTACAGCATGTACCCTACACTGTAGCCTGACGTGCCCTTCCCTAGAAATGTAACCACATGTCACAGTGACACAGACCTCCTGTCTGTCTCTGTAAGCTGAAACCATTTCCCTCAGTGGAAACAAAGCTTTGATTTACTTTAATTTCACAGATAAGAAACAATAAATTGTGAAGACAATAAAGCCTCCACAAAAATAGCACTTTGTTAAATGTTGCTGTTGTCTCTGGTTTTACATGAGTAGAGGAAAAAGTCAGCTAGCTGCTAGGCTAATTTATACAATGTAAAATGCCATAGGCTTGTGCTAATAACGTTAGCATGTTGTATTTGTGGGGAAAATGTGTCCAGATAAAGACAAGTGTTTGTCTGTGAATGCTGCGAGTTATAGTGAAGCTGAGTTGTGTTTGACACTATCTCTATTAAGCCGTGTTTAATGTGTGTTTAACATGTGTTTAATGTGTGTTTAACGTGTGTTTAACGTGTGTTTAACGTGTGTTTAATGTGTGCTTAATGTGTGTTTAATGTGTGTAAGTGACGTAAGCCGCCTGTTAAACTTGGATTATGCTCAGTAAAGCCTGGACTTCACTGTCAGTCCATTTGTCCGTGTTTTCTTCCTTGTTTTTCATTATAAGCTGTTGTTTGTGTCGTGTGTTGTCTGTTGTTTGACCAATCAACGTACACTTACGACACTCAAGGTTCTTTTTGTGCTGGGAGAGTACGGCCTCTGAAATAGGAGGTGAAAGACTGTGTTCTAACGGGGCTTTCACATCGCCACATGGTAACCTGTCGCCCTCAGTCATTTCAATGAGGGGAAGGTGGCAGAGGGGAAGTGGTTTTGAGTATGGCGGTAGGGGTATAAAGTGGTTACCGCCCACATGAACGTGCACAGATGCTGCACAGAGTGTAACTTCTGGCAGTTGCTGTCTGGCTTTGGCTGATCAAATAGCGGACATCACGAAAGCAGGAAGAAGACAACATGGAGGAGCCTGGGGTAACATTTCCACCAAATCTCAGATGACTGGTAAAATGTCCGATTATGTAGAAATCTTGTTGTCCTGCTACAGTTTGCAGCTACATGCTAGCTCGCTCTTCTGCCTGTTCACTGAAGCACCTGCCTGTCGTCGCAGCTGTGGACCGAAGCTGCTTTTAAAAACACTTTGCTTTCAGGAGACACGTTCTTGCAGGGGTTGTCAGGGCGGTTACCTCGTGGCGGTGTGAAAGCAGCTTAAAAACTATGACTGTTCCTACTGTAGTTTCTGTGGTGCAGACACAATAATGCCGACAGTGTTGACCTCGGTTGTTCACATGAACAGTGATGGAAATACTTGTGTAAAGAACGAAGAAGCAGCTCAAATCCTTTCTCACCTCCTCACAGAGGGTCGGACTGTCGGATCAGTGGTTTCATAATGTTACAGAAATGATCCAACATCAGAAAGGTGTGGACTGACCTCTGGTAACTGACGAGCAGTTCTGATGAAGTGCTGGTCGCCTAAAAAAAAAAATGCTACCAAGTTGCATTATGGGAAGTGTAGGATCCAGCATGTTTGGACTGCTTTGACTCAAAACTAGTGACCAGAAGTCTTTTATTCTTCCTGAACTTTGTGCAAAATTAAATCTGACACTTTTCCATCCTGACTGTTGCAAAACAAGTTTAAACTCTGACTTGGACTCAAAACCTGCTCAGGATTAGTGTGCAGTATGTGAGTGGGACACAGATGTTGGATTGTTAGATATGGTGGATGTTAGAAGTGCTTCATACTGCAGGTCCAGAGCCGATGCAATTACCTCCAAATGTCTGACTCTTTATCTGATGTGAGGCAGAGCTGCAGAGTGATGAGGCAGAAATCTGATAATCTGAACTAATTATTGTTGGTATCATCGTCCCTGGCTCCTAGTTTGACCTCTAGCTGCTGACAAATCATTCACATGACAAAATCTCACACTTTCACGGTCTGAACTAGGATCGAATCCAAAACCAGAATGATCCGAGAACTCGCTCCTCACGTTATTAGTCCGGCTGAGACCTGGGAAGCAGACAGAGGATGAAGGAAGCAAAGCAACAGAGAGAGACAGAGAGAGAGAGAGAGAGGGAGAGGGAGACTGGCTCACAGACCAGAATGATGTGAGGAAAAAGCAGCGCGGGGAAACATCAGCGAGACTGATGGTGATTGGCCAGAGGGATGAGCAGCGTTTCTGCTGTAGCACAAGAAGGAGAAAAAAATCTCAGCACTGCCCCAAAAAAAGCAACAGAGGGAAGATTTAGGAGCAAAAAAAAAAAACAAGACGGAAAAATTTTGAATGGAAACAAGAAGCGGTGAGAGGGAGGGGAAAAGAAAAAAGACAAAAATCAAAATTTACAAACAGACAAATGTATTTCAAGTTTTTGTTAAATCTCACATGTGTGTCTGACGAGGTTTACCCCCCCCCCCCCCCCCCCCCCCCCGNTTTACCCCCCCCCCCCCCTCCCCTCCCCCGCCCCCCGCACTACCACTACTCTACACTTCCATCTCCTGATTGGCCGCCGGGGACGTCGGGTTTTTGGTGCATCGGCGTGACAGTCCTCGTGCTTGTGGGTAGATGAGAGAGGGGAGAAGAGTCTGAGGCTGTCGCTGAGCTGCAAACAGCCAGAACTGATTCTGTGATCACAGTCTGCTGTCGGAGCTGTGGGACCCAAAATGTGTCCTCGTTCAGCTCCTCTCCTTCGTCTCCTTCTTCTTCCTCCTCTTCTCTGAGTGACGCACAGAGGTGAGGAAGGATGGAAGGAAAGGAAGGATGAAATACACTTTGGCAGGAGAGGAGGGATGATGTTCATGTACAGAAGGAAACATCAGAGAGGAAGGAGAGGAAAGGAAACAAGGAGAGGATACAAAGAAAGAGAGGAAAGCAGAAGAGAGGCAGGAGAGAGGAGACAAGAAAAGGTGAGATAAGGATAGGAAAAAAGTGGGTGAGGAAACAAGGAGGGGATACAAGGGACAGGACAGAGGAGGAAAGAAGGAAAGGAGATCAGAGAAGAGGATAAAAGGGGAGGAAAGGAAAGATATGGAGAGGAATCAAGGAGATAAGGAGAGGACAACAGCTGAGAAAATACAAGGAGAGGAAACACGAAGACAGGGAGAAGAGAACAAAGGAGAGGATGCAAGGACAGGAAAGGAAACAAGGAGACGACAAAAAAGCAAGAAGAGGAAAGAAGAAGAGAGGAGACAAAAAAAGGCGAGATAAGGATATTAAAAAAGTGGGCGAGGAAATAGGAGAGGAACCAAGGAGCAGAGAAGAGGAGGAAAGTAGAGCTTAGGAGAGGAAACAAGGAGATAAGGAAAGGAGAACAGAGGAGAGGACAGAAGGAGAGCAGAGGAGAGATACGGAGAGGAAACAAGAAGATAAGAAAAGGAGAACAGGTGAGTAAATACCATGAGAGGAAAGGGGAGGGAGAGGTTAGGAGAGGAAACAAGGAGATAAGGATAGGAGAACGGAGGAGAGGATACAAGGAGAGGAAAGGGAGGAAACAACGAGATGAAGAAAAGGAAAGGTAAGCAGAGTAAAAGAGATGAGGTAAGGAAACACGAACAGGAAGGAAACGTAGGAGAGAAGATAAGGAGGGAAAGATGAGATTAGGAAACAAGCAGAGGAAAGCTAAGGGGAGGAAACAAGGACATGAGGTTAGGACAGGAAGGAAAGGAGAGAAGAGCAGAGGTGAGGAAATGCAGAGGAGAGCAGGGGCAGCAAGGAGAGGAGACAAGTATATAAAAAGAGAGGTAAGGAGAGTAGAAATGGGAAGGAGAGAAGAGGGAAATAGATATTAGGACAGGAAAAAAGTAAAGAGATGTAGAGAGGAAAGAAGGAGGTAGAGGAATGGACACAGGAAGAGAAGTAAGGGGAGGGGAAAAAGGAAAGGGGTGATAAGGAGAGGAAGCAAAGAGAGGAGGTGGTGAAAGACGGAGGAGGAGGAAGATGAAGAGAGTTGAAAGAAAAACAGAAAAGGAAATAAGGGGAGGAAAGGAAATAGAGAGGTAAGGAGAGAAGAAAAGAAGACAAAACCGGACAGGAGGAGAGGAACCAAGAGGAGGACACAAACAAACGAGAGGAAGGAAAAGAGAGCAGATGTGAGCAAAGGAGACAAAGAGAGGAAATAAGGAGTGGTGAGGAGAGAGGAGGAGAGTGAACAAGGAGATGATACGAGGATATGAGAGAGGAGGAAAGAAGAGATAAGTGAGAGAGCAGAAGGGTGGAAAGGAAACAAGAAAAGGAGAGGAGAGAAAACAAGGGAAGGAGACAAGAAGGAAGACATGAGGAGAGATAAAAAAACAGAAGAGGAGACGAAAGGAAAGGAGGCAAGGGTAGAAGAGGGAAGGAAAGAGGAGGTGAGCAAAACAAGGAAACAAGAAAAAGGACAAGCAAAGGAGACAAAATAAGGAGAGGAAACACCAAAAGGACAAAATGCAAGAAGAGGAAATAAAAGTAAACAAGTCAACAAGTAAAGTAAACAAGGAGTAAAGGATGAGAAGAGAGGAGCTGGAGGAAGTGAGGAGGAGAGGAGTTGGAAGAGGAGGAAGTGAGGAAGAAAGGATTAGGAGGGAGCGAAGAGCAGAGGAGTTGAAGGAAGAAGAGGTGAGGAGGAGGAAGAGGAAGTGAGGAGGAGAGGAGGAGGGGGAAGACTAGGAGAGAAGGAGAGGAGTTTGAGGAGGAAAGGAGTTGGAAGAAGAGGAAGCAAGGAGGAGAGGAGTTGGAGGACGAGGAAGTGAGGAAGAAAGGAGTAGAGGAGGTAGAGGTAAAGGAAGTGAGGAGGAGGAGAGGAGTTGGAGGAAGAGGAGGTGAGGAGGAGAGGAGCTGGATGATGAGGAGGTGAGGATGAAGAGGAGAAAGGGAGGAGAGGAGCTGGATGAAGAGGAGGTGAGGAGGAGAGGAGCTGGAGGAAGAGGAGTTGAAGAGGAGTGAGTGTCTCTACAGCTCTTTATTAGCGGAGCCTCTCGGGTGTTGGTAAGAACACATTTCCTTCTGTGTGATCTGAACTTTCTTTAAACACCTCGACAGCAGCAGGAGCAGCAGCAGGAGCAGCAGGAGGCTCAGAGGCTCCTTTATGTGCGGAATAAATAAACCAGCTGTAAAAAACAAGCAGAGAGTGAGCGTCCCCTGGTCCTCCTCTGCTGCCACAGCTAATGAACGGCTCTGAACCACAGTGTGCGGGCCACACAGGGCTGCTGACGCTTCGTCCATCCAAATGTTCAGTGAGGCAAAAGGGCTGCGAGGACAAACAGGTTACGTTCAGGAAGATTAATGACAGACTGTTTACTGCGCTGGGCATGTAGAGAAATACACGCCACGGTGGGAATGTACGTCTAAAGAGTGCCAAGTTCGTCAGGACTCGTGTTGGGCTCAACTCTGAAAATGATGGATCAGAGGTTTTGAGTGTCCTTGAGATGCAGATACAGAGAAAAACCTCAAGAAAACTTCATGTTAAAGGAAGTAACGAGTCCTGTTTCTGTAGCTTTCATCGTCATTTCTGTCAGTTATGATGATGTCACCAGCAGGACAAGAAGAACCAGCAGTCAGACGATCGAATGTAAATAAGACCCCCTTTACTCCTGACAATAAGATGCATTTTAAGCCCAGTTCAGACCAAAGATTCACAATGAAACAGACACCTTCTTGCAGTGTGCCGTTCTGCAACGTTCTAAAAAGCTGCCGGTTCACAGGAAGTGACCGCGATGAGACGGCGTATCATCTCTAGTCAACAACTCTCTGTGCTTCTGATCTGTAACGCTGACAGGAAGTGACCACCATGAGACGGCGTATCATCTCTAGTCAACAACTCTCTGTACTTCTGAACTGTAACGCTGACAGGAAGTGACCACCATGAGGCGGCGTATCATCTCTAGTTAACAACTCTCTGTACTTCTGAACTGTAACATTGACAGGAAGTGACCACCATGAGACGGCGTATCATCTCTAGTCAAGGGATGACCTGACGATAGACAGCAGGTTGTCAAACTGCCCCTGCATCATCTTTAGATCTGCCTGTAAACGTCCATGATGGACAGTTTGGGAATCATTTTGTCTTTCATTTTCTTTTTCCCTTTTAAATAAATTTGTTTACAACCTGTCTGATCGTTTGACTGCTTGTTCTTGTCCCGTTTGGCTTCCCAGTGACTAACTTTGGTTGGTGCAGTAATATCACTACTGATAGAAGTGATTTCCAAAACTACAAAAACAAAACTCAAGTTGAAGCAGATTATCCTTTAAAGTATGAAATCCACCGGGCAAAAAACCCTCTGTGAGAAAGGGACGAGATCAAAGACGATTCACAGTTTTGGCTAACAGTGCTCGGATGACGATGGATTCTTTGCAGACTTTTGGGGATAAACACTCGACTGTAATGCCTGGAGAAAAGGCTGGCTGAATAAAACACACTTTAAAAAGCCTTTCACGTCCTCTGAAAGCTCATATTGTCTGTAACTGTGTTGGAACAGGGTGTACAAGGAGGAAGAATCCAAGCCTGACAACGGCTTAAGTTCAACGATAAAAGAAAACAGTTCGTGGTGACAAGGTGCTGCTTGGTGCCTCAGGGGGACAGGGGTACATCTGTGGCTCTCTCAGAGCGCTCAGGAACAAAAGGAGTAGCAGACAGGTGCACCACCCAGGCTTGAAAAGGGATTATAAAGTGCACCGCCTCTTTTTTTACTGCAGCAGAGCAGCAACTTCTCCATCAAAGTCAGAAAACAATCTGAAGGTTTGCTGAGACTGTGTCAAAAATAAAAAGCTTACACAGGTCAGCAAAAGATAAAATCTGTAGTACTTGGTCATGTCGTTCTGGCAGATGGATGCTGTCGTCTAACAGCCTCTGCTTTACAAACATCTCACAGTCCAAATGCATTCATTTGCCTGAGGCAAGTACACACATTGCACCACTTTCTGCTGATCTGGAAACAGGCATCACGTGATGTTTACTGCATCCTTCACCCACAAAACAAAAGGGGTGAAAACATAAAACAAAGGAACATTAAAGTGACTGAGATGGCAATAAGTTCTAGTTAATGAGTACAACTTTCATTGTCCCCTGTGTGTGATTGTTTTCATGATACATTTACTATAATACAAGAGGCTTCATTTGAGCCACAGCTACAACACTATGTACAGTTTAAGGTGACAGAGACGCTTTTATATTCACTGAGGAGGAACTGAGTAATTACTGACAGTGGGCCTCACGCAGGAAGTGACAGACGAATACATTTCATCTTACTTGTCTTCATGTCCATGAGTCGTTCTGTTTTTGTTAGTGCCCATTGATTTTTTGGATTCACCACTGTTTTTGATTGTGCTCCTCTCTTAGGTAGGAGACAAGTTTACGAGTGGTCAAGAGCACTCTTAACAAAGTCAGAGAAAAACATCTGATCTTCACAGCCCCCGAGAGTTTGGGCAACTTGAGGAAATGTAAAAAAAAAAATGCATGAATATCTCGTCAAGTTTAGATTAACTGAGCATAGCATTAGTTCTGCCAGGACATGACGTCAGGCTCAGCTCACACCCCAGCTACATCAATCAACTGATGGATCAGCTGATTGATAAAGGGAGTCAGCTGATAGATCACATGATTCCTTTCTATGCAACCAAATCTCATTCAGGGCGCCCTATTTAAACTGCTCTGACCTGCCTACTGTTGCTGCTTCCTCTGCAAGCTGCTCTGCAACCTGCCTCCACCCCAGCTCCTCCTTTTCATGTTGTGTCTGACTCATCAATGTCATTTCTGTTTGTCATTGATGCTGCTCTGTTCGGTTCCTGGGGGTCTTTGCTGCTACTCTCTCTGCCGGAGGCTTTCCATGTGGGCGCATGGAAGGGCAGGGAGGTGTGCTCTCTCTGCCTTAGGCTTTCCATGTAGGCAGATAGAAGGGCAGGGAGGTGTGCTCTCCCTGCCTGAGGATTTCCATGTAGGCGCATGGAAGGGCAGGGAGGTGTGCTCTCTCTGCCTGAGGCTTTCTATGTAGGCGCATGGAAGGGTAGGAAGGTGTGCTCTCTCCATCTTAAGCTTTCCATGTAGGCGCATGGAAGGGCAGGAAGGTGTGCTCTCTCTGTCCTCATTTGCATGTGGAAGGGCAGAGATGCCTCAGAACAGAGGCATACTTTTGGTGGCATCTCTCAAATTCTTGGGCCTGTGCCAGAGTATTTGCACACGGCACAAAACCTGCCCTTACAAAATGTTTAGGGGGTGTTACAGTACCTTGGCTAATATAAACAATCAGCCACGAACATCAGATTTCTGATCAAGTGATCATTCAGAACACCTGGGTAAGAGCTGCTTTGGATGGTTACAAATGTTGGGTGGAGTTGACTTATCTTTTCTCTTAATATAAAATAAGGTGAGAATATAAGAGAGAGTTTAGGACATTGTTGCTGCATGAGGCCCAGTGTCTGTAACTTACAGCAGGAAGTCTGCAGATCATTTTGAATCTGTGTTGATGATACATGTTCCTGTTCAGTATTGACACCATGTTTGAAGACATGATCTCAAGCCATGAGCTCACTCCTGACCACGTAAACATGCACAACAAAAAGACACGTTATTTGACCGCTTGCTTTCAGGCTCTTTGGGTGATACATCTTTAAAAAGCAATAAGGGAAATGAGGCGCAAAAAAAGTGGAGTTGATATTCAGACCAGCACGAGACATGAGCAGCCCTGAATACTAATCCTCGAGGTCTGTGTGTGGAGAGAAGTGCAACACTCTCCCAGATGGCATCGCTGTGTCAAGTGGAGGTCAGCTGTGTTAGCCGTGGGCTAATTGTTGTTACGGCTAATAGAAGCTATTGTCGATGACACCGTCCTTTCTGAGAGCCACAGTAACCTGATACATGAATGTTAAGTCTCTAAGTATGTCTGGGCTCCTGTGGATGAGCAGCTTCCAGGGGGTGTTTGGAAAAAATAAACTCTAAATAAACTAATAAATGAGGTGCTGCATGTTTAATGTGGTAGAATCATGAATTAATCAGATCCCTGAAACTGGCCCACATGCAGAGACGGTGATTCTGGGTGAAGACATGGACTGGTGTGAGCAGTTAAGGCTCTCACTGACTGGCTCTTATCACTTTCTCTTTCCGAGTATTTTCAGAAAGCTCTTTTTTTTTATTTTATATTAAAGAGGACCGTAGCCAAGGATGGGTCAAGGCTGCTCCACTCAGCAGGTCAGGGGCAGCTTGGAGCGTCTGCAGGAGCAGATAAGACGAGTGGAGCTTCACATCTAAAAGGCCAAGCGCTGAGTTTAACCTCCTGTTCACACACACACTCCAACGTGTCTCTGTGGCTTCTCATGAGCCTGAAGCTTGTGGACGTGTTGAGCATTGAGAAGGTAATATTACACGCGCTCTGCTCTGATCGGACCGTTTATTTTTTCCTGTTGCCACTAAGTTTCTTTTCCTGAGCGATGAGTTCTCATGCTACATTTTCTTATTTACTTTCCCAGCAGCTTCTTGAAGTTATATCTGACTGAACAGACGAGCTGCTGATTCCCCGCTTTGTTTGAGGTACTTTTATGTAGATAAGTTGAAGTATTTGTCTCCAGGACTGTGTGTGTAGCGCTGCAATGATTAGTTGATTATTGGATTCCCACACTGTCATGGACAGAATTTAAAACTTTTCCATGACTTGGTAACAAACACACAGGAAGCGAGAGGCTGAGCGTGGGAAGAAAACATACGTGATGGTAAACAAGATGCCGTCACACATCGATGCATATCAGAACTACGTTACGTCACAAGCTACAAAAATAACTTTGCCGTTATGTTACGTTACGTGGAAGATTATCGTAACTATTTCATTACATGCAACAAAATGCAATGACTTCCAAAACTGTCAGTGTTTTAATATTTCATGATTTTTCCAGGTTTTCCATGACCACGGGAACCCTGTTAATCAGTCTACAGAAAAAGGTTAACAACTATTTTGATCATTGAATAATCAGTTTAGTCTGAAAACTGATTTTGTGCTTCTTAAATGAGAGAATTTGATGTTTTTCTTCTTAATAAACTGAATATCTCTGGGATCTCTGGACTGTTCTGGATCTGACACAACATATGAAGACGTCACCTTGAGCTCTGGGAAATTTCTCAGAGCATGTCTCACTATTTTCTGACATTTTGACAAAACAGTGATACAGTAAATAATGGGCAGATTAATCAATAATGAAAATAACTGTTTGTTGCAGCTCTGGACATTTGTATGAAGTTTAACTTTTCTCAACATCCGCATGTCGCTCCTGGGCAACTTTGCAGTCTTGAGCTGAGGTCCAGGATGTTATTATGAGATCCATAGTGAATGTCATTCTGTTACTCCAGTGTTTGAGTCTGTATGTGTGAACAGGAGGTTGAAAGCAAATAATAATTTGAATTTTATTCAAAATCAAACACCTAATTTGTAAATTTAACTACTCTCCTGAGTACCTAATATTTGCATTAATATTCTACAATATTTATAAGACTGAAAATATTTTACTTTCTATCTGAATTTAGGTGGTTTGATTTCCATATTTTCAATTCCCACAGGGTAATTTTTTGTTTTGCAATTTCAAAAACCTTTTTGATTTTTTGATTTTGTAAGTCACATTATTGACAGACTGTAACCTGATAGGACAGACTGTCTGATCACTTCTAACTATCGGCAGCTGTTGTCAAACAGTCTCAACCAGCCGTGTTTTCAAGGTTGAATTTTACATTTTGAAATTTGGTGTTTGAATTTCATCAACACAATTTCAGCAACTTGATTTTTTTGGCTCAACTTAATTTTTTGGTTTGGAAATTAAAGGTATACTATACAGACAACATATAGATTCATACATACAGAAGTAAGCCCTCTCAATCATCACTTATGACCCACTCTAAGTATGTGACAATGAATTTATAAGCAGATTCTGCCCTCTGCCTGTGCTTTCTTATTTTCTTCTTAATGTGAAGGCGAAGTGTGGGATCAATAAAGTTTATCTTATCTTATCTTAATGTTTCTCTGTTTGGGTGTTCCTGAACGCAGCGCTCAGGTGAAGTCACGACTTTTTAAAAAGGTAGCGCCCGGTGCCAGACTGAAAGCGGCACACATCCAGGAGGAAGCTACAAAAATTGAAAATTGCGGACACAGAGCAAACAAGAGTGAATGTGGGGTTGGGTTTTGCTCTCACTTTCACTGGTGATCAGAGCCCGACAATTCTCGCATATTATAGCTTTTATAACAAAATGCTACCAAGCTGCATTATGGGAAATGAAGTATCCAACATGTTTGAAGCTTGACCAACCCTGTTTCACTGTCAAATACAGATGTTTGGGCAGAAGCCTTCAACATCAGATATGGACGCACAAGGCACCCTTAACGTCAGTATGAGATTCAATGGGCGCCACTGTTGTGGAACCCCGCAGAGGGCAGATGGGAGAGAAGATGTATGGATCACATAAGCTTCAGTGTATCACTGAGGAGACTGCTCTTCATGTCGTTTGTGAAACCAAAAGTCAAGTGACTTAATTTAATGACGACATAGCACAGTATGCTAGTATGTCTAGCGTACTATGCTAGTGACATATGTCTGTTAACAAACAGTAACCGACAGTTCCTGCATAGTATACCTTTAACGGCAGAATTTGAGCGACTTAAACATCTTTTTTTTTAAAAATAATCTGTATTTGTGAACCCTTAAAAACGAGTTCCTCGGCTGGACTGTTTGCTGCTTGTCATTCCCTTCCTGCTTTCCTCTCATTTACTCTCTTTCTCCACCATCACGATCAAATAAAGGCATAAAATTCCCAAGAAATAATCTTTATAAATCCTTCAATCCATAAAATCATGTTTCTGAAATTGCAAAACTTGAAATTACTGATGTGAAATAAAAAAGAATATCTGAATTACATAAATTCAGAGTTTTCTCCACGTAAAACATTTATAAATTCAGAGGCGTTAAATGTCATCATGAGGTATAAACTGATGTTTATACAATTTAAATCCTTGCAGCTTTTTATATTCTTCCATATACATTTAGTTTTCCCTCTGCTGCCTCAGCCAGTCAGTCCTCTTCACAGTCCTCCACTTCTCCTCTTCTATAAATATGTTTATTGCAGCGTTAAAGTGAAAAGCTCCTCCACATTAAAAACAGCTTTCTCAGGTAACCTTGCGTCTTGTGTTTCACTCTCGTCATCTTGCATAATAAGTCGTAGCATTAGAGCTGTTAAAAGGCAGTTCTGAGTGAGCTAGCTTAATGGATTGGCCTCTTGGCTGTTCAACACCAGCCACACCAACGTACTGACACTCTGAGCTGCTGCCTGCCTGCCAACCTGCACATCTAATGGGTGATATAAGGAGAGCAGCGTGTGGTCGTTAGTGGATGAATAGAGTGAGAGATGAGGATTCAGTAAGTGAGCAGGATCATGGTTAAATATCATCACTTTGAGATATGAAATCATTCCGTGGCATTACTGAAGATCATGGAGGAAGAGGTTGTATCTGAATAGATCTGACTATTATAATAAAGCTAGTTGAATCAGTCACGAGCACCACCAAGAACCTTCCTCAGGAAATCAAAACATCGACAAACTCGTACGACAAAAACTTGATCTCTAAGCAAGCTAGGTTAGATCCAGTAACTCAAATGTCAAAACACACATCAAGAACTGGTAAAAATCAAGGTTTCTGTAGATAGTTCCCCCTCTGGTGTTTGTGTAATCTCATATTGTCTGCTGGTGGGGCCACAAGTTCCTCTGAAGTGACAGCAGAGAGGAGAGGCAGAGGCAGACGAAGCGTCAGAGGCGGAGGTTTTAGAAGTGGAATACCTGCTGCTGGCCCTGGACTTTGGGGAAATCCTCTTTCTGCTTGCGGGTTTTGGGCCTCTCCAGGCTGCCCTGCTGAAGGTGTTTGAGCCTGGCTGCGACGGTGGGGCCCTTCGTCGGCCCCGGAGAGTTAGTGCTGTTCTGTGGGAGCCAGGAGAGGGCAGGGGTTAATTTAATTTGACTCATTTAAACATTAACAGATGCACAAAACACGCCATCCTCACATCATTATAAATACCATACATGTACTCCTCATGGACAAACACATACTGAACATCTTTTTCTGTCCTATATCCAAAGTACCACTGATTTTAGCTGATGTTAGCTTTGTCACCTTCTACCTATGCCAATCCTTAATGCCTGTGTGCAGTTTCACATAGATTGACCACGTCAGTGAGTAGAAAAACGTGGGACAGACAGAATGACTGACTGACAGAATGACACACTGACAGTTTCCGTGATTATGTACAGC
>NC_065518.1:1568021-1591397 GCF_006386435.1 Epinephelus moara | reverse complement strand
GACATACGGGGCATGAGATATGCCCATTCAAAGTTTGACATTTCAATGGGTTGCTATAGCGCCCCCCTTTGGCCAATTGATGTAATATTGCTTCATTGGCATCCTCCCATGACCCTCTACCACTGTGCCAAATTTCACATGGATTGACCAAGTCAGTGAGGAGAAAAACGTGGAACACACACACACACATACAGAGGTTATTGGTCCTGACCACACCTCCAACAGCTTCACCCCCTTCCTTGGCTCACTAACACAAAGATCTCTCCAAAGACTTTTTCCCTTCTGTCTTTATTGATTATTTCAACTTTCAACAGAAGTCTTTGAATCTGAATTCAATTCCAATTAACTTTGTAAAGTTTTACATAGTTTAACGTGTTAAGAAATATTTTTTAGTCAAATATTTTTGGAGAATTTATCTTGAACCCTTGGAGATATTTTAGATTATCTGTGTCCTTTAAAAAACAGTAAGATGTTGTGTCTTAAAGGAAGTTGCTTTTAGACGTGATCTGTTTCTGTAAAATCTACTGGTTTCCTGCAAAACACTGGTATAAAGGGAACCTCCCGTCTAAACAGTGGGTGTAAACAGTAATGGATATAATGTGATGGACAAACTGACATTGTCCCTGAGGAACAAGGGGGAGACCTTCCAGTAAATGGGAGACATTGATCTCTTTGTTCCATTCGGTGAGGGTGTTATAACATCTGGATGAATCCAACATGCACAGAGACAGCAGATGAATAAACGTATTCCTCGCTTGATTTCTATGTTTTGTTGACGCTTGTTTACCCTTTTATTTTTTCACAGAATCAGCTTTGCAGAGATGATGACTTGATTGTAATCATCAGATTGTCTGAAATGTGATAATAGATCTGTTGCTGCTGTGTGACTCATTCCTTGTGTTGTGACCCTTTATAATCCCGCTCTGACTTTTTACGTTATGTATTTATTTTCACTGTGTGAGTAAACAAATAAACACAAAGTAAATAAATGTTGCAGACGGTCCCGGGCGGGTCCTGTTCATGCATTTGTAAACAGCATGTGCACAGAAAATGAAAATGCTCCACCACGGGAAATATTGTGTTAATGACCAGTATTAAAACAGAGCCTGAGTTTTATTCTGCTGACATTAATCACTGTTGGCAACAACGTTAAACACAGCACAGTGGCCCACGTGTCTTCAGCCAGTAAAAACAGGGTCTGAATTTAAAACACCTGCATGAGAGAAAATAGATTCTTACAGAGAAACATTTCTGTCTGCAGCTCTGAACCTGAATCCCCGCCCTCCCCTCCCTCCTCCCTCTCTGTCCTTTATTTTGACAGCTACCTGCTTAGCGCCGTTGTGCGATAATTCCTACAAAAACAAGACCTCTTTACTCAGCTAAATGTGACAGCGGAGCTGTCAAGACGAGCCCTCAGTGCTTCAGTGTGCGAGGCAGAAACTAAACACATCATCTGCCTCAATCCATGACTCACTGCACATCACACCATCAATTACAAGGTTGTGTGTTTACACTGTAAAAGCTCCAGTTAACTGAGACGATCAAACAAAAATCACTGCAAGCTTCACACACAGATGAGATCATGTTCAGAGGAAGCAGGAAGGCAGCGGAGGAACTGTTAACAAGGTCAGAAAGAGAAGATCAGTACAGCATCTACAACCAGAACCACACTGCAGGTCATGTTATAGAATAAACATCTGTTTCTTTCTTCTGCTTTTCCTTTAATTATTTATTTGACATTTTTCGTGTTAGTATGTTATTTGAAAGTAAACATTAGTACATACAGACAACATTTTTCCTTTTGATTTTGAAATGTGTTACTGGAAGATACATGTTGTATTCTTTGATGTTCATTAAACAGCGATGTCATGTGGGATGAGTCAAATATTTGGGACGAAACAGAAATAAAAACTAAGTGCGTATAAAAATGTGCCAGTGAACTGATATTGTTAAGAAGATGAGTGGGACGTTTAAAGCCCAGTTCAGACCAAACATTTTAGAACGTTGCAGAGAAAAGTGTCAGTGTCACCTATTTTATTAATATACAAATTACAACCTTTATTTTATGACTAATATTTTGAATAAAATTAAAAAAGAAAAAAAAAATACTGTTATTTATATGACATTTACACAAACTAGAAAAGCACTCAGAGAGTGCAGACCTCCGCCAAGTAGGTGATACTCCCTCCCCCTCTGCATCAGATTTTGCAGCCTGCATCACAATCAGGTTATTTGCATCACTATCATTATGAGGTTATATATGCCTTCACCATGGAGACACTGTGGTGTATTTATTTCGTTTTTATTTTGTACCAACACAGAATATAATATGTTTTTTTGTATTTTCCAACACAGAACATTAATTTCAACTTTAGAATTACAACAATATTTAGCAAGTAGAACAAGAACTTTAGAATTACAACAATATTTAGCAAGTAGAACAAGACGTGCTTTCCGGCCACCAGATAGCGCTATTTTCACTGTCTTTAGAAACTGGAATTGCTGCTGAGGTTGTCAGACGATAGACTTTTTTATTATTTTATGCACTTTGCTTCAGCCGATCACCACCAAAAGTTTATCATCTGTTCCTTGTCCCATTATCCACCTTTCCTGAAAATTTCATCAAAGTTTTTGAGTTATTTTGCAGACAAACAAACAGACAAACGCCGGCGAAAACATAACCTCCTTGGCGGAGGTAAAAAGCAAACACAAAACCCTGTAAAATAACTTTTTTTTGGGTGGCTTTTTGCACCCATGTGAGAAAAATCAAACTGCAGCTATTCTGCTATTTGCACCCATCCCTACAATGCGTTATTATGGATCAGAAGCGGTTAGGATTTATTAGGGCAAAGAAGTCATGGTTAGAGCTGGTATTAGCCAATCTTGGATATTTTCTGAGATTAAAGTGGTAAATTTTAGAGCTGCCAAATGTTAGTCGGCCAGATTTCATTGGTCACCTAGCTGCAGGAAAAAAACAAACAAAAACGTGAAACTCTATGAGGAGCTGCACCTCGTCAAAATAAATCCAAACCTATATGACTGGAGCATGTGTGACTTTACTTTGAAAGGACAGACACAGGAAGTGTCCACGCTCAGCAGTCAGACAGGAGTCAGGTTAATTTCCAGGGCTGGTACCTGCGGTTATTCCACAGGCTAGTTAATAACATGTCGGGCAGGAAATCCAAAGTGTGGGATCATTTTGAGAAGGTGAAGGACGAACCCAAGGTGATATGTAAACTCATCTTCATTGGTCGACTACAAACATGACGTATCATCTGAAACATGGAAGTAGCTACATGCCCATTAGCCCACAGCGTCATTAACAGGCGGCTCGCTCAGTGTGTGACGTGCACTTGGAGATAAAATATAGGCCTATATTAATGAAGGTTCATTAGTACGGTTTGTATTTCTCTGTAATGTAGCATTAGGACCAACACAATCTATCAAGGTCACTCATTTATCTCTGATTAAACTGGTCCAGTTTTATGACTGTAAAGAGTTTTTCATCTTCAGCTGGACTTCTGCTCTGATCGAGGTGTTGACACTTTGTGTGTTAGTGGTTATAAAGGAGTAAAGTAGAGAATCAAAAAGGGAGAAGGACGTCAAAGGGACAGTGAGTAGAAGCAGAGTCCACAGGCGTGGCAGAAAGAGAGGGCTGGTTTTAAATTTACCTTTCTGCCTGGGGAGCCAGAGGTGCAGGGAGGGGTGGGGGTGGCCTTTGGTTGGGTGCTGTACTGTTTACTACAATCTTTTACAGGTGCTCTCTGAAATATCTTTGATCCGGGGTGATTGTATGAAAGAATGTGGCAGAGACATGTTATCACACCAACATACAGCAGCACAAATCAGCAACATGAACCTCTGTGTAACTAAGAAATCAGTCATTTACCTCCAGCTCGGCGATAATCTTCTCTTCCTCGTTGTCCTCGTCTTGAATGGCGGATGCTGCGATCACAGGCGGGGTCGAGGCAGGTCGAGGCGTGTCACAGGGGGTCCGCCTCAGCTTCACCAGAGTTTTGGGCATCTCGCCATCTTCTTCCATCTGAAAGGAGAAAACAAAGATGTTAAATAAAGCTGATAAATAACGAGCACGCCAGACTAAGCTGTCACAGCATTGTTCATCTTTAAAGGTTATCAGCTGGATCCTTCACAGCTGTCTGCACCCCCAAATTCAGCTTAAACAACCAGTCATTACTTTCAAACTGTTATTTTAAAGGGGACCTTTCATAGTTTTTCTTATTTTCTGTCACATTTATAACATTATCACAATGTGAGATGTTCACATAATAAGTTCACATAAACACAGCCAGAGTTTCACATAATAAGGTAAATGTATGTAAGAGTAATCCCTGTGAGCAAAAACTTTCAACACTCTACTTTGAGACAAACTGACGTCAGCTTGTGACGGATTTCTTGATATGGTCGTCTGCTTACATTACGTACACTGCTACATGTAGCTACATGCTAACGTCAGGAAAACACGTAATCTTGGTTGTCAATATTTATTTCTTCAGGATTTCAGATCATATTCCTGCTGGAACATGTCCACTTGTGTTTAGAAGCTTTTATTGGTAAATTTTCACAGAAGAAAGAGCCACTGTTCTCCGTCTCAGTCATTGTTGTTTCAGCTGCAATGACAGTGATTGTGTTCACCAAAGTGAGACAGATGCAAGGTCATAATGACCTTGACCTTTGACCACAGAAATCCAATCAGCTCATTGTTGAGTCCAAGTGAACACTGGTGCCAAATTTGAAGAAATTCCCTTACCGCATTCTTGAGATATCATGTTCACAAGAATGAGATGGATGAGCTCACAGTGACCTTGACCTTTGACCCTTGACCACCAAAATGTAATCACTTCATCATCAAGTTCAAGTTAAACTTTGAGCCACATTTGAAGAAATTCCCTCACGGAATTCTTGAGATATCAGGTTCATGAGGGTGAGACAGACGAGCTCACAGTGATCTTGACCTTTGACTTATGACTACCAAAACTAATCAGTACATCATTGAATCCAAGTGGACGTTTGTGCCAAAACTGAAGGAAGTGGACATTCTTGATATATTGTGTTCACAGGGATGGGACAGAAAACCTGAAAACATAATGCCTCCAGGCGCAGCTATCGTCAACTTGGAGGCATACAAATATACAACACTACTATATACGTGCGTGATGTGGACCTAGTGAAAGAAATACAAGATGAAAGGCAGTGATACTGTGAAATCATAGCACAGTTATGGATGAATAAATTCAAAGAAGATGAAAGATGTCCAGGGTCAGGATGTTAGTACCATGTCAACAGACGCAAAGGTTGTGTATTCAACATTCAGAGCATTAATAAAAACAGCAGATCTTTATTTGCTATGTGAAGATAAAGTTCAGTAACAGCGTTCCGAGTAGGGCTGCAACGATTAGTCGACTAATCGATGACTAATCGACTATTAAAGTAATCGGTGACTATTTTAGTAGTCGACTAATTGGTTTGAGTCATTTTTCATAGAAAAGTACTATAAAGTACCCAAAATACTCTTATTGCAGCTTCTTACGTTCAAATATTGGCAGCTTTACACACTCTCCCATGACGGTGAACTAAAACTCTTTGGCGTGAGCACGAAACAAGACATTAGATGACGTAATTTTGGGGTTTGGGAGAGACAGGCCGACATTTTTCAACATTTTAACACATTTTTCAATGAAATGATTCGTCGACTAATCGAAGAAATAATCGACAGATTAGTCGACAGTGAAAATAATCGTTAGTTGCAGCCCTAGTTCTGAGCAGAGAATTAAGTCATGCTGCCTCTGAATTAGGGCTGTCAACAAATATTCTAAATTCGAATTTAAATTTGAATTTGAAAAAAAAAATGGACCTTCGAATGTGAAAATTGATATTCGATTGTGGAGAAAAAAAAAACACCACCGCAGCTGTCCTCTTTGCGAGGGGGCGTTGGCCTGGGCCGCTGCACTGAACACACTGCATAAGGCCACACCACCCGCGGAAGTGCTGCGAAGCGCAGCGCACCGAAATTCTCGCACGAGCCGGAGCACTTCCGTTCACATCAGACACGCGTTTCTCCACGCTGGTCGACAAGCATTTCTGCTCCCAGCTGTTGTCTCCGTCACCCGGCTTGACACATTCACTCGTGGCTCGCGCAGAAAATAGACCAGACGCCGAAACGATTGCTGCAGGGCGCACGCCGGCCACGGAGCTGCGCGTTGCGGCGCAGCCGGTGTGGATGACACAATCAGTTAACATGGGCGCCGAAAGGAAACTGGCTTCGCTTCGAGGCTATTTGCAACGCTTCCGCGGGCGGTGTGGCCTGACGGGTCAGAGAGCGGGGGCGAGCGAGAGGTCCGCGGTCGTTTATAACGTAATGTTATAGATAATTGTTTTATGTGTTTTAATGTGTAGGTATGTAAATGTTTTCAAAGACGTTTATGTTGAAATAAAAATACCTACAAGTAGTTATGTTTCCTTGTATTAATACATATACACGTATGTTTCCTTGTATTAGTTTGCCCTCTTGTGGACATAATGCGAAAAAAAAAAAATTCGAATGGTTCGAACCTCTAAGTTATTTTTAGAAGGAATATTCGAATGTCAATTTTGACAGCCCTGCTCTGAACATGTTGTAATCGGAGCTTCTCTGTTCTTTGCTGTGGTAAACAGTCCAGTGGCGTGTGCATGTTACTGCATGTGCTAGCTCATTGGGTTGCTCTGCACTGTGCTCATACTGCAGTCACTGCTGATATCAGGATGGCATTGTTGTGTAAGCATGGTGCCCATGTCCCTTTGGTTTCCCCCTGGTTATGACTGGTAGCTCTGTCAACACTGTTACCATTGTTGGCACTTTTAGCACCATTAGCTGCTAGCTCAACCACCTCCATGTTGAGAACTATGTGCAGTCAACCTGAATCTGACGCTGAATCATAGATATGCTCTGAATGTCACAAACAGCTGCTTTCAAAGAAACTCTGATCTCTGTTGAAGAATCAGAAACAGACAGACTACACTATTGTAGAGATCCACTCTCTTCAGATTATCTAGTTTACCAAGAAAGCTTCGACACAACAAGAGAAACAGAATCAGAGGCGTCCTGTGGGTGTGCTGTGCTGAAGGTCTCACAGGACAATAGACTCTCTTGTTGTTGAGCGCTCAGTGTAACAGTGATGTGATGCTGATAGTTGGCAACACATATTGTTTGTGCCACACACTGACAGAGAACCAGTGACACACAGATCAACTCAACAACCCCAAAAATGAAACCAAGAAAATCTCTGAGCTGATTCTGAGTGTGATTCATCTCTGACAGAAGCCTCCCTGCACCATGGAAACTATTCAACACATCTCACAGACCTCACACTGACCTTTACTGTGAATGAACCGCACTGAAAAAAATCTAATCTAATAAGGAACCACTTGACATTTGATGGTCGAGGTCGCTGAGGAAGGTTCCAGCACCTTGTTGAATGAACACTTTGAAGGATTCAGACTGTTCCGGAGACAAAAGTGAGTTGGACTCAGCAAGCATGTCCACAAAGGGTGAGCAGGTGGATCAGGGAGGCTTTGCAGCAGCAGCAGAACCAAAACATAAACCTGCCTCCAGCCAACATGACATGTGAGAGCAGCTTTCTTAGTATGTGGGTCAGAGTCCAACATGTTTCTGTGTCTCTACACACAAGACCACTGAGACTGTATTTCCAGGTGAAGCTGCAGATCTCAGACAGCTAGAGGCTCCCCTGACTCAAAGTATCCAGGGCTTAAAGAACATGCATGCGCCGCAGCTTCTTAAAGTGGCTTCTGATAATATTTTGGATCAGCTCCTGCAGGACGGTCTGTGCGAGATTTAGATTTATCAGCATTAACAAACACTGAAGCTTCTAACTGACAGCAGCACCATGGAGGTGTGTTTCACCTCAAATATCTCACTAAAATTAGACGCAGAGCTGCTGTTAGTGAAACTCAAAGCAGCACCGCGCTCACTGTCACATCATTAATTCAATCTGTTGTGTGTTTATTCAGAGGCTCCGCGGTTCACTCGCTCACAAGATACAAACCAGGTCAGTGTTTTAATGACAGCTGTCACTCCAGGAGCAAACACAGCTTTATTAACAGTACCCTAACTAACACTGTAGATCAGCAGGGAACAGCTTTACTTCAACCATAAAGGGGAATTACGCCCGTTAAGAAACATGCATAACTCTCCCAAATTAAAAAACTAGAGTGCTAGAACTCAAATCTGTGATGTCATAGGGTGCAAAGTCTGGAGCTGCTCCACAGACAATGAGTGGTGAAAAATGTTCTAGATCAATACAGCACTATAGAACGATTTAGCAGTAACGAGGTGATACAACATGTTACCAACAGGTTTATAGGTAATATATTATTACATTTACAGTGTCACGTCATGCGTTGCCACCCGACATAAACTATTGTTTTCAGTTTTTGTTCATCCACACGAGGGGCGATTGCTCTGAGACAACAAGGGAGGCTGAACTTCCCCTAAAATTTCATAGAATAAATTGTCAAATATGCACTATTGAATTTACATTAAAATAAGAATTTACATTGCATTAAACGTGCACTAGGATGTGTTTCACATCACGACTATGATGTTCAAACGTCAGCTGTTTATCACCAGTTTTCAAACGCGACCTCCCTGTCATACATTCTCGTGTCAGCACGGTGGATGCGGAGCCTCCAAGCATTCCTATGAGACAGCGCTGAGCAGGTTTTTTCATGCAGTAAAGCGAGACGCTCATTGGATAAATGCAACAAGATCGTCACTTCCAGGGAGGCTCAGCTTCCCTGGGACTTAATGGAGCGGTGCGTGCATGATGATTGGAGGAAGTGTCTAAAAGGCTGAACCCCTTTGTGATTGACAGTGCTTCGCATTTCAAGCTCAGTCCCATGCGGATATTTGCGAGTGGAGTCTTCTGATAGAGTGCCGTCCGGAGTTCCTTATTTCCATAAGCGATATCACTCATTTTCACACCCATCTGAAAATCTTTGAGGTATGTGTTGCTGTGGTTCTATGGCGTGGCGAGTGTGGTTGATAAAAGGCTTCAATTAAATGTTCCTTTTATAAGTTACTGCCTCGCTGCAGTATGACACATTTCATGATGTAAACTTAAAGTGAGCTTCCCCTGTTTGAAAGACCAGCAGCCGCCACTGATCCACACTGATCTGCTACCTGGATGTCACTTTAGATCCCACTCTTACATTCAGAAGGCATATTAAATGTATTGAAATATAACATAGCTAACTTTGGACATATCAGGAACTCGTTAACAGTCGAAGCCTCTGTGACATTTTTGAATGCTATGATTTTATTTTATTTTCATTATTGCATATCATGTTGGTCTCAAGTAAACAAGACTGTCTTAAAACCAATAAGCTCACTTCATAAACAAGCCTTGAAAGTCCTGGATAGGAAATCAAGACAGTAGCACCATTGTGAAATTCTTGTTAAGTATAAAATGTTAAGTTTTGATAATTTAATTAGCTCATGTGTGCACGCTTGCACGCGATACCAGCGAAAGCACGTGAACACACATGAACGCGGTGCCCGTGTCTCACGGTCTCGCGCGCAAGCGTGCACACGTGAGCGTGGTGCCCAGAGAGGCAGTCAGAGCTACAGGCTACAATGAGGCTAAAAACAGAGTTCAAATGAGGTTTTTCCAAACAACTTTTTATGTCGGGGCTTCAGGACACTTGGATCACTACGGACGAGCAGTATGGAGATATTTTGTGGTTTCAATTATGTGTTTTTGGACGTTTGAATCTGGGGCGCCGTCAGCCTCCATTAGGTGGAGTTGTGTTGCTACCTCCTCTCCCCTTGGATCTCTGCAAGTGATGTGAGGACTCTAAAACTTCACCTGAGCCTCCTAGGCCTCCTAGGCCTCCTAGGTCCTAGGTGACAGTGACAGCAGTCAGGGGAACGTTTTCTGTGTCAGAGCTGAGAAACAACAGAATGAGGCTCATTTGTGTGTAAAAAAAGAAAACAAACATTCTGTGTGTTCATAAAATCAGTCTCCCGCTCACTGTCTATGAAGCAGCTCCAAAATTTATACTCTATGACATCACAGTTTGAGAGTTGTGTCTCTGGTTTCTGGCTTTTAGAGAGAGCAGCTCATGTTCACAAATATTAATTGAACTCTCCTCAGCCACAGCATATTGGAATTCTTCATTTAGGTGGTGTTAAACTTTCTACTTGTACTTGTCTGTCATCTGTCTCTTTACCTGCTGTTTTATACTTGTAGTCCAAAACAGCTCAGAGAGAAATGTACTTTTTACTGAGTTATGATTTCTGCACACAAAACATAAACATCTCATAAAATATGAGCTCATTCATAAGCACATGCCTCATGCACAGCACTGTCAGTCCTCATAAGGTGGTGCAGGTGATGGCAGGAAACATCAGACTGATAGTAAATAGATGCAACCGCTGAGCTCACCTGCTCCCAAAAACGGTTCTGAAAGTGTCTCACCTTCATGTTCTTGTTGGTGACGATGACCTCTCCGGTGCGGTTGGTGGTGAGGCCGTGTGCCGACGGGAAGCTTCTGCGAGGTGGAGGTGGGGGCGGAGACTTGGAGGGTTTCTCTGTGCGATACCTGGCCACGTTGAGATCCACTGTGAACAGAGGACGACACAAACAACATAAATCATTTGTAAAAGTTTTCCTCATCACGGCTTTATTACAACACAAACACACATCAACCCACCTGACCCTCGATGTGAACCAGCCCCCTCCATGCTGTTCAGCTTCTGGGCAGCCAGCTGCACTTTGCCAGGCTGCTGGTCCCCGCTGGGTGTGGTGGTTGACGTGGTGGTGGCTGTGGTCCCAGTGGTCCCCGCCGCAGGAGAAGTCGCTGTGGTGGAGGTTATTGGGATGGTGATCTGGGGCTTGGGGGGCACTGCAGGCTTGTTGATGTGCCTGGCAGCGAAGTCGAGGTCCGGGATGGCCTTCATCAGCTCGGCCTGGGTCTCTTCCAGCAGGCGATTGATGTCCTGGGCACTGAACTGGGTCAAGCTGGCACGCTTCTCCTCCCAGTCCCGCTCTGCCGCCTGACACATATACAAACACAGACAAATGATGAGCTGCAACATATGAAGGACGAAAAATGACACAAGTATCAATCAATAAATAAATAAATGTATAAACAAATAAATACAGGAACAAATAAATGAATAAATACATTAAAAAATCAGGTACTGAAATAAATAAATGCATTTATAAATAAATAAATAAATGCATTTATAAATAAATAAATGCAGAGGGCCTCCAAAATCATTAACATACAGACAAAGAAATACAGAAATAAATAATTGGAGAAAAATCTAAAAATAAAATTAAAGATGTCTATTTATTTATGTGCTGTGTAATTATGAGCTATGTATTTATTTATTTATTAATGACTTTATCTGTTTACCTCCATATTTATTGCAGCATTTATTTATTATCTTATTTATTTAATTAGTTATACTGATTTGATTTTATTTATTTTTCAGAATTAATCATTCTTTTATTTATTTTTTATTTGTCCCTGTATTTATTTATTTTGTATTAATTTACACATTTATTAATGAATGCATTTATTTATTCTGCAATTCTTTTAATTATTCCTGCATCTATCTTTATATTCATTGTTATACATTTATTTATTTATTTCACTATTTGTTTATTTTTATATTTACTTGTACATTTATTAATTTATATTAATCAATTCATTTATTTTTTGTATTTATTTATCAGATTATCCCTGTGTCTATTTTTACATTTATTTGCTTTTTATTTATGTATTTATTTCAGTATTTATTTATTTATTTATTTCAATCTTTATTTGTATATTCATTTTTTATTCTTTACTTAATTAATTGATTTATGTTTATCCCTGTGTTTATCAATTACTATATATGACTATATACATTTATTATATCTGTATTTGTTTATTCCTGTATTTATTCATACATTGATTTATTTAATGATGCCTAAGTTATTTTTCATCCTCCACAGAAACACACAAACGACATGTGGGCCAAGCTGGTGAAACATAATTAAGACACATTGACGCAGTGTGTTTTCTAATGTTACACTGATGAACGGGTTTATAAACCACTTCCTGCAGCTGCTGTGTGCACAGAGTCTAAATAAGACGTTTAAGCACCTTCAGATGTGATTTCAAATGTAAATGGCCAGCTGGCTAATCCCAACGTATTTACAGCGCTGAATAATGAGCAGTGTTAGACGATCAACAGAAGAACGATCTGAGAATGAAGACAAACACAAACAGTCAACATGTGATTACCAGTCTGACTTCAGCCGACACAGACTTATCAGCAGGACGTCGACTCGGCAGCTCATCGAGGACCCGGTTTCTGAAGGTCATCGAGGGCTGGATGTCCTGCTCGGGGCCCGAGGTGTCTGCGTCGCCGGCGGGCACGGGCATCCAGTTGGCCAGGCCGGCGCTGGTGCTCAGGTCAGTGAGGCTGAGAGGAGGACTGTTGAGGATATCCAGGTCAGAGCTGCGACTCATGTCCTCCGATCTCTTCTGTGATTGGCTAGAGAGGTCTTCAGGGCCCTTCCACACTCCCTCTGTCACTTGTCTGTAGATACAGGAGGAACACAAGAGACTACAACACACAGAGGACAACATGGCTGTATTTCTGTATCTTTACAGTCAACATACTCCACACGTGTTCAGTCATCCTGTGCAACCATCAGTCATGGACATACAGTGAGGTATACATTAAAGGTGTACGGAGATTCTGTTTTTTCATGTTATTTTATTTGTATTATTTGTATTATTTGTATCCTATTTTACCACTCAGTCACTTTATTTTGCTTTTTTTCATCTTGCTTCTGACTCTTGAGCTGCTGTAACGTGTTAGTTTCCACCGTGTGGGATTAATGAAGTCCTGAACTTTGTTAAAGAAGCAGACTACAAGAAATAAAACACTCAGTTTACTCATTAAGTGTTGTCATTTCCATTTTAAAGGCTGTTTTACAGTAAAGTGATGTAATGTATATAGCTACATAGCTACATACGGAGCGGGTCCTCATCTGTGGAGATCACCATATTGCACCGTCATGTTTCAACAGTAGCCCAGAAGGGACAAACCCAACACTGACTCTAGATGGAGACATTCATGCTTTCAGGTAGAAAAATGACAGAAAAACACTGATTTCATTCATTCATTCATTTCATTCTGTTTCATTCAGTGTTTCCACCAGCTTTAATCAGCTGGTCTGTTTGTTTTAAAGACGAAGAGACCTCTGAGGATAATTCAGCTCTCTGTAAAAACCTCCTGAACACTGAACACTGAAGGAATTCTGACCGGGAGAAGTTTCAGCTGGTTGCAATCTGCAATCCTCACCACTAGATGCCACTAAATCCGCCTAAATCTTAGGCCTTGTTTACACGGATACCGATACAAATAAAAACAGATTTTTATCTATCCCGTATTTAAAAAATTCCAGGTTTACACGATCAGTTGTGAAAACAATATCCCTGTTTACACGAAAACACAAAAATGTCAGCTTTTTGCTGCAGTTAGCACGCCAGGCTGTAGGTGGCGATACACCATATGTCAAACACCACAGAAGGACGTTCTGCACATGCACAGTGATTTGTTTTCCTCTTAAAAACAATGATAAACTACATTTTAACCTTATGTAGCATAGTTAGCTGCTGTGCACTTACTAATATTGGACACAGCAGAGCTCATTCATTCCATTCATTTTTAAGCTCGTAAGTCGTCCCAGAAGTGCTAACAAAACGTAGACAACCCGGCATATATCCACCATTGTTGTTGTGGTTACCAGGCGCCTAATGGGCATGTGCAAACTGGGTTGTAACGCCATTGTTTTCTATCCTGTTTACACGTCTCCACAGAAATGGATATTTTTAAAAACTTTCACTTTGGAAGCCGTTTTTGAAAATTTCTGCTTTTGTCGAGAAAAACGCCGGTTACGTGTAAATGATGGGTGCAAACGCAAAGATAAATACCGTTTTCAGAAATATATGGAACCGTATAAACAGGCCCAGAGACACTGAACCTTTAAGTACACATGAGCTACCTTTAAAATGCCTGACAAACTAGCAGTCCTCATACTGAAGTGCTTCATTTCATCCTTAAAACTATTTACTGACCTCATCCTTTCATCATGATTTTATTCAATGAGTTTGCAGCTTTGTTTGCAGTCGTTGTCGATCACTTCACATTTTGCACTGAATAACAGAATATTCAGCAGGGCTGAGTTAAAACCTTTAAACTGTCAAATGCCACAAGGACATCAAAATTAAAAAACAGGAGTCTCCTCCAGTAAAACCAAATGTTTTCAGCTTTCTTGCCTCCATCACGGGCTTGCCTAGGGCGCCAAATATGCTCGATCCAGCACTGTACTTATACTGTAGAAACAAACTTGCTTCTTGGGATCTGTATGCAACAGACAGCACCTAGACGAGGGAAAGTTAGGCGTGACGTTTGTTAATTTGATGATCTTGTACTGAGGCTCTGCGCCTCGCTGTGTGTGTTCTCAAAGCCTGCTTTAAATATTTAGTCCATTTGTAATCCTGTTTACTGATTCTTCTATCAGATAGTTCCTGATTTAGACTCCAGTTTATTCAGGCTGAGCTGCTTGTGTTCAGATATTTAACCACTGCGAGTGTTCGCTGGATTAAAAAAAGGCTTTTGTTGCACTGGTTCTGATATCAGCGCTGAAGCTCTGGGAAGGTATCAGCACTAGAATAAAACATTTGCAAAGATACAGCGGCCGACACAGAGGAGGATTCTCAACAACCTTGTTAACAACGTGCTTTGATGAAACGATCACCTCATCTCGGATGCTGTCTGATGAACTCGCTCTGACCAGAACATCTCACTATCAACGGCATCAGCAATCGTTAACACGGTAATGGAGAGTGACGCTCTCACTAAACCTCCTCTGATGTATCTCTCAGTATTCACACAGCACATTTTTCCTGCAGCATTATTTGATGCTTCGTTTGTACGTCAGAAATAGTTTTTCATCATTCATAGAAACACAAAACGAATCAGCAGGAGAGGAGCAAGACTTCTGTTATAAATGTCTTAAATGTTTAACTCATCCTCAGGAGTTCTTCGTAAGGTCTGTTCTGCCAGGATAAAAAGAGTTTTATCTCAGTTTTAACATCAATTTTTAGACAAATTTTAAATGTGGATATTTTTCTTTTAAATGACAGAATCATATTAAAACACATTTATCCTTTATTATTATTCTTTAATGTAATTCTGTTTAGGCAGTTTTAGCTTGGTGTCACTGGGCAAACATCCCACATTAAACTCTGAGAATATTGAAATTGAAGTGATCTGAGAGAAAACTAGACTTCTGCACCTCCTCTTGTCTCTGTTTTCAGGCTTTAGAAAATCTAGCCTGTGACATGAGACTTCAATCACAGGTCATTTCAGAGAGAAGGTATTCCTATTGGCTGTTCTACAGATGCAGATGCTTGTGCATGTTCATTTAGTGAAAGTCTGATTCAGTGTTGGAGAATCCTGCAGAGAAAGTTGCTATACCAGAATTGGCAACAACTGCCTACACTGCAAAGCAACCCAAAAACAGTGAGAGGTAAAAAATAAAATGTGTCAATATCTGCAAAGTGTTTCAAAGATGGAGAGAAACTGTTGCTGATAGTTTAGCCTTCTGCTAACTGGAGCCAAAGGCTAACAGCTGCAGATTCAAGTTCACATTTACGTAGCCTAGTTAGCTAGAGCCCCAAATCACAGTGTGTTCTCCACCTCACTCCCCGCCACTAAAGCCTTCGTTGCTGGGAGTAGTTGGCAAGCTAACATTAGCCACCTCACCGTCTGTCCTCCCCTCTTCCCGCCGCTGTGAACCACCGGAGGGAGTGTGGGCAGCAGCTCTGCGGACGGATCCCCTGTCAGCAACTGCAGCAGCCCAGACCAGACAGCGCAGACCCCAGCTACAGAAGACCAGACAGCCGCCACTTCCCTCAGGAAACTTTCTGTTGCTGCAGTTACACAAATAAGAGACAGCGCTGCTGCTGGCCACCAACCTGCTATGACACCCAGCGCTGGAGGTTTATGCTGGCTGAATTTAAGCTGCTTCAGCCACTGAGAAAAAGTCCATCTCTGGAGCTGCTGCCCGCTCTCTTCACAGGGAGGCAGTTCACAGTGGCGGGGAGCGAGGAGGAGGTGGCTAACGTTAGCTTGCTAATTCTTGCCCATAAACAGGTAAACACAGAGAGAGGTCAGGGCAATGAGGGGGACAGTGAGTTAATACACCGTGTGAAACAATGACATAACATTAAATAAATCAATATACAGGAGACACTGGGTTACTGTATGAAACATGTGCATATGACCGTGGTCGTCTGGTGGGAGGGGCTTAGGACGGGAAAGGGAGAGCTGCAGGAGGAGGGGGGATTTTCAAATTCTGACTTTTTTATTCCTTTTTCAGATTTCTGTCTATTTCAGCTTTAAATCCATGTTTATCTGAGTATCTGTCGGTAAAAGTGCCGTCGTACACGTGTGTCTGTGTTTTTTGCATCTTTTAAAATAATTGTACTTTTTAATGGGCAAGCAAATGAAAAATAAATAAAAACATGTTTATATTTCTCAAAGTGAGGAATCAGGTTGTGTCGACCCAAAACTCAAGTATGACATGGATATAAAAAAAAAGTCAGAGTCAGGTTTGAGTCTTACAGCAGGCTAAGAAATAAAAAACAAACTCCATAAAACATCAACAAGAGAAAAAACAATGTTTGCAGGTTGACCTGGTTTATTAAGACAGTATCTGAGGAGAGTTTGATCTGTGTACCTGCGGAGCGTGCTGAGTGCATCGGTCATGGTGTTGCAGCGCTTCAGCAGAGCGTCCAGGCGGTGAGGCTCCTCTTTCAGGAACTTAACAGCCTCCACCTCCACCCTCAGCACCACCCGCATCTTACTCTGCAGGCTGGGGAACTGGTCTGCACGGGAGGCACAGAGAGAGACAGAGAGAGAGAAGGGATGAGGAGGAGAGGACGACAGCGAGGGAAAGACAGATGGATGAAGAGGAGAGAGCGGCATTGTCACAAGGATGTGTTGAGATAATGATGTGTGGGAGAATGGAGGCGGGGGGAGATTACAGAGGGGAAGACACGATGCTGTTTCTGTTGCAGCTATTCGAAGCTGCTGGATTTTCCTGTCATATCCAGAAGGAGGATTCAGTGGAGGTCGGCCAAGTCAGAGAGAAGGGCATGCTAGACGTAACAAAAACACAGCCTGTGTTGGTCTGTGGGTGTATGTGTGTGTGTGGACACTTCACAGCCAGTTTCTCAAACGCTGGACGCTCTGCTGTCCTGAGAAACCGTCCAACTGCCACTCAAACGCAGCATCAAAGCACAGTGTCGGACACTGGGAGTGGTCAGCACACATTATCATAACGAGGCCCCCTGGAGCTTCAAAAGGAAGTGCTCATTAATATTCAAGACGGAGAGAGGAAGTACACAGGTCAGAGCTGCAGGACAAGAGGCCAAACCTGAAACTTCATGAATATCAAGAAGCCTCATAAATATTCATCTGGGACTTTGTATAACATCAATTTTACAGACTAGACAAACCTGGAGCCAGCTGCACAAAACACCTTAAATTAAGATTTTCCTTTAAGTCCTAGTTAAGGTTTCCTCATAATAAAATCCAAAGGTTTAAACATTTTCTCCTTAGGGTTTTCCTTAAAGTATTCACTTAAGTATTCATGGTTTTCTTCTTGTCGTGGTCTTATACTTAAGGAATCCCTCGACCACTAAACAAAACACTTAAGGTACCCCTGACTCTAACTTAACTTCAATATGACTGAGTTTATGGTGATAAATAAAAACACTAACATACCCTGAGAAGAGTTTCTGTGACTACGCTTTTGATTTTGAACCATAGATTTGACTGAATAAATTTTCGTTGCTTTTCCCTTCAGTCGTTTTCTGTTTTCTGGTATTTGGGATCAAATGTACTTTGCAGTTTGTGCTTTCTGTGATTGAATTCCTCCAGAGGTTTAATCTTTTCCTCCTCTGACCAATAAGTTTTTCTTGTCTTCTTTTTACCATCTAACTACGAACCAACTTAGTGAGACAATAACAGAATCATGAGTCCAAGCAAACAAACAATCTCCATGGAAACTTGTACCGCTGTAAAAAAAAATTCAACGCAGTAAATTAGTTTACAATTTCCTGAGTCAACTGTGTAAGTCCCTCAAATACCCCTTAAATCTTCCACTTGGTATTGAGTGCCCTCGTTTGTGAGATAACCCTTGATGAGGGAGGTGAGAAATATTAGAGTAGAGATCTTTCCCTAAGAAACGAGACACCACTTCATGCAAATTGGCGTGGCCCACGTGCAGGCATACGTCATGCGTAGTAGCGATGCAAGATAGCGATAGTCATTCAGGTTTGAAAATGGCGGCTCCAGCGCTTGTGTTGTGGCGTGTGCTCTGTTTATTCTTCTCCGTCTGATGAATCAACAGAGAAGAAATGCTGAAAACAGGAGGCGCCGACGACGTCTTCTAGTTCTGATCGATTTTGTTCAGGTAAGTCGATTTGTTTAAATCTTTTGACGCAGTGTTCAACTGAGTTGCTGATGAGTTTATGTTAGTCCAACCATCCGTTGTTTGTATGGCCTACATTCTGATCGTACAGTAACAAATTGTTTTCCAAAACTTGCTGAAGTTGCTGACTTCGCAAGGTGTTTCATCTTCCATTTTGTTGGAAGTGTGGGTCGGGGCTCCCTTGGAATCTAGGGTGAGTTTTAAGTGTTGAAAACCACTTCCACTACCTCACTTATGTTTTGGGACACCACGAGCCTAAACGTGAACGCACACAACCAAGTGCAAGTGGGTATTTCTAGGGGAAGTGTGGGTATTAGATCAGACCCTAAGTCTTAAGTGTCATACGTAAGGAGAAAACTTCAGATGCGCAACTGGTCCCTGGTACTTAAAACTACAGGCCAGCCACCAGGAACTATGGACACGGGGACAAAACTTTCACACAATTGAGAACTGATACAAATGATCAAAAAAACCTCTAAAATTCCACATTAAGACACCGAGACCGCGAGAAACACCTACAAAAAAAACATGATCTGATTTGGCAAGCTTTTCAGAGACTGGATGTTGAGTACTTCAGAACCACCACTGCTGAAGTGTACGTGATACACAGGTATATGTCGTAGACTCACAAAGACAAAGCTCCAGGATTTCTATAAACCCACTTAAAAATGTGCAAGGCTACACAACCATACAGTTTTATGACACAAGTCACACAGTGTTTGTTTTTGAAAATATGGGGTCAATAGATGTGGCAGAGAAAAGACTGAAGGATGGAGAAGATGAAGAGAGACTCGTCATCTTTCCACACCTCCACCCTGCTGAGCTCAGTGCACAGTGTGTATGTGGGTCAGCAAGAGAGACGAGAAAGAGAGATGTGCTCGGAGCAGGAAGGTGTTAGTGATCGGAGCACAGAGGAATTTAGCAGTAAAGTTATGAAGTCGTAGTAAATGTACGGAGTAGGTTTCAGTTTGACATGAATAAACACTGCAGCTCCTAAAGACCTACATAACGTTCCAGTGTTTTGTTTCTCAACTGCTGTCTGAAGACTTAGGGTCCGTCCCAATACTCACACTTCCCCTCAAAATTGGCCCTAGCCTTTGTTTTTGCATGCTCCTGTGAAGGGCGAGGGTGTCCCAAACTTTAGGGAAGTGGTTTTCAACCCTTAAAATCCCCACTTAATTTGAAGGGCCGTGCGATGCACACTTACGAACCCATCTCAACATTGTGAAACCATCCCGCCAGGTGAGTTCCAGGAAGATGGCAGCCTCCATGAGAAAGCCATTGCACAATTATAAGTACTATTTTCCCAAATAAGCATGCAAAACTTCCAAAATATGTTGGAATGTGTTGTTTCTGCATATGCATTGTTATCTGTTAGCGTTGAGTTAGAATATGAACGCTTGAAAATCGCTAATTCACAATGTAGCTGACATGAACATCTACAGAGTTCTCCGTGCAAGAAGCCTATGTTGACGATGCGCGTGGCGTAGGTGAACACGTCTGTTACGCTAATTTGCATGAAGTGGCGTCTCAATTCGTAGGTGAAATTCCCCTCAACACTACCCCTTCGTCGTTGAGGGGAATCTATCTGACGAGCGCGCTTGAAACTTGAAAAAAGGGAAGAGAATTGGGATTGGCCGTTATTCAGTTCAGTTTTGGGGATGTTCCTCTCAAATTGTAATAAATTACATATAACTAGTTACCTTCATTTGAAAGTAATAAGTTACTAATTGTGTAGAGTAATCAGTTACTTATTACACTACTTTTGTGTTACTTTCACCAAAGTGAGCTCAGAACTGATGTTGATGTGAAATGGATGAGGGTCGTGTTGTTTCACAGCAGTTTATTATTTCAGATCCAGTGCTGCAGGTCTGAATCATTCATGTGTTCACATACAGTGGTTATTAAAATGAAAAATATAATAAAGAACCATTAAAAAGCCCAGACTTGTTTAAATAAACGAATATCCTTGGACACAGGGAGGGTCAGGCAGACAGAGGATTAGAGACTGATAATAATGACAGATTGGCTGTCCGTTATAATGACGAGCGTAAAGGGCGGTGAGGATGGAATCAGGGATCTTAATTTCAATTTGTCATCATATTTGATGATGAGTGTTTCTTTATAGTCGGGGAGGAATGGTTGAATTGAAGTTAAATACATATGTTTGTATCTTTTTTGTGGGATTAAGACTTTGAACATCATTAAAACCTTTTTACAAAAAAGAAAAATAAATTTGTCCATCGCCTTTTTGCTCCCGTCACATGCTTGGTCTCTCTGGGGTTTTAGCCACAGTTCACTCTGTATCTTAACATCAGTGGCCAGCACATGTGAGCTCTGCACATCTGACCCCGCTGCTGCTACTGTGAAAATGTTGCAGTCAAGTTCAGATTGTCAGTGATGTAAGTCAGTGAGTAAAGTGTTGTACCCCTGACCTCTGCATGCCCTCTCCTAAACCCTTGGGCTAAGGCCCTTTGACCCCTCCTGACAGCAGGCCTGTTGATCTGTGACCCAAAACTACAGCTGCAGCACTGCACTTGATGTATGAGCAGTGCAAACACACTGGTTCCTACTGTAGACAAATATTTACATTTCTAAAAGGCTCAATGATGAACAGCTGCTCACTGCACTTTTTATCAAACAAAGAGGAAATGATGCATTTGTTGGGGACTATTTTCAGCGGCGGATTAATCCCCTCTTGGTGCTCTGGTGAGTATTTGTGTCAGCAGCAGGATGGTGTTCGTGGGATTGAATATAAATAAACTACAGTGAGTGTTCATGTGTTCACCCAGTGCAACAGGGTGACTCACTGATGTGTTTAAATAGTTTGTGGACGACAATAGAAGCTGTACAGCGCAGTGGAAGGAGATATATCAGGCTGTGATACACACATAATGCTTATTAGTGGATACGTTCACTGTGGGTTTTGGTGTTTTAATGGGATGTTTACGATGAGAAGAAAGAAACGTGCTCGTGTATAATGAGGCTGCAGCAGTGGTTGAACAGCGGGGGGGTTGGTGGTGGTGGTGGGGGGGGGGGTGTACACCAGGCAGTAGTTGGACTCTCTGAAACCAGCTGCTCTTAAATTTGATGCAATTTAAGGGTACCAGCACCGAGACTGATGGAAACAAACGTGCAAAATGACTAAAGCGCCTCAATAATCTCTAAAACACACACAGGAGGTGAAACCAACACTTACTTTTGAGCTCAGTGAGCGTCTCACCAAGCATCCTCAGCTCTTTGCTCTTCTGCTCCACATCCTGCTCCGTCACCAGGCCGTGATTCACCGACGAGTTCCTCTGCAGCTCCTCCACCGACTTCTCCAGGTCACTGTGGAGGTGCAGGTCACAGATTCACTCAGTGCTGTCTCTGTGTGTTCTCCACACCAGCAGACATATGACCTTTTGATTTAATGTGCTCGTTAGATAAACCAGTGGCGCTCTGAACTCACTGCAGCTGCTGGATGAGCAGCTCCTCCTGGTTCAGGTACTTGAGTCTCTCCTCCTCCACCAGGAGGCGCTGTCTCTGGAGCGGGTCCTCCTGTGTGCGCATGGCGTCCAGCATCATGAGGCTCAGCTCGGACTCCGTCTGCCTCAGCAGGGACAACACTGAGTCCTGGTTCTCCAGCTGGGACACCAACACACCTGGTTAGTTTTACCTGTCCGTCGTTTGACACTGTTTTTACACTAATGTTCTGTAACACAACAATCGTGCCATAACTTCAACTCGATAAAGGTTAAAATGTTCAGTTGTAGTTGGAGAGCTGTTGATTCAATCATATTATAGAACCTCTCAGACATTAGACACAGCCCAAGGTGCTTTATATAAAGGGCTAGTCAACCCTGTCCTGAAGAAATGTGTGTGTGTGTGTGTGTGTGTGTGTGTGTGTGTTACCATTTTACTTTGGGGTATTTAGCATTGGAACTTTACCGACTTTGTTTAGTAACACAAACAAAGTCTGGGCCCAGATCCAAGTGTGAACGCTGTGTACTGTACACAGGCACGGTGCCCATGTTGGTGCCCAGGTCCAGTTGAAAAGGCTTTCTCAGGCACGGTTCATGTGTACTATGGTGCAGTGCACATCAGGTGTGAAAACTAACTGCACTAAAACACGAAGTGGAGTTTTTAACTGGTTATGAAACCGTCTAATTTTAACACTGATGCCTCTGTATCAGACGTTAGCACAGCCCGCTGCTGCCTGCAGGATGTGAGCACACGGCTACAGAACGATATCACTAATGTGAGAGCTCAGTAGCAAGGGACTGGAGACGAGGGCGCAACTGTACTTGGTCATTATACGAGTCAGTCGCACCTGTTTGTAATATGAAAATGTGTCAATTCAAGTTCAACCTATTAACTGGTAACTGAGGGGTGAAATCACAAAAGGACAGTGTGACGTTTGCAGCTGCAAATAAGACAAAAAGTGTAATTGTGTGTAATTCTTAAAGCACCGACAAAGTCCCCGTCCGGACCAAGTATGGAGCATGGACAGGTAGCTGGAGAGGTGCCTCCAGAACCTGCATCTCATCGATCAGGACCTGCAGCTCATCGGTCAGAACTTGCACCTCATCGGTCAGAACCTGCAGCTCATCGGTCAGAACCTGCAGCTCATCGGTCAGAACCTGCATCTCATCGCTCAGAACCTGCAGCTCATCGCTCAGAACCTGCAGCTCATCGCTCAGAACCTGCAGCTCATCGCTCAGAACCTGCAGCTCATCGGTCAGAACCTGCAGCTCATCGCTCAGAACCTGCAGCTCATCGCTCAGAACCTGCAGCTCATCGCTCAGAACCT
>NC_065518.1:1556266-1567546 GCF_006386435.1 Epinephelus moara | reverse complement strand
GGTCAGAACCTGCAGCTCATCGGTCAGAACCTGCAGCTCATTGGTCAGAACCTGCATCTCATCGGTCAGAACCTGCAGCTCATTGGTCAGAACCTGCATCTCATCGGTCAGAACCTGCAACCATTCAGTTTTCCTTTTCTCTCTGTTTTTGTTCTGCTGACTGTTGAGGCGACATTTAAACTCTGCCACATGGTTAATTGCAATCAGACATAAAAAAGGCCAGACGGCTCATCTGCAAAACTTTACGGGCGTGTTTTAGCACTGTAACATCATCAGCACAATATCTTTTGTGAGTCGGCCCTTGAGACGGAGCAGATAGCAAATGATGTGCAATTCATGGTGCTTCAGCAGCTGCAATCTAATCTTTGTAAATTTGCTCCTGAGTGTATACTGGTGTTAACTGCACACACACAAAATTAAACTGCTGTTTCCGTCCCAGTCACACACACACCTGCATGTTGCGCAGCTGCGACAGTTGTTTGCGCAGCGCGTTGGTGTTCTGCTGCAGGCCTTGTAAGTGGAGCTGCATCTGCAGACGGGACACCGTCACAGGCTGGTTGGCCCCCGAGGGTGGAGGTGGCATCAGGGCCAAGGGAGCAGATGGTGTCAAAGCTGCCCAGTGGAAAAAGCAGGATTTAAATTCAGAGGATGTTCTCTGCGCTTTGTTCTGGGTTCCTTTAAAGCACAGCGGCACTAATAGAAGTTGTCCCAAAACACTGTTAGCAAATCAAAAGGTTTTAAATGAATGCTTGAGGGAGAAATTAAAGAACTGTTCATAGAGCATCAGAGAGAGCTCCAGTCTTTAGAAGACAAATCCCCAAACAGTCTCATGACCTCAGATGTCCATCCAGTAGAAAAACAATTTTGTTTGACTGGATATTGGTTGTTCCAGGATTTGGCAGCAGCAATTCAGGACAAGTTCTATCTGTGCTGTAGGTCAAGGGTGGAGATTACAGTCTTACGTGGACTTAACAATGATGAACAGCATGGAAAGGCTTCAGGGACAAACGGGATCAGCAGTGAAAAACAGCATTTCCACTACATCCAAGTTTCTCATTATAAGTCCCCAGACAGCCCAAATGCATGAGTGTTTCCAACTCAGATAATCCTTTGAAATGACGATGAATGCTTCGCTCTGACAGTAATTAGGGTGTTGAGTCACACGCATCATGCAGAACGAGACAGAGGGAAAATAACTACAAGACAATCAATCGATAACGGATTGAGGAGTTGCATTTTAAAGCCACTTCAAAGTCTGGACTCAGCAACACAACAACACGTTGGCTGAAAGTAACATCTCAACACCTCCAACACCTCCGCAGACGAGGTGACGACGTCCCACTTCAGCTGCAGTGTGTGTCCTAGAAACCCTGACCCTGAGATCTGCAGCCACTGGGGGAGTTTCTGAGTATATATAACCATAATTCAAGATGGCTTTAGAGGAGCGTCTGACAGTCGTCGTTACCCAAATGACTTTCTGCTGCCTCACCAGTTAAGAATAATAAGTCCTGTGTTTCACTGCACAAAAACAGTCTGAGTCTATCGGAGTAAAATATACACTAAATATACACCTTTATTGTTCTAATCTAAACAGGACAGAGATAGAGACGTAAACAGTCACTCAGCAAATTCACTAAAATTACAGCAGAAATAAATGTTCAACAAACAAAACGACTCCAAAGAAAAATCCATTCTAATTTACAGCAGATTAAAAATGCTCACGCTCATCTTTAATTTGACATAAGATGAAATGTTTCCAATGTTAATGCTCTTGGATACTTTAAATCTGAGACACAGCAGCTCAAACTCAACACTTTATCTAAAGGAATTAGGAATGCACCGATGGGCCGATACCAGTGTTTAAAATAACACTTTGGCTGATTCTGTTTTTTTGTTCTTGTTGTTTATTTTCTTTTGTTGTTCATCAGTCGTCATTATAAAAGAATAACTGAACTGTTTTAGTCATTCAGTCCTTCACAACCTCTGAATGAGCACAAATTCAATAATACAGATAAATAAAACAACTTTCAATATAACCTTCTTTCACATTAGAAACTGCTTTAAAATTCTTTTCACTATATATAATATATAATTTCCTCTCTACTCTATTTTACATTGTGAAAACATCGACTAATTTCCTTCAAACTGCTGAATTTATTCAAGTTTCTCGACAAAAACTACATTTAAAAGATTAAAATTTACCTTCATCCAATATTTGATTTGTATCATAATGTAACTCAATGAAACCTCCAATACCTGTGAGCTGCAGCCGCCAGCTGCTAACGGCTAACAGCTAAAGTTAACTAGCTCTCCTGCTGATCTCAACATGAATTTGTTGATCACAATGCAGCATTATCAGGGACACGTTGATCGTGAGTTTACTGCGTCCTTTTGTCCCAAAGTCATCCCGGGAAGATCCCTGTTCTCTCCCAACTAGGTTCCCGGGAACGCCACTCAGTCTCACAGTATTGTCGCAAACAAATCTCTGCAGCCCGAAAATCATTTTTCCCATAGACCACCACTGTATTAGAGACGTCTGTCAAACTGTTGACGGACCAACTCGAACTGTAAACAAGGTCAATTTTGAATCTGTCTATTATAAAGTTTTGATCCATGGTGGTTTTATATTTATAAAATGTTCCTCGAGCAAAGAGAAGACATTCAAAAACAGGGTTCCCACACATTTTCATGCACAAAATTTCCAAACTTTCCCAGGATTTTTTTTTTTACTTGCCCAATTTATCCACCATTTTTAAACAGATCTGTTTCAAATATAATTTCAGCGAGCTGGCACACATGAAGGGAGAGATGAACCCAGGGAGACAACGACGAAAAGGACCCGACTGGAAACAAAACGTTGTCACATATTGATGCAAATTAAAACTATATTAAGCTTAAGCTAAAGAAAATAAATTTGCCGTGATGTTACATTACGTGGAGGATTATCCACAGAATATTACTGTACTAGTCCATACCCATTGAGTGCACAGTTGCCCATGTACAGTTTCACATGGTGTATGTTTGGGATACAGGTCATAGGAAATTGCAGATTAAATAGTCAACTGAACCCATTAAGAAGAGCAATGTATGAATGACTGACAGACAGAATGACACACTGACAGTTTCTGTGATTATGTACAGCATACCATACCATGACTTAGTCATACCAAACGTTAGAAACAACACCAACATTGGTCCACAGGGGGAGCCACAGCGATCGGTCGCATTTTAGCCATTTTGAAGCATTTTTCTGTTGTTATAGCGCCACCCAGTTGCCAATTAGAGTTAAATTTCTCCAGTCACCTTGAGGCGTCCTGTTCTACATATCTACGTAAGCAAATGTGTTCCTCATGAGGAGAGGCATCTCTGTGCAAAGTGTCATGTCTCTACCACATACGGGGCATGAGATATCTTGGCCAGGTCTCCCTTGAAAAAGAGGTTGTTAATCTCAATGGGAACTTCCAGGTTAAATAAAGGTTAATGAGATATGCCCATTCAAAGATTGCAATTTCAATCGGTTGCTATAGCGCCCCCCTTTGGCCAATTGATGTAATAATTGGCCAATGTTGAATAATTTAATAACATTTCCAGGCCTAGAAAACATAACTGTAAAATTCCATGACTTTTCCAGGTTTTCCCAGACCGTGGGAACCCTGTAAAAATCTGTCATGACGATGTCAGGTTTGACTCCATAAGACTGGTTAGGCGCCATCTTGATATTTGGCATCTTGTTAGTTTTATAAATTGATGGTGCCAATTGGCTGCTAACAGCTAATGCTAACTAGCTGACGATGTCAATACCTCTTAGTTGTTTACAATAAAGCATCATCATGGTGAGTTCCTGTTCGATGGTGAGTTTACTGCGTCCTTCTCTCCTGAAGGTATTTGGGGGAAGATCTCTGTTCATTCTGAATGTGTTTTCTATTGTCTCAAGCCCTGATTTTTAGCCTGCAAGTGACGTGCAACAACAGAAAAACATCGGCCACTGCTGATGGTGAGTGTCAACTTATGTGCCAACAGGTTGATGGGAGTCATCAGGGCGAATATTGTCAGATAAATCGGTGCATCCCTAATTACAAGAACTCTATTCTGCTCTTATTCACCTTTGAAAACATGCAGCTTCATCAAAACACTTGCTCAGATGCTCACTGGGCGTTCTGAACATGGATCATCTCGTCATCTCACAACATATTTCTGTTCCAGCATTAATGCAACTCAGATGATTTTTTTTACTCACGACAACAGGGAAGGAAGGGACAGTGAAGGACACCAGCTGAGAGGGAGGTAAATCCTTCAGGACGACACACACACACTGTTTGGAAGCTAACAGGGATCCAAATAAAGACTAGAGACCACAGTGGGGTGCACACGGGGGAACAGGTACCAGACACTTCAGGAACACATAGCTACCTTTCTTTTTTTTAGTTCGTCCAGCTAAAACAAGAAGCATGAGCAGCAGTTACACAGCAGCAAAAAGCCGGCACACACACACAGTATGAAGAAGCTTGCAGAGTCAGCCATTACGATCACATATGAGGCACTTTAAGAATTATGCAGAGAAAATGAAATAGCAGCAGCTCTGTGAGGAAGAAGAGCCAATTTATGTGGCTATCAAACAGGCAGCAGAGGGGAGCAGTGACAGGCAGTGATAGGAAATAGTTTGTCTCTTTTTTTTTTTTTTTTTTTTAGTAGGAAGCACTTACTGTCAGTTCCTGAGCAGTCACTGGCTGACTCAATCTTCTCCCTGGAAGAGGCAAGTGTTACAGTACTTACAGCCAGAACACACCAGCGACTTAGCTACTGAGAAGCTATTGATATATGGTGAGAAAATGTGGGAAATATACTGTATGTGCTGCTGGCAGCTTTTTTAAGTGTGTGTGTGTGTGTGTGTGTGTCTGACATCACTTGCTTGTTCACTTACAGCAGTGATTCTCAAAGCAGGGTCTGTGAAAAGTTTTCTGATTCTTTTATTAAAACTATCATGACATAAAATCTTTTTCTTTATATTAATATTATTTAAAATGATCAGAATCTGGGTTTCGTTGAGCCGAGCACACGCCGGGGGACTTAGGGACACTTTGCCGACTGAAACTGAGGAGCACCCACGCTGTTCACACCTCTGCAGTGGAGTTATCAACAAAGTCAGCCCCCATCCGCTCTGACACTCTGCTCATTTCTTGAGCAGCGGTGACGTAGAGGGGGATATGGCACTCCACCCTGTCTCCTAAAGCAAGGAACTCAATGGATGTTGTGCTAGTTTCCCCAAGGTCCTTGAAGGCAGTAGGACAACAACAGGCCACGGAAATGGCGGCAATCAAGATCGATACCTGTGTTCTGCACGACTAAGTACGCCTACGCCTCCTCTCTCATGACGGGACAGTAAAACGAAACATGCATGATGATATGTTGCCATGGTGATGCCGTGTTGTTTACAAGAGATTAGGGACATTAAAGACTAACCATTAACTGGTTAACTGTCAAGAATATTTTTGTGTCTGTGTGAAGACAGACGTCGTTACCCTGTGGAAACATAGTGCCCACCCTTCGGTCTCCACTGGTTAGCTAGCATTAGCTGCTCTGCACTGTGAACCAGCTGGGTCCGGTGGGAGGAAGGTGGCAACACCACTCATTCAGCGATTACCGCCAGTAACACCATCCTGACCCAACGTTGCTGTGGAAAAACTGCGCCCACCCTCCAGTCTCCCCTCAGGTCAAGTTAGTGAGTAAGCAGCGTAGTGTTGACAGGCAAACCCCTGTAGCATCACTGTTAGCTGTGTTAGCAGTGTTAGCATGGCCAATGATGCTAACATAGTTAACAATGCTAAAGGGGCTTTGCGGCTCAAAGCGAAGCCACTTACCCACCTGAGGAGACCTGAGGTGTTTGTCCACAGCTACTAGGACCGGCGCTACCAGCGCTACTCGCACATGAGCAGCGCCGCTAGCCAAATTAGCTCCCGTCTGATGCGGATGATATGCAGTTGGGAGAAATTTTCCTCTGGGCCTTTCTACCACAAAGGGATCTCTTGGTTAAAGTCGTGTTTTGGCGGCCAAGGCTAAAGTAAGCTAACCCGTGGAGACTAGAGGGTGGGCAGGGGGCGCTATGTTGACACATGGAAACGCAGGTCCGTGTACTTCGCGGCCATTCATTTTTTGTTTCGAAATAACAAATTGAAACACGGAAAACCAACCATTATCCGTTTTTTGTTTTGAAATAACCAAACGAAAAAGGGAAAAAACGATCCATCTCCCGTTTTTATTTGATAATAAAGAAAATGAAAACGGAAAACGAATCGTTATCCATGATCTGTTATCCGATTTAATTTGGGAATTGAAAAAAAAAACCTGTGGGAAACTCCTTTTTCTATTTTTTGTTCGTTTCTTCTCTGTGACCAGTAAGTTGCATTCATGTGGTGTCGGAATAATCGGAAAAATGACTTTCCGACTGGGAAAATACACATGAACACCCGCTCATGTCGGAAAAACAACTCAGAGATAATTTTGGAACAGGAGTTGCCGACTTGACTGAAATTGACGTCACATTCACAGAAAACTGGCGGACGAAAAGGAACGTTTGGTCCATGGTAATAAAACTTTTTATTAATTCACGTATTGCATATCATTTTTTGCAGACATGTAATGTGGTATGCCGTTAGTTGCTGTCCATGTAGAGTGACCTAGATTAGTTAGAAAAGTTATTTAGTGACCTAGATTAGTTAGAAAAGTTATTTATTAGCATAACATGTCAGATAAAGCAATATTCTAGTTGTTAAAGGAAATGCACATGCTCCGTATGTACATTTCATAGACCACATGAATGCAACTTACTGGTCACAGAGAAGAAACGAACAAAAAATAGGGAAAGGAGTTTCCCACAGGGTGTTTTTTTAATTCCCAAATTAAATCGGATAACAGATTACGGATAACGATTCATTTTTCTTTTCTTTATTATTGAATAAAAAACGGCGGACGGATCGTTTTTTTCCTTTTTCGTTTGGTCATTTCAAAACAAAAAACAGGTAATGGTTGGTTTTGCATGTTTCAATTTGTTATTTCGAAATGAAAAACGAATGGCCGCGAAGTACATGGACCAACAGTAACAGCAGCTAGCTGACCATCTGTGAGCAAAGCCAACAGAACAGACATTTACATCACAAGACATCAAAATGTCACAACCTCTGAATTCAAAATGCGGCGCTACAGCTAACAGAGTCAACAGAGCGCCAGACTGAAAGGAAAGGCCTCTTGTCTTTAGAATGAACCCATAAGTTACAGGTTTAATGGTGTAGGGCTGCTGAAGGCACACAACACTGATATTCCTACAAGGAATGGAATAAAATATATTAAACTCAAATATTTCCTGTTTATTATTTTATGGAATTAGTCCAGTAGTGTCCAGATCGCCTGTGTTTTCTCTTGTATGAAGGAGCTACAAAACATCTGGTTGCAAATTCCATCGTGGAGGACGGCAAGAAGTAAAAAACATTTTAATCTCTAACAGCAACACTCTCGACATCGACCTTGTTCTCTGCCAGTTTCACCAGTTTTACTGTCCCGCTTATATTGAATTCTTCCTGAGACTTCTTCAGGATCATTTTTAACCAAATGTTAAAAAGATTATTAGAATATTACGTCAGTAGTCAGCAAAGTCACATGTAGCAATTAAGGGCTCCAAAATTCAAATTAAAGACTATTTAATTACTTTTAAAGCCTAGTTTGTATAAAAAGGAATTAAAAACACTTTTTAAAGGACCAACTGACGCCCTGGCAAAACAATTTGGAACCACTGTTCTCCATGATCGACAGCAGTAGGGTTTGGTACCGAAAGTCGGTGCTTATATGAACCCGGTACCTACACAACCGATACCTACCGGACCGAAACAAAGCGCATATTACGGTGCCGCCTTTCAGTGCTTTTTTTAATGCTATGTCTCCCTCTATTGGACGTTACATGTAACAGAATCATTCATTCATTCATTCGTTCATTTGTTGAGTATATATTAGTATTTAAAGGCACGCTAAGCACCATTGGGCGTCACTTCCGTTTACATTCAACAATGTTATCAAACACAGTGGAGCTAGATGTGCACCGCCTTCATGTGTGTGTGCTTGCTTTCGCTGGTCTCACGCTGGCTGGTTGGTGCAGCCTGGACCCAAATGTTTTTGTTGCCATTTGCGGAGCCTGGGCTGCCGACAGAGACCGGACTTTAACAGAGTTAATATTATTGTAATGTTAATTGTTAAGTGTTTTTTATTATATTTTAAAACTGTTAACAGAGTTCATATACCTATTTATTTCTAGGTATTTCTAATTTGCCTCAGCAATAAATAAATAAATAAAAACATTGTTTTTATTATAACTTAAAACTGTTAAACAAAATACTACACACCTCTGAAAGGTGGCTCATTTGTGCCACTTTTCAACCTCCATAAAAAACTCTTATTTTGAGGTATCAGTTCAGGCACCGTTTAAGCACCGGTACCGTTTTAAAAGTATCGGTTCGGCACTGGTATCAGAAAAAACAAAACAAAAGATACCCAACCCTAGACAGTAGTGGGCATTAAATTAAGATTCTGGACATGAATGATAATATTTTTCCTGTATCACTGATGCATACGAGTCATTTTTGGTATGATCACTTTTATTTGGTGTATTTTTCTATATTTCTGTTGTTCTGAAGGCAGTGGAATATGGTATAAATGTTGTACTGGATGTGTTTGATCGTTTGGAGATGTTAAGTATTTATAGTGCCCTGTGTGGAATATGGTCTGTATATAAAGTGTGTTTTCAGTGTGTGTGTGTGTGTGTGTGTGTGTGTCTTACGGGCTCTCTGCCTCAGGCGCTCTGCTCAGTACTCTCTGCAGCAGCCCGGTCAGGCTCGCTATCTGCTTCTCCATGGCCTCCATACGCTCCCTGGATTCACACACCAGAGATACACAGAATACTTTATCATAATTACATAATGCATAATAAATACTATAAACTGTCCCAGTGCTCCCGCCATGTTCCAACTTTCAAGCTCCATTTGTACGTGGAAGGAATGAAGGAAGTGTGTGTGTGTGTGACTGGTATCACTTTCATCCCCGCCTCAAGATTCATGGTTGTATCGATAAAACAGCTCACGGATAATGACTCATAGTTTTTAGTATTGACCAGCCAGGATTACAGTTTCACTCTCAACACTACACTGCTGTTAGGAGCACCAGAGGTTGACTCACACCAGCATTTATACATTTCAGACAGAAATCAATTTATTTCATTGGAATTGCCGAATCAGTGAAGTAAATCCACCCTGAGCTTTGGCAGCGGCAAAATCTGACCCATGAGTTTGTACCTTTGACCAACAGCAAACTGTCTTTAAAGTGCTGAGAGCCCAAAACTGAGGAATCAGTCAAATCAATACGGTGACACCAGCCAATCTTATACCACCCTGCTCTGCTGGAGTATAAACTGCTTTACTAAAAAAGATCTGCAGCCAGCTTTGAGTCAGGAGACGATGGTGCATCTGAATAAACTGTCTAAACTCATCGTTCAAGTTTCTGACAGCTGCACAGCCTGCTAAGTTATGGTGACCACAAGTCCCAGTTTGATTGAGATGGTCATGCTTTGCAGCCGAGTGTCACAAGTCTACATAAAGAGCTCACTCCTTCATTCGTAAAATACTTGGCAGCACAACTCCCGTGTTCTGCACACGCTCCAGGAGCACATTTCGGTCGCGCATGGTGAATATGCTGATGTAGAAAATTATACTGAGATGGCCAAACATGAGCAGCAGCTCCAAGTAAGATGTAGCACCGTTGTGACCTACTTCACTGAGGCAACACCGGTCACAGCTATGTGAAACAGGCTGCTCAGGAGGGGACCTTTGCCTACCATCTGCCAAAGCGTTTGATCCATGGACTATACAGCTGGTCCTGTGTTACAGTGTTATCATACAGTTTTCAAATATACTATGCTTTGGTGGATACTGGGAGATAAAACATAATTTTTCTTCTGCTAAGGCGTTGCCCATGGAGGGAAAGGTGCAACGTGTAGGTGTGCTGAGTGCTGAAATAATCATCACACATCCAGATAAATATGCCTATGGTGTGTGCATAAGTGCATACATGTGCACATGAACATACTTAAAGGTCCAGTGTCTAAGATTTATTTTGTGGCATCTAGTATGAATGAAAACTGCAGATTGCACACAGAAGTATGTGTTGAGAAATACGTCCTACCTTGTCTCCGTTTCATTTCCCAGCAGAGGGGAGCCGAAGCCTCCGGCGCTCCCTCCCTCCCCTCCAGGACCGGCCATCAGGCAGAGCTGCTCTGAGGTGAGACCGAGCGTTGAGCCCTGGCCCCGAGCTTTGGGACTGTCCCCAAACACAGAGGAGGTGACAGAGTCCCTCCTCAAACTCTGCCTCCCAGGGGAGCCCCGGCTGGGCATGGTGCCAGCATAGGACTCCCTCATGTCGGGTATCTTCTGCGGGGAGGAAGGTGGAGGCACCCGCAGCCCCATGGCCAGCATTGATGCAGCGTAGGCGTCGTTATAAAGTGGTCCTCCTGGTCTGTACAGAGCACTGGTCTCCATCAGCTCTCCTTGTAAAGCGGCTGCTGAATAGGAGGTGAGTGAACGCATGGATCCAGCACCTCCTCCTCCTCCTCCTCCTCCGCCTCCTCCACGGCGGTATAAGGAGCCATAAGGGTCTGCTCTGGCTGGCAGAGGGGAGTGAGGCCCTCCTGCGAGACTCAGCCGACTTGTGTCGGGGCCCAGAGAGTAGGGGTCCGCGTAGATGCCGCCTCCTCCTCGTTCGTCTCCCCGCAGCAGCACCATGCTCCTGGATCCTCCCAATTCATCATCAGGCTTCACGTCCCTGCGCTCCAGGATGGCGCTGGAGGAGGCACAGAAGGCCTGCTGGGTGTGATGGGGCTGGTGGAGCTGTGGCTGCTGGTGGGGAGAGGAGTGGTGGGACTGGGAGTGCGGGTGTTGGTGTGGGTGCGGCAGGGAGTGGGTGTGGTGCGGTGGCCCGGCGTAGGAAGAAGGCCTGCCGCCGCTGTAGAGGAGGCGGGCGCGGGATGGCGAGCCTTGAGGGGAGGCAGAGGAAGATGAATGCTGGGAAGACATGGGCGGGTTGCTGAGGCGGCGGTTAGGCGGAGAGTCCTGAGGTGCATACACCATCTCCCTCTATGAACACATCACAGAACAGATACAGACCTGGGCCTGTCAGGATCAGGTGTCTCAGGGCAGGAAATCAGTCCTAACTGGACAAAGGATATATACATATATATATATATATTAT
>NC_065518.1:1526802-1556194 GCF_006386435.1 Epinephelus moara | reverse complement strand
AAATCAGTCCAACTGGACAAAGGATATATACATATATATATATATATTATGTTTAAGTTTTAGGATGAGGAGCAAAGGAATTGTAGCAACCTTCTTAAATGAAAAGTTTGCAACTCTTTTAGCCTGGACCCTGTTGTCACATGTTTTTGTGTCTGATGGAAACACCAGTTTTTGTAATTAGTCCAGTACAGAGTGAGAGGGATACAGACAGCAGTGGTGAAACAGACTGCAATGTTAACACTCAGGGCATGTTTCAACTGTCAAATTACATACACTAACAGTGTTTTTGCCCTGACAGGCTCGGATTGGTATTGTAAGTGTCGGACGACATTATGAAAGGATGCCTACAGAGATAGAGCTTTGTGTTCAAGAGTAAGATCCTTTTTGTTTAACCAGGAACCGTCCTGAAAAGGCTCTCGCCAACCCACCAGACTCTGTTTAAAAAAAAAACGGTAATTTTATCAGCGTAAAACACACTTCATTAAAAGTCTACAGAAACAAATAAAAACTCACAAAACCTGTCTTGGTTTGTCTTTCAACCGTTACAACAATCACCAACTCTGGTTTGGTTGAAATAAACCCTGCGTATAAAACACTGCGTAGGATCAATACTAAAAATGTATGTACGGACAAAAGCCAAAAAAATATTCGACAACTTCTACAATCAGGCTTCAAGGCTGAATTTTCATGTCATTATGCCACCACGGTGTTCTGTATCAAAGGTACAATGGCAGAATGGGCGGACAGAGTTGTCTCACCTTTAAGCTGGCATCAGAGGAAGTAACAGCGCCGAAACAATGTCTGTAAACGGGACAGCAGGATGGGACCATGGATGAGATGGGTGTGATGTTCTGACAACGTGTTACGTGTGCAACGCATATGCGGGAGATTTAAAAAGTACCTGTTAGCAGTTAGCAGCTAACTCAAAGAAGAACAGTGGCTGAAAATGTCCACAAATTGGGAAAACAATGAGGTCCGGAAGCTCCTAACCTTCCAAGACGAGGATGAGATCAAACGCCATATCACAGACAGTAAATGATGGTTTGGTTGAAATAAACCCTCAATACACCCACTTAGATGTGAAATGATGCTGGCTATATACACGCTAAAATGACTGTTTATTTAAATGGAGTCTGGTGGGTTTGGCAGTAGAGATTTCGGGGCTGCTTCTGGTTAAAAAAAAAGATCTTGCTATTTAACAAAAAGGTCTATCTGTGTAGGGATCCTCTCTATAACACTTACAGTAACAATCTGAGCCTGTCAGTGGCAAAAATGAGCACTTTAGGGGACGTATGTTGATGGTGCATAAATGTGGTAACGTTGCAGCCTTGTTTGCCACTGCTGGCTGCAGCCCTCTTGCTCAGTACTGGACCAGTTTAAAAAATAGCTGAGAGGAGGGTCCAGGATAAAAAATACTGAAGTGACTCTTTACCTTAAAATATGTTTCTGCCTATTTATAAATTCGGTGGCAGGAGAGATATTTGTTGATGACACTGAGCTCAGTAAAAGATCAATAAGTTTGGCAGTAACAAAATCAAACTCTGATTGTTTTTTGGCTCCTGTTTATCTGATAACTACTAGATGAGACATTTCCTCGACCTGTGAGAGCACATGACTGAAAGGAAGTGTAATGAAATGGGAAATTAGCAAGTTTAATGGGTTAAGAGTCCACTCAGCAGGTTTACATGCAAATAATTTTACAATACTAATGGTGCTGACATAGACACTGTAACTGCACGATTGATGAAGGTAAATGGACCTGGACTTGTACTGCTCCTATCTAGTCTCCCGACCACTCAAAGTGCTTCACATGTCACCTTCACCCATTTACACATTTCACTTATTTACACCTTCACACACTGGTGGCCTCAGCTACCATACAAGGTGCCACATGCTACTCAGTTAACACTTCAGTATCTTGCCCAGGGATAACTGGACATACAGACTCTGAACCATTCGATCAAACTATCTGATTAGTGACAGACTCGTCACCCGCTCTAGCTCCGGAGCCACAGCTGTCTACGATGTGATGAAGTCAAATTATCTTCCATTTAGCATGTCAGTGTTTAAAGCCTAATGCAAAGGGATTATTGGTAAAAATCATTAAGATCTTACTGGCATCATATTGTTTTTCATATATATATTCAATCAGCTTTATTATTTGCATCTACATATGACGCCTACATATGACTGCCTCTCTGGGCACCGCGCTCACGTGTGTGCGCTTGTGTCCGAGACCAGCGAAAGCACGTGAACACACATGAAGGCGGTGCCCATGTCTCACACTCTCGCACAAGCGCTCAGTGCCCAGAGAGGCAGTCAGAGCTACAGGCTACAATGAGGCTAAAAACAGAGTTCAAATGAGGTTTTTCCAAACAACTTTTTATGTCGGGGCTTCAGGACACTTGGATCACTACGGACGAGCAGTATGGAGATATTTTGTGGTTTCAATTATGTGTTTTTGGACGTTTGAATCTGGGGCGCCGTCAGCCTCCATTAGGTGGAGTTGTGTTGCTACCTCCTCTCCCCTTGGATCTCTGCAAGTGATGTGAGGACTCTAAAACTTCACCTGAGCCTCCCTCGGCATATGGGTGAGTAGATAATGGCTGAATTTTCATTTCTGGGTGCACTATCCCTTTAAAGCCAATTTGACCATAGAATTCCAACTTCCAGGTCCGTCACATGACGCCATCAGGCCCAACAAGACATTTTACCATCAAATCAGTGGATAAATGTTTTTGGGCGTCACAAGCCCGATGATTTGATCCATTTCGTCCAATGACATTTTGAAAGTCTTGAAGAGCTGCACGATTGAATTATTCAATTGCTATTTAAGTTAGCGAAGGGCTAATACAAGTTAGCTGCTTGGCCGCTGAAGTCTCTGGTGCACCTTCTGTATGGGCTGCACCATGTGGACGATCAGGGCAACTTCATACCGCCGTAATCAAGCTTTTTTTGACTTCATGTGCCACTGACCAACTTTGATAGTATTGAATGGGGACCTGCCTCCATCTCTGTATCCAAGTCTCTTAATACATCCATGCCTCAGTCTCATGACGTTCCACTCAGAGTGTCTGTTCCAGTTTAGAGATTTTTACACTGGCACCAACCTTACAGCTGAGTGTGTCGTAACAGCAACACCACTCACTGGAAGGGTTTTTAGTCTCATTGCAGTTCCTACAGTAGAAGTGACTCTGAGTTGCTTGGTGAATATGGACCTTAATGACACTGTACATGTAGTGAAACATGGCCTGGCAACTAGTCAGTTAAAAAAATCTTTAAGATGCAGTTTCCTGTAACATTTTACAGTAATTCATAGATGCAGTTTGAAGATTGACAGGAAAGACTCCAAATTGCCCCCTTAAGTGCGTTCTGAGTTGCACTTGATAGCTTATTGATGGATTGAGCATGAAGGATTATCTTTTGGCATCAATCCCAAAATGTCAGCGAGAAAGGCAAAACAAAGCAGAGCAGGACGCAGAGTGTGAGTGAAATCCCGTGTTGGAGGGTTCCAGCCAAGAGTAATAGATACAGCAAGCAAACACAAAGGAAGACAACACTGTAATTGCTTATGACGCACAAAGCTATCTCCTGGAGACGATGCAAATTGAAAAACCAATATTTCCACATAATAACCCTCAGGCCTCTTACAACAACACCCTGTGGACAGCCTCGCAGCAGACTAATGACTCTAGTGCCATCATCTTCCATCTTGTAGCTTAGCAACGGACTCGCATCGACACCGTCCTTTAACTGGAGACACACAGACACTTTATTGCACCTCCAAGACCCCCTGAAGTCACAAGGCGTCTATCGCAGGTACGCTACCAAAAGGTTTGTCCCGTGGTGCGCTTCAAAACTGTCCTTTTCTTCCCGCTGAGGAAAATCTGCCAATCAATCTCATCCTTAACCACAGTGTGTCCTCCAGACTGAGGCTGGGATGGACTTCAGTAATCCTGGTCATGCTTTGTGGGCTGCAATCAGGGAATAATCTTGGCCCTGCTGGCTGGGGCTCAATAAGCTCTCTCACACACACACACACACACACACACACACACACACACACACACACACACACACACACACACACACGTCCTAGTCACTCACCTTGGTAATGCCAGAAGCTGCAATGTACCTCAGACACATAAAACTCAAGGTAAGCCTGCTGGTTTGATAAGGCTGTAAAACGCCAGGAAGGTTTCAGAGCCGAGCACAACCTGAACACAACGACCGACCCTCATGGGAGAGACAAACGGCTGACCTCCAAAACATTAGCGGGCAGCTGCGAATCATGCAAATCGGCAGGCAGAAAAGCAATCCCACACACACACACACACACACACACACACACACACATACAAGCATAGCGGCATGTAAACAAAAGGCCTCGGGGTGTTTGAGTGACAGCAACGAAAAAACGTGTCAAAAATGTCCTGCTGTCGAACAACACCCGCTTCAACTCAGCTGCTTAACATGCAAATTCATTTGGTGCACTGCATATGTCTGCTCCTCTGTAATGTAATTGATCTAGTTTATAATTTATTTTATTCTATAAAAGCAGCATTCTCTAACACTTTAAATTACCGCTTCCACATTTACATAATCACGCTGTAATTAGGCGGCAATAAAATGCGAGGTCTCGTGCAGAAAACACTCACACTGCAGAACTGAATGACATCAGGCACCCTGTCTGTCTGTCTGTCTGTCTGTCTGTCTGAAATGCATATAGCATGCGTAATCATGCTAATCAGGCTGATGCTACGTTTAATTTGCGAGCAGCTGACAGATGAATTAAGATAAATCCTATTGTTGCTCATCAATGAGAGCTCAGCGACTGAACAGGAGGGATGTCACAGGTACAAAGATGGAGGAGGATAAAAAAGCAGTTTCTAAATTCATGTAACAGCTCTTACATCTCAGAACAGTGTTGCTTCCACCTGCACATTCTGGTGATAGTGCTTGTGTTATAGCAGAATACAGTGAGTTCAGGTTGAGCAATTAGACGCACGTATCCACTGGTGGCGTTTGGCTGAATGCATTGCCGGTTGTTGGGTTTTTCGGGGGCAATTTTGTGATTTTATTTGCTAATTAAATACTCTGCCTCCAAAGAACAAGTCAGAGCTGCTGCTCAGAGGGCAGAGAGAGAGAGAGAGATGGCGGAGAAAAAACAATCAATCAATTATTTATTTCACATGGAATCAAAGTGAAACTCCAGTGAAATACGATCTCGTCAGCGTCTTTGACTCGTGCTCTGTAGTTTAGTCCTCGTCCTACAACGTTGGCTGCTGCTTTATAATTCACCATGTTTCCAGACTGGCTGCAGCGTGTGTGTTTATGGCTCCCTGGATGATTCTGGTGATCAATGGTTTTGGTTTTGCTGTTGTGGTACGATTTCACTGTAGTTCTGGGGAGAGCTGCTGCTGTTGTTTCACAGACTAAATCTACCACTGACTCGGTGACGTCATGGATAGCATCGGTGCCACTGACAGTGGTGTGCTTGAACACGCTCCAGACTCTGATTGGCATAGACATTCATTTTAAAGGGAAAAAATCGTATTAAGTGAAACAGTAAATAAAAAGGCAGAGTGTGATTTTATTAAGATGAACTATATGTTGTTGTATCGGTTGTCTCTGACATATCTTCCTGCATCTATGACGCTGACACTGTTTTGTCCAAGCAGATGCTGTATTTTAGTCTGGTCAGAGAGTGAATCAAAATCTTGGAGTTTACATTCAATTTTTGTGAAGAACTTTGGGTAACACTTTACTTAAAGGTATCTACATAGGAGCATTCTCGGAACCCATCAGCTGTATTCGGCGTCTGACTTCGGGCAGATGGCGATACAGCCTCTGGGGGCAGACCCCCGATTTTTTGGCATTCCTGTTTGATTTGGGCGGAGGAGGCGAATTTCCGTTTCCGACTTCCGTTTATATATAAGTAAATATGCTGAACCATTGCAATGGATTCAGAGTTTGCAGTGACACCAATTATGTCCGGCTCGTTAGTTCACCGCACGGACGATGAAAATATGGCCTTACCCATGTTTAAAATGACCTGTTGAAGTGAAAAAACGAGTACTGACGGGAACAGACGAGTGGAGTCGATGTTTAACTGGCGCGGAGAGCGCAGGAGAAATGCACTGCCTGTGTGGACAGTCAAGCGCCTGACTTCCGCGGCACTAACGCGCTCGGTGTGTCCTTAGCGTTAATTATAACAGCCAACTTATTGAAAAATGTCGGGTTTAAATCAGGCTTGGGCCGTTAATTACAGTTAATTGGACAGGCCGGGCCGGTCCTGGACATAATGTGCACGGGCTCGGGCCGGGTCGGGCTGGATTTTTTGGGCCTGATCTAAGCTCTAGTCTGTATATAGAGACTAACATAAGAGTGACATGACACTGTCATGAACCTGTCATGAACATTATGTACATGTCATAAATGTTTATCACTGCTGTCATTAAGTGTCATTCGTTTTTTGTAATGACAAGTTGACATAGTTTGGGTTGTCTTGATTATGACAACTTGACATTAGGCCCGTTTCCACTGAAGAAGTTCCTGGTACTATTTGGGGGGCAGGAACTTTACAGGAACGTCCTCTCGCTCGGCCCTCTCAACCGCCGTGTCTCCACTGAGAGAGCGGAGTACGAGGAAGATTCCTGTAAAGTTACCGGGCTCTGGATGTGACGTAATCGTTGCACAACCATTTTGACCGTTGCGACGTAGGGGCGCTGTTAGCTGTTAGCGGTGTGTGTAATAACTCACTAAATGGTCCGTGAAAAAAATATTTTTTCCAGCGGATGTCTTAGTTACAACATGATTGAGCTAACTGGAGTAGTTTCATGTCGTATCCGACAACGGGAGNACACGCACCAACGGCCCCGGCCCTGTAAAATTACCCCGAAGTTCCTGCGGTGGAAACGGGCCTATTAATCAAAGTGACATTACCAGAAGATGTCTTTGTAATTACAAGTTGACATTAACAAGAAATGCACCTCTTTTTGTGTTAATGACAAACTGACATAATGGTTACTATTGTTATGAGAAAGACATGTCACTTTATTAATGTCACTTTAATCAATGTCAAGTTGTCATAATCAAGACAACCCAAACAATGTCAACTTGTCATTACAAAAACCGGATGACACTTAATGACAGCAGTTTACGACACGTTTACGACATGTACATCATGTTCATGACAGGTTCATGACAGTGTCATGTCATAGTTATGTAGATACCTTCAAGTAAAGTGTTACTGAACGTTGTCCTGCTGTCTTCATATGTGCTGCACTGTAGCAGGAAATGCTGCTCTGAGAACAGCTGACACAGCCTGTCGTCTCTGGGCAGCCAGGTCTGTCTGCGTCTTTGTTTACATAGCTCGAGCTCAACAAGATGGCCGCATGGTCGCTCTGTTGAACTCGTGCAGCACCACTCTGCAGCTGCCTTTGAACCAGCAGCGCCCCCAGTAATCTTGTTGGTCCACCAAAACCAAAAGCCAAAACTGAATTTCAGAAATGCAAATTTAGATTTGAGGAAGTTACTGCTGCTGCTTAGCATATAGAACAGTTGAAAACTTTGTCAATATGAGTTAGAGTAAGAGTTAAGGAATCGCATACTAATATACTTTGGTTCCTTATTTATAGTTCATATTACTATCTAATGTGCAAAGTTACATGATCCATACTTGTTGGGCGATTCATTGTTCTTCGAGGCTGGCTTTCCTTTTCCTTAAAAAGACAAATTTATATTTGAAGGAGCACATTTATCCTAAGGAACAAAACATTTACTGGGAACAAGCCCTCTCAAGTTCAGGGGAGACTCATGGGTTCCCAGTTGAACCAGTTTTCATTCAGATATCTTGAGCTGAGAGTTCAAGGGACCATTTTGAAAATGGCCAGCGTTATCTAGCCGCCTCCCTGACAAGCTGAGCAGACATGGTTGGTACCAGTGAGTAAGATACCACTACTTTCACACTAGCTTAAAAAGTGAGCGCTCCACAGCCTCTTAAAGACACTAATATCAGCCTCCAACTATTTTCACCAGGAGGGGCCAGTGAGGAGGGCAGCAATTACGTAGCCCTCCCTTGGAGGCACCACTGTCCTCAGAGCCGTATAATGGACTGTACTTCTCGTCTTCTGACCACTCAAAGCACATTTTTACACAACATGCCACATTCACCCATTTACACAGGATTTAGCCACATTTTCCAGAAACAAAGGAAATCACAGTTCTCAATATCTCATTGGGAACTGATGCGGACATGGAGGTCGTTCAGTTTATTGTTCGATGCTTGTACAGTGGCTGGCACGATGCTGGTTTGGCACAAAGATGCATGTGACCGGGTTCACATCCGTTGTTTGAGTCCTCCACACTTTCCATGTCATGTCAGCGTAGCTAAGGATGCAGAGACGGCCTTGTTCGTCAGTGTGGTGGGGTTTGCAGCTGCTGCTATCTTCTCCATCTTTGCCTTGATGTTTACTGACGTTCACATTTGAAAACATCGACCTGGCGTGCTGTCAGAGTCACAGGAGGAGAGTTTCCTCACCCCGATGAGTGACTCACAGCCACACACCCGTCCAACACCAAAAAGCACCACAACACTTGCAACATGGACTTGAGAGCATAAATTTAAAGCAAACTTAGTGGAGCTGATGAAGAGGCGACTAGAAACGCCCACGTCTGTGTCACGTACCAAGACTTGTACTACAACAACCAACCTCAGTCCTCAGATGAACTGGACCTCAGTTTATCATCTCTGAATAGTGTTTATGCTGCTTTACAGTCTGCTGGCATCCAGCACAGTCAGCACCGCTGATGTGAAGGACTGGCGCTGGTCCAGGAACAGTAGTGCTGGAGTAAGGAAGGTCACATGACTCACTCGTACTCAGAGAGTGGATGAGACGAACTTCTGCCTGGACACATTATGTAATGCAAACTAGTGTTTGTAAACACACACAGAAATAATATCAGTGATATGTGGGAGATGAAAACCAGCGTGTGGGCGAATAAATAACAATTTTCAAGGGGAATTACAGAGTGTATTATTCGTGGGATGATTTGGTTGGCTGCTATCTGCCACTGCCAGAAGAGACAAGTGTTTGTCTCGCTTCCTAATCTATGAGTCATAAGCCAGCTGCACAGAGAATGAATTGGTAATGAAGGAAAAGGTGACTGTGACTGAAGCGGGATCATTTTCTCTGCATCGGTTTACATTTTGGCACCACAATAAACACAAAGCTAATGCGGATGAAAAGTCTCGAATACTGTAAAAAACATCTTCAGTCATTCTCTTGTCTCGGGACTTTCCTACATCACTCAGAGATCTTGTAAACTCTTAAAATTAGGGAAACTCAGTGATTCAGAAAATCATTTTTGCAGCCGCACAAAGATGGAGGAATAAAATGACACACTTACCCGCAGGTCTCCGTTAGCCAGGTGTGGGTGTTGGTGTCCGGGGTAGGTGCCGTAAATTGGCTCCTTGCAGTAAATCTTAATAACGCAGCGGTCCTGGACGTCCCGCGGGTCCTCCAGCTCGTAGAAGACGTTACGGGTCTCATCTTTGATCAACAGAGCTGTGCTGGGAGACCTGCACATCGGTTATCATCAAAACACAAACACTGATAAATAGTCCACACTAAGACAATTTCAGCTCCTATTACCAGCTCATAATCAGTGATGTACATTCGTTTACAGACGACGAGGGGGAACTGGAAGATCTTTAAACTGCGTGAGACGCTCGTAATGAGAGAATCAACTGGACTCAGTTTCATATTGAATTCATCAGAAGTTTAATATTCAGTGTGTCTGGAGTTAAGAGACTCCTGCTGACAATAACAATATGGATTTAAACGTATCACTGAGCAGATTATACAGATTATCTATAATCAACATCGTGATGAAAAAGTCTAACGATTTTTCCACCCAATTGTTGAAAAACATTGTCGTCCCTTACAGATGCGTGTTGAGGAATATCAAATACTGAGACTTTAAAGCCAACTGAACTGAGACTGAAATCAATGGTGTTTATTTTGTCTTAAGAACTTCACCACCAAAAGAAGACATTTGAATTTATTTTCCTGCAGTGACAGCACCGCCTGCATGAAGGCCTTTGCACACTGAGTCTGTTTTTAATCCCTCATCCAAAGAAAGGCGTTACACACAGAAATCTTTCGCAATACGAGACAAAATGAAAAGATGCTCTCCAATGCAGGTACCTCTGTGGCTGTCATCACTCCCCCCCATCTGTCATCCGTCTCTGTCCTCCACATTCTGTGTGCGGTCGTACTCCTCCTCCTCTTCATCATCATCATCCACCTGAATATAACTATCTGCCCTGTTGACAGTAGCTGTCTGAGTAATGAAATGATTCTATGCCCATTGTTCCTCTGTCTCGTCACAGCTGTGTCCCAGCGTCACAGTGTCTTCACTGATTCTTGGACAAACGTCTCTAACGGCTCTGACGGAGGTGGAAAACATAAAATCAAACCTCTTCCGAAAGTTTTAATGACGGATGAAAGTTTCGGACTTGACACAATCAGACGTGCGACAATTACGGACGAAAAAAACCAGACTGTGTGCAAAGGCCTTTAGTGTTATACAATAGAATGAGTTCATGTAGAAAGCATTTGCTATTTGAACGAATCAATCATGCCCATGTTCTATGATCTTTTTGACCTGGTTTTACTGCACATGTTGCACTCCAATGATATGATGTAATATGACGCCACCACTACTTAGCCTACCCTACTAGCTTCCACTGCCCAAGTGAAGTAAAAACGTTATCGCACATGGGTCCTCCCAAATACTGAATGTTATAAAGGGGACAGGAAGACAACATCCATAATTCCTGAGTTACATTAAATAGGCTTCTCAGATATGAAAAAAGCCTTTTGTATCAGCATTTCTTAGATTTAGAGGACCATAAAAAAATGCTCACTCAGAGGCTCAAAGCTCACAAATACGTCCAGGCATGCTTTTGTTCTCTATTAAACAGTAAAACTGTGTACAATAGCTGCAGGTTATATTTCATGCATTAATAATGAGGAGGACTCAGATTTCAGTTTGACTTTCATTTGTTATTTCAACATGATTTCTGAACTCTGACACTGAGAGTTTCTGCAGGTCCACTCGTGGCCTGAAAGAGACAATTTCACATCTCCTTTGGCTTTATTGATTTTTATCTGTTTGTTTCCTGCTTTCATTCTCCATCTGTTTACAAAACATATTACTTCTCTAAGTGTGTCTGAGGATGAAAATGAAACATGTCACTTACACTACTCACCCTGTGATTGATTTAATAAAACCTGCAGCGCTGCAGATGTTTAAAATAACATCTCGGCCAATCAATGAGCATGTAGACGCTTCAATGACCTGTGTACTTACATATATTTACACACATCCAGACGTACCTGAGCATGGCCATGGTGAGCCTCTGGGGGAACATGTGCACAATGAGCGCCCTCAGAGTATCCAGGCTGGTCAGCTCGTGGGTCAGGTGCACCCGGCGAGTCTCCTCCCCAAGCTGGAGGAACAAGATCCCTGCATTTATGGATGGGGAGGAGCAATGAGGGAGATCCACGATGGTTGAAGGGGGGGTGATGGAGTTTAGAGTCAGGGGTGAAAACAGAGAGCGGGGGGAAAATTTTCACCTCAAAATATTTGCTTTGCAACAGGATGGTGCTGCTTTGACATCAGCTAAACCTGCAAAAATAAGACGAAAAGAAATCGCATAATCCTCAAAGTGCACGCAGAGGGTGTAACACTCCCCCAACTAAATAGTGTATAATACATACATTTGGCGCAGAATAAGCCCCTTTCAAAAATATATACAGTGGGGCAAAAAAGTATTTAGTCAGCCACTGATTTTGCAAGTTCTCCTACTTAGAAAGATGAGANCTTTCTAAGTAGGAGAACTTGCAAAATCAGTGGCTGACTAAATACTTTTTTGCCCCACTGTAAATAGAAAAATAAAAAACAAAATAATGATGCCTGAATTCAGACCAAAGATTTGTGGTGAGGCGACTTGAAACAGGCAGCTACTTGTAATGTGCCGTTCTGCAACGTTCTAACAACCTGCCTGTTGTCACCAAGTCACCACCATGAGACGGCGTATCANGACTTGAAACAGGCAACTACTTGTAATGTGCCGTTCTGCAACGTTCTAACAACCTGCCTGTTGTCACCAAGTCACCACCATTAGACGGCGTATCATCTCTAGTCAACAACTCTCTGTGCTTCTGAACTGTAACGTTGACAGGAAGTGTAGTCAACAACTCTCTGTGCTTCTGAACTGTAACGTTGACAGGAAGTGATCGCCATGAGACGGCGCATCATCTCTAGTCAACGACTCTCTGTGCTTCTGATCTGTAACGTTGACAGGAAGTGATCGCCATGAGACGGCGCATCATCTCTAGTCAACGACTCTCTGTGCTTCTGAACTGTAACGTTGACAGGAAGTGACCACCATGAGACGGCGTATCATCTCTAGTCAACAACTCTCTGTGCTTCTGATCTGCTGGTTCAAACAGGGCACAAAAGTAGAGCCCAGCGCCTGACCTTGCATTTTCCAGGTGGTTAAAGATGCTGCATTTGTACGGCCCCTAATCCTCCGTTAACGTAGAGTTTCATTTGCCACCAGCTAATGTTAGTGTCAAGATATTGTTGTCATAGAAACACAACACAAGCGCAATGCATCATTATGAACAGTGCTGGGAGCGCTTTTCTATGAAGTGCTGGGATGAAGCGCTCCCCTGCGCCCTGTCACCACTTTCCTGCTGAAGACAAACACCATGAGGACACAGACCCGTCCTCATAACTCCTGCTAGCCAACATAACTCGTGAGGTTGTTTGGAACAGTCACTCTCCTCTGTGCCATCACACCTGAACAAGTTAAGTCCCGTGAAACAACACATAATTATCATCCTTATATTAGCTGGAAGCTGCAGCAGTAATGTGAGCAGACTGAGAATTCTCACCTGTGTGTCAGTAATATTAAGTGTGAAAAGACAAGATGAACTCAGGTACTTTATGCAATTTGCTATAAATCACCTCAAACTGACACCGAGATGAATATATAAATATATTATTACCAAAGTTTCACATTCAACTGGCAGTTTTTAATTCTTTAGATGCTCTGTTGAGAATTGCACTTGGTTGCATTTTGTCCCACCTTCTCTGACTCCTGTGAATGCATCGCCGTCCTCCTCACATTAGAGAGAGACACTTTTTAAGAAGCAGATGATTTTGCCTCTTGCCAAAGCCATGAATCAAAGATGACAGGTGGCTTGGCGAGATCATTTGGAAGCGTTACACAGCTCTGTTTGTATTCAGCGCTCCCACCGACTGAAGTCTGACTTTGACTTGACACTCAGAGGGCTGGACCAGGTTCACTAGATTAACACTTGATGCCTTCAGTCAACTCAAATCAGCAATTCCCTGGAAAAGGACGACGCTGTAAAGTCACGACTAATGTGTCTTGTCCAAAACATCAAAAAAGATTAATGGTTTACATGCGTGGACACGTCCAGAGCGTGATTGACTCTCAGCTCGTCAGTCAGAGAGATGTCAATAGACGGGACAGATTCACATTCATCAAGGCTGACACATGAGAGTGAAAATGAGGGTACGCTGACTCGAGCTGCACCCTGAATGGAGATGAATAGAAACATCAGTTGAGGAGAGCCTAAGTGGAAATGCAGAATGTTATCAGTTTAATCACAGGCCTTTTGTCTCACAGCGTCACTGTACTCAGAGCAGCACAGGAACACAACACTGGCCTTGTCTCAAAATGATCTATCTGCAAACTAATTGTCAGGGAATTAGAGACGAGGAAATGGAGGACAGATCAGCACGACTCAGGTTGTCAAACACTTCCCAGTAATTTTGCATTTGTACGATACAATCAATAATGCCAGCGACCTTCCGACCGACACCGGCACACCATGAGGACGGGCTCGGTGGGGACGGAGCACCTGCTGCAGCAAGCCAACACGCCGTCTGCGGTCATTTTGACTTGACCAGCAGACTTCACTACAAGCTGATTGGCTGTAGAAACAGGTGACAAGATTTACGTTCTAAAACCAGCCACTGGCGATTTGATCAGCTGAGTGTCAGGTGACGCCATCAGCCACTTGAGTCGAGCTCAGACCGGCCAGTTCACACCGCTAAAGCTTGGGCCACATTTTCCTGACTGAACTCGACCCGAGTCTGAGACAGTTATAACTGAACACGGCCAAACTTTACGCAGTTTGTTAACCGACATAGTTATTGTGTGAAGTTGCGTTCAGGCGTTGTCACGTAAATAGCAAATTCCAGCAATTGAACAGGCCATAGCACAACACAACAGCACGTCAAGTGGGCCGAACGCAAACAGAACCCCAAGCAAAATTTCTGATTGTTATCCGAATCAGGCCCGACCCATCAGATTCCGATGGGTCCCATCGGGCTCGGGTCGGGTATCCACACTCTACATACCACTGCAACTTTTCTCTGCTACATTCTGAAATGATTTTGTCTCATTGCGAATGTTTGGTCTGAACTGGGCTTAATGTGCTGATGTTTACCATGTTTGCCATCTTTATTTAGCATGTTAGCATTTGTAAGTTAACGCTAAATGCAAAGTACAGCTGAGGGTGATGGGAATTTCATTAGTTTTTCATTAGTTATCTGGGCGTAAACCATCTGATTGGGCAATCACTAAAGATATTACAACTCACAATGAGTGTGTTTACATGGACAGTTTAATTCCCTTTTCATTCAGAATGAAAGTTCATTCCTATTAAAAGTGATCTTGTAAACACCTAATTCAGAATGAAAATGGCCAATGCTATTGAAAATTCAATCCGATGTAAGGAGCTGGAATATTCCGTTTCTAATTCCCAATGAAAGAATTTCTCACACTTGTATAAACTCATTCCTCTTTAAGTTCATTCCGGTCTTTCTGCGCATGCTCGTTTCCTCGCCCTTCTGGCGCCATGACGTATATAGCGTGCATAGCAACTGGCTGAGATAGAGCAGTCGGACTCGTTGCACTCACCGGTTTCCATTCGCCACAGCACGGTCTTCTATCTCCCTTCTTCGACCTTCTACCTCCCTTCTCCTCCTCAACAGATGAAGCATTAGCAGAACAAGGTTGTTGTCGTACTGCTGCTTCAAGAATAGAAGCAAAACAAGCCTGAAAAAGGCACTAAGAATGGCGTCGTCAAGCATCTTGTTATCCGGAGCGAGGACTACAGTGTTTTCTTCAGGTAAACGTAAACACGTAACATCTGCCCCGCCCCCTATCCAATCAGAAACCTTCCCTGCCCCAAACCTTGTGCAGACCTGAATAAAGGCGATTAAACTGATCTCTGTGTAAACCCTCATTGGGAATGAACATTTCTCATGTAAACTACCTGGAAAGACTTTAATTCAGAATGATTTCATTCAGATTTATTTCATTCTGAATGAGAAGCCATCATGTAACCGCACCCACTGTCACAGCTTTTCCCTAAATTAGCTCTGGTTCTTGAACCGGTTCCGTGTAGGACTCTTGGACTCTTGGTGCTATGTAGCGTACCAGCCCGTTTTCCACCAGTTTTGAGATTGTATCTAAGGATGTGTCATCAACAGAGGGTGTTGCACTGAAAGTATACAGTAGTGGCAAGATGGCAGATTGTATTTATTAGCTGTGAACTTGCGCTCAGTTATTAAAAGATATTTTTCCCCCTCAAGCGTGGACCAACTATTAATTTGAACACTACACACTGTATTTCTGTCGACGAGTTCTTATTTGACCTGTAGAATATGATGTGTCCACTGATGTCCTCACCGTTTCCACTTCAAGTCAAGGAAAACCTGCCATGTTTCAGTTCCAGCTGGGAGCCAACTTCACCAACTTTTTAGGTTATGAAGTAAATTATTTTGATCGAAATGCTTTGAACGCTTCAATAATAAGGTGCAGGACACAGAACCTGCTTCACGTTGGTAGTAAGGGGAACCTGAGGGGAGCGTGAATGTGAGTATCAAACTTATTGGCACTCCATCAAACTGTTTCTGACACATTTCACTTTAAACCACCATCGACCTGATGATGGGGCTGGATGAAGAGTCAGAGGAACGGTAGGATTCATCCTCTGGGGAGTGCGAACGTCTGCATAAAATGTCATGCCAATGCATCCAATAGAGGTCCAGACATCAGTCTGGACCAAAGTCATTGACTGGCCATGCTGCCATCCACAGAGCCACATGCTAGCATTTTCAAAAACTAGAAAATATCTTCACATATCAAAAAACAAGGATCCACCAACACATAACAAAATAAATGATAATTCAGTCGATGAATCTCTCACTGCATGAGTTAGGAATAAACTAGGAATAAAAAACATACGGGATCATTTCTACAGCACGACTTCAGTGTGTTGTCTCTAGTGATTTCATACACAGAGACCAAACAAAAACTATGCTAAGCTAACTCTTGTATTTGCTCATCTATTGTGCACAACATGAGGGGCAACAGATGGACCCATCTTGAGTCTCACTGGAGTCACAGTGTAACACAGAGTGTAGGTGTTGTCTTAAAGACAGTGCTCTGACCTGGTGCCCGCAGCTTGGCCTGGCTGGACGAGCGAGCCAGCGGCAGGCTCTGGCGGAGCCGGTTCATCCGGTTAAAGCCGATGGGGATATCAGGCTCCGACATGGTCTCCAGATTTTCAGCTGACGCAAAGGATACCCTGCTGGTCTGGTCAGCAAGAGCCGGCTGTGTCGGGCTGAGTCGTGTCACACGTGGGGTGCGAGTCTGCAAGACACCAGATAAGAAGTTAACAGAGGGGGGGAAGAAAACAGGTGGAGTGCAAAGATGAAGAGCACTGATGATGCTGTGACATCTATTTCTGCTCTCATGACAATACAGTGATCAATGAGCTGACACTGAAAATGCAGAACACAAAACAAAATGGCCTCGGGAAATCAATGCAAAGAAAGAAAACAGCGAGTGAGACAGAAGCTTTTAGCACACAGGCACAGACTCAAACAGTTCACCTCACACAAAGCAGCCTTTACATCTTCTCTACGACAGACGCCCCACAGAAGGGACGCAGAATCCTCAAGATAAAATTAGAGCGACTGAGGCAGCCAGGTTAAACACACTGACTCAAACCCAGAGTCAAAATACGCCCAGTCTGTCCTCAGAATAGTCCACCTGCATTAATAATGACGGACAAAAACTATTGAACAATGCTTCAATTAAATTTTCAAAAGAGGAGAGTGAAGTGTGGAGAAACGAGGATAAAAAAACTCGGCGGGGAGCAGCAGTTGCCGACTCGAGTGAAACGTTTCTGGAGGAAGATAAAATAAATGGCTGTTATTCTGCAGCTACTGGAAAGTGCTCTAACCCCGAGCAGGCGACAGCGAGCTGACTGCAACTGTTCGGTAAAGAACTGAGCAAACACGAGCATTGTAATGCTAATGACTGCAACAAAGCCTCCATCCGTAATGCAGATTACTGCCGATATTTCACCTGTCCAATCTGAACCACTGGGGAGCCCAAATTGTGAAGGACCTCTCATTACAGCGCGGCCAGGAGCTGCTGCAGCAGGTTGGCTTTTAATGAATCCTCACTGACAGACATTTTCCAGCCCAAAGAATACAGTAATGAGCTCCCACAGTGCTGTGTGAAGCCGGCTCCGATTGCCTTCTGCATCTGTGGTCTTTGCTTAGAGCCTCACGAGCACTGTATGGGTGCTGTTTGATTTCTTGAGGCTACAACAAGCTGAGAGCATGCAGCCGTGGCACTCAGCCATGCATGTGTGAGCAAACATGGAGGAAAGTCAAACACATCGTGTCAAAGAGACGCAAACATGAGGGCTAAAATCCACATGCATACGCACAAATACCAAACTATATCTTGGGGCTTTGCTCCTTTTACATTAATAGTGTTTTGAGAGTCCACATGCACAAGCACCCACACACACACGTCTTCTACCACTGAGAGCAGCCTGACAGATTATGTGCGCTGCCTCTCATATGTTTGGAGATTTATGGTCTCTGAATGCGCTTGTCAGCCAGACGCCGCACACCTTCTGCCTTCAACCACACAAGAATGGAGCTACTGAGGAGAGAAGAATGCAGCAAACGGGAATCATAAAGTTTGTGTTTAGTGAAGCGTGAAGAAAAGAGAGCAGATAGAGGCAGGGAGAGGAGCGCCGGAGCTTATATGCACGGGAGGAATGGAGGAAGAAGAGAATAACAAACAGACTCAAAGATGGATGAAGCGATGCATTCTCTAACTTTTCCCTAACTAGAGTCGATTTCCTCTTGGATTTGCTGCAGAGGAACTTTTCTTCAGGTGGGAAGAAAGAGAAGGAAGCTCGGCTAACACCGGTGTTTTATTTCCCACAGTAACAGTCAATCAACCTTCCCACAGGATGTCTCGGTGGACCTCCTCCTTCTCACTCTCTACTGATGATCATCTATAAGACGGTCGCTGCAGTTGTCGTATCTGAGCGGCTTCTGTTGCAGTGATAAGTCATTACAGGAAATGGCTGATAAGAATCACCACAATCACACTATGATTTAATTAATACATTTCATGGGATGTGGTGAGAATATATGATGCAGATTCGTGACTGAAGTGTAAATGAAATTGATTTTCATATCGACATGCTCTCAGGAGAGCCAGAGAAACCAGAACACATCTGAGAGGTGTGATAATGCTAAACCAAACATGGAAATACAGATTCATAGTTTTGAGGAAAAGCTTTATTGGCAGCGTTTAAATTGTGGTAAGTGCGGCTTTTTACTACCAGAGGATAATTCATTAAAGACTGATCAGGATTAAATTATAAAAGTCGTCACTTTAAACAGATTAATTGGAGAAGTCGAGCTCTTTACTCATCTTGTGTTTTATTTTGAAAAACGATTTCTGTATAATTGTAGCATCAAACACAAGTAATGGTCTGTAAGTCCTGAAGGAGAAGCTGCTGTCTGAATACTAAGAGATGCATCAGAGGCTCCGTCACACTCTCCATTATAACATCACTGTTACTGATGCAGTGATTGTTCTGGCTGAGGCCACTTCATCACACAGCGTCCCAGAAGAGAATCCACGACTGTAGCTAAAACTTGGTGAGATACTCTGCTGTGATCTGAGTCCTGCTACATCTGAGATTCAAACACATCAGTTCGTCATGATCCTCACAGCTTTATGTGCTTCTTAAAGCTTCAACAATTAGTCAATAAAACAAATGACAGAATAGTTAACATGCAGCTTTTTGAATTATTGAATAATCCATCGTCATTTTTGTAGCAAGTGAAATGAGAAGAGGCACTTTGAATTTGACACCGTTGATAAAAATCATGAGCAGAGGTAAAGCTGTACCTTAAAACAAAAGCTACACTAAACTACACTATGACTCCGCCCACCAGTCCACCCCGTGGTCGTATGACTCCGCCCACCAGTCCAGTGTCTCTGACAGTCTCCATCCATGTCAGTGAAAACATGGATGCTTCACACACAGAAGATCTATACAATCAGCACAGTTTCAAGATTAGAGTCACCAATTCAGTATCTGACCAAATGTCTCCCCTTCTGTTCCTGAGATATGACGTTAAAACATGATGATGTCACAGTCAAGCTGACCTTTGACCTTTTGACCTTCATTATTTTATCCTGTTAGACATTTGTGTCAAGTTTGTGAGGTCAGTGACCTTGACCTCTGACCTTTTACCACAAAATTGTAATCGGATTATTCTTCAGCCCAGGTGGACGTTTGCGTCAAATTTAAAGAACTGTCCTTCAAGGTGTTCTTGAGATACTGAGTTCACGGGAATGAGACAGATGCAAGGTCACATGGACCTTAACCTTTGACCACCTAAATCCAATCAATTCAATGTTGTTTTGACTATAAGATAAAAAGAATAAAGATGAATATGAGGCTGTCACATGACCACAAAGACATTTCTTTTCTTGGTTAGCAGCAGAGAACAGCAGAATGATGACTGTAGTAAATATCAAAAAGGGAGAGCAAGAAAGTCGTAACGACAGTATCGATAAAAATGGAAGATGAATATTGAAACTGTTTCAAATATTTAGAATCAATATGTATTAATTAATCACTATTTTATTTTTGACACTGCTTGAGTCAACATATATTGTACTTACAGTAATGATTGCTTGATCTATTGAACTCAAGCGATTTATCTATGAACTGATCAACGATCCAATATCACAGATGCAAATCGAAAACATCGTCTTAAGGTTGCACCTTTATTTTGAAAGCCTGTGTCAGCGTCAAACAGCAGCAGGCAGACGACAAGCAGCCGAGAGACAGACGATGATTTCGGAGAAAAAAGGGGTCAACAGACAGAGCACATGGCGTACTGTATGTAAGCACTGATGTTACGAGATAAAACACGATGTAACGTTACCTGCCTGGTCATTAGCTGCTCTGTTGCATCAACGTTCAGCTGAAAAACCGTGCATGCAGGCTGAGATTCAACTGAGCTGTTCTGTCAGGAGATGCAGTGACTTGAACTTATGTTGAGTAAGAAAAATAATAACATTACATGTAATCTTTTAAGCTTTGAGTAGAGGAAAAGTCTGCTAGCGGCTCGACTAATTTAGGCAATATAAACATGCTTAAGATAATAATGGGTGATTAGCAAAAAACAACTGTTTCGTCCCTGATTCTTGACAATTATTACCGTCAACATCTTGTTGTTAATCCGTGTTGTTTGGCTGTTTGGAGAAGTTTGCCTTCAGGGCTTTGAGAGAGATAACTCTGAAGATCAGGGTTTGTATTACAATGAAAAGATTTCTATTACAAAGGACTCTCTGTCAGAAAGCCCTGAAGGTTAACGTATCCCATGGGCTGTTTTATGTGTTAGTGGAGTCAGTTTAAACTCAACTTTACTTCACTTATTATTTATGTGTTGTTTTTATCTTTCATGGCCAAAAGCAGAACAGAAAGAAGTGGCAGCTTCTTCTGGAACAGACTGTGTTAAATGAGCATATAGTATCGTCTCATATCAATCACAGGCGCCTGAATCGCATCGTATCGTGGAAGATTTTGTAATATCAACAATTATCGTGTCGTTATCCAAAGAATTGACGTAATATGTTACGTTAATGAAACTGGTGATTTACAACACTAACATAGAGATGGCTGAGCTGGTGGCTAGCAGCTAACAGCGCTAACGACAGCAACAGTGCTGACAGAGCTAAAGGTGCGGACACACCAAACCAACATCAAAGAACTAGCGGCGACGAAAGCCAACTGTTGCGTCGCCTCACGTCGCCTCACGTCGCCCTGTGTCAGTTGCATTTGAACACACTACACGGACTACATCCGACGGCCAAGTAGCACGTACGTTCTGCGCCTGCGTGAGAGAGAGCGGAGTGAGAGAGTGGTACATCCTGTCAGCCGAGGGGTTTCCTATCTGTGCAGCCGAGCACCGCAGCACCTCCACGGACTATTACATCCAGANNGGCAGCTGAGTGAAGTGGAGCCTGAGGAGGAAGCACCGGTTAGCCCCGGTTTCACTACAGGCAGATTCACTCGCTACAAGGGCGAGGAAATAAAACCTGAACAGCCAATCAGAGTGATCTCTCTCACCGACAAGCTCCGCCACCGATTCAACATGCTCAATCGGCCAAAAAGCAGCCGACGCTGACGCCGAAGTGCCGACGGTGCGGGACACACCACAAAAACTAGGGCGACAGACGCTCACCGACGGCCCGACTTTGGCCGACAGCCAACCGTCAGCTTGGTGTGTCAGGGCCATGCCAGGAGTTTTCACCTGAGGGGGAACCCAATGGTGAGCGCTACACTTCAGCAACACCGCCCTCCCAAACCACAGTGACAGTTATCAGCAGTGAGGCAACGATTAGCTGTGGGAAAGTGTTCTGGACGAGGCGAAACACCCTTGTGGTAACAAATGCCAGTGGGAAACACACACACGTATCACATACACTAACATGCACGCACAGAAGCTCAGATTCCAACACACAGAGGAAGCCTGACTTCAGTCTCTGCTCAGGACGCCATTATTCCACCATCTTTACATAGGTAGACGTGTAGAGCTCCTGTGAACTCAAATGCATTTCAGCAGTGAGCAAAAATGCTGCTAAATAAGCAGAATGTCCAGATATCTCCTCCTATAGACGATAAGACACCTTTATTGATCCCCAGTGGGTGAATTTGGTCGGCGTCCGAGTCCAAAGTAACAAACTGTGGTGCATCATCACAGCTGAGTTTACAGTAAGGAGCCCAGTCGTAGCGTCATCAGGCTGCATTAATGGGCAGCACAAAGCTCTCTGAAGCTGAACCAGCTGCTACAAAATGTGCATCAAACATCCGTCTCCTCTGAAACCTGAAGTAGCGAGGACACACACTCAGAAATGTCTATTTATATTTTCCTGCATGAGGGATCCAATGAATTTCATGAGGGCACAAACAGTCATGCAACAGTTCTGGTTTTCTGCAGCTCCAGACTGAATTGAAATCACTGAAGGAAGACGCTGAGGAGATGTGTATAATTCCACTTCTTCCACCTTCCTGTCTGACTGTGATCCGCTCAAGAACACAACTGTCAAGTTTCCATTAATGAGCTTCTGTGCAGAAAAAGTCCATTTGTCACCTCTGCAGAGACACTGCTGCTTCTTCAGGAGCACCGACAGTCATGGTTTTAAAACATGTCTGAGACACAAACAGCCTCTGATTCACTAAATCACGACAACACTGTGACACCAAACCCAGATGGTGTTTAAATCACAATCTCATTATTCCGTGATGACTGAAAAAAGTAACATCTCCTGAAATAAGCATCAAATTTCTTTTATTTTCATTTCATCAGCACAGATGATAATTGGGAGATTTAATCAGAGAGCACAATGTTTTGTTTTATGCATGTAATTTGATATAATAATTGAAATTAACATCAGCTCCTCCAACATCATGAGGTTTTTACTCAACTACTCATTTAGCTGTTTTTTCTTTCCCTCCATAACAATTAACAAACAGCTGGCTGCATACCAGCCGCTTCGACCGCAGACGCAGTGAGAACAGTTTAATCCAGTCTGGCAGAGCTGCTGCAGCACTGCTGATAATCTCACCAGCAACAACCTGAAGTCAACAAAGCTGCACACACTCTTTGTTAACGGAGGACTGAGAAGAAAAACACGGTTGAAACTACTTTTTCTTTATTGGTTGTAAGTAACGTTGTGACTTTATTGTATGAGTCAGACTTTATTATTGTTACAGAAGCATCTGGCTGAGCTTTATGACTGAGTGGCAGCTGCTGGAGTGTGGACGCATTACGTGGAGGGTTGGTGAGTCTGAAATGAGGAGTGGAGGTAAGAAAATTAAGCTCAGCTCAGACCAAAGATTCGTGACGAGACAAAACTGTCTTTTAATGTTACGGACAAACTCGCCTGTCTCAGCTCCGCTCACGCTGGCTGATGGTGTCGCCTACAACCTGCCCTGGTCCGTCTCATTTACAACCCACAGCAGGTGACAAGGACATATGAGCACGTCACACACACATACTCAAAAAAACAAAGTGTAGACTGAACCACCATGACGTCGTCTTAGCAACAGCAATCACTTCAGGCCAGCTCTCAGGGCCCATGGGGTCCGACTGATCAGCCACTGCATCAGCATCCCTTCCATAAACTCATCACAAGCAGAGGCACTTCCGGGGGCTTTGTCTCTACCTTTCATGCCCTTCTATTAAAGTCCTCTTACAAGGACCTCCCCCTGAACAGGACATGGACTAACGATGTGCCAGAACTGAACCAAGATGTGGACTGGGACTCAGTATGGTCCAACATCCTGTTGACCTCACATAACCCCAATCACCAACAGATTCACTTGAACTATGTCCACTGGACCTATCTCACCCCAAGAAGGCTCCACGCCATGGGTCTTGTGACCGTCTTTCATTGTACACTTTGCTCTCAAGGTGCCGCTGGTACGTTCATACATGTGTTCTGGGAGTGCCCCCCCGTTACTGGCTTCTGGAAGAATGTTGCCCGTCAGTTATCGGATATATTTTCTGTGAATATACCTGTGGCTGCAACTGCTATGCTCCTTAACGATTTGCCTCGGCCGCCGGTCCCAATCTATCAGAGAAGAATTATTCTTGCTGGCCTCACCGCAGCCAAGAACCTGGTCGCTATGAGGTGGAAACTCCCCGAAAAGCTATCGGTAACCAATTGGATTCTTACATTCTTAGACATCGTCTACCTAGAACTGTCCACTGCACTGCTTATGTTGTCCATTAGTTTGCAATATTCGCTCGGAACATTAACAGGACAGAAACAGGACCAACAAATAAGTGAAGATGTTGGCCTGCCAGGTACGTGGCATGATTTGTGAAATATGTAATTAAGAAGACGTATGAACGGCTGAACGAGTCGTAATGACAGTCTGTTTATAATGTATAACCATATTTTAGCAGAACAACATTACTCAGATTCACGATGTGTTCAAACTAAATAAACAAGTTCTTTTTAATCAAACAAACTCACCTGACAATCAACAGGCAACTGAACGGAAGGAGCTAGCCTGTTAGCCAGTTAGCAGCCTGTTAGCTTAGCTAGCACACTGCCATATGGTCTCTCCCAAATCCACCACAAAAGTAACATTTTTTTAATGTAATCGAGGCAAACTGTGGACTGAAATATCACGAAGGGGAGGAGTTTAACAGGCACATCAAATATCCCAGATTCCCATAGGAATGAATGGACTTCCAGTTGATTAGCGTGTGTACACATACGTGAGTGGGAACGAGGTGTAAAGATCGCGTTCCCGGAAAAAAGACAAAAGTGGGTCTATGTTGTGGCTGATCAGTGTCTATCTCTTCATGATAGTTCTTATAACAAATTAAAAAATTAAAGTATTTCATTATGTGGTGTAACAGTAATGTTTCATGTCTGTTTCCTTTGTTTGTTCACAATCTGCTCTCAACATATTAGGTTTAAATAACTTCAGGAGAAAAGAGAAAAATATCTGAAGGGAACAAAAAAGTTGATTTTGCAATTAATATTATAAATCAATAAAGACAATAACAGTTAGTTGCAGCTTTGACCATGTGCCGTGCCACATGCTGCCATCGACGCAGTCAAACAGGGTGATATTATCAACACTTAAAAATAAGTTATAAAAAAAATCCAAGCATTTATAAAATGAATAACCTTCCTCTGAACCCATCAGAGAGCAGCGGCAGATTCTCTGAAGAGATGCAGTTTATTAAATACCATCTTCCATTATGTACAGTTGACCCTTACCTCGACTCGCAGCATGTTGTTAAGCAGGAAAAGAGCTTCAAGATTTACTCTTTATCTCCACGGGCTCCTCTGCTGACACTCTGCTGACAGAGCTTTGTATGTATGTGAATCCACAGCTCCTTGTGTCTCTGTTAAACCTGGTCCTTCCTGAGTGTCACCTCTCCACCTCTCCACCTCTCCACCACCCGCAGGCTGGGCAGACCCAGATTTCCCACCAGCTGACACACAGGGTCTTGATTGATGAGGCAGCTGTGCACAGCTGTAACATGCCCCCCCGACACACAGCTGCCACACCCCCAAACTGTGAGATTTCACGGGCATTACTGCTGCTGACCGTGGCATTCCTTTCTCCTGACAGAGAGCATGTGAACAATAAGAGTCAACAGGAACACGGCTCACATTCTGTCACATCGTATGAACCGTCATTTACAACGCAGCCATTACTGAGGGAGCCTGAGGGAGCAGAGGCAGGTGAAGCAGCACACATGACACCTTCACTGTATAGCCAAAGTCCAGATTTCCCACAGAGCAGCTGGGGGTTAATTGTCTTGCTCAAGGGCACTTGTTTCTAAGTGAGAGAAAGGGAACCTCTTGTTCCTCTCCCTGCTCAGATATTCCCCGTTCAGCTCAGGTTTGAGGTTTTCAGCAGTGACTGGAGTTTGGGTTTGACCTTGACGTCTCCAAACAGGAGACCGTCCACACCACTGTGCAGCGGTGGAGGAAGTACTCACACGTTTTATTTAGGAATACATCCATCCTGAAATTCTGGGCTGATAGCGATGTTAAAAATTACAATTTGGCCGATACAGCTGTTCATACTGTGACGTCAGCAGAGCACCAGGGTCTCCTTGGATCATCACGCCGTAGGGAGTGCAAGCAAAAGCAAGGAAGCCAGGCGGGCGTCACCACAACACTTTAAAATTGCACTACCACAGACTGATGTACAATAACTGCACTGCACTTTATCTTGTCCTTTTTATAGCACCTTTCTTTTTGAATGTGAGGGTGTGTGAATATGCTTCTCTCAACACTCAAGTTAAATTCAAACAAACTTAACTTTGGGTCAAAGTTGGGTTTCGGACTGTTGGTCGATGATAAGCAGCATTTCAAGATGTCACTTTAGGCTCTGAGAGGGTGATGATTAACTTTTGTCTCTTTGAAAGCTTAAAACAAACCTGCTGAATATTTTTTTGTGAAGAAGTCCTCAGATCTTGTGCTGAAATAAATACGTATGAAAAATATATACTTATGAAATAAACATAAGTAAAAGAATAAACGTATAAGTATCAAAATATATTTAAAATACAAAAAGTAAAGTGCTCATGATGCAGAACAGCCTGTTTCAGAATCTTATACATTACTGGATCATTGTTATTAATGCCTTAAAGGGATAGTGCACCCAAAAATGAAAATGCAGCCATTATCTACTCACCCATATGCCGAGGGAGGCTCAGGTGAAGTTTTAGAGTCCTCACATCACTTGCAGAGATCCAAGGGGAGAGGAGGTAGCAACACAACTCCACCTAATGGAGGCTGACGGCGCCCCAGATTCAAACGTCCAAAAACACATAATTGAAACCACAAAATATCTCCATACTGCTCGTCCGTAGTGATCCAAGTGTCCTGAAGCCCCGACATAAAAAGTCGTTTGGAAAAACCTCATTTGAACTCTGTTTTTAGCCTCATTGTAGCCTGTAGCTCTGTAGACCGTGAGACATGGGCACCGCCTTCATGTGGTTTCAATTATGTGTTTTTGGACGTTTGAATCTGGGGCGCCGTCAGCCTCCATTAGGTGGAGTTGTGTTGCTACCTCCTCTCCCCTTGGATCTCTGCAAGTGATGTGAGGACTCTAAAACTTCACCTGAGCCTCCCTCGGCATATGGGTGAGTAGATAATGGCTGAATTTTCATTTCTGGGCGCACTATCCCTTTAATGAGTCGATCAGTTTAATGTTACAGCTGGTAAAGATGGAGCTACTTTTATAAACTGCTGTGTAGTTTAATCTATCTATATTTAATCATCATTTATTAGTTGATCTATATTTTGAATCTAAATCCACAAAGCAACAAATAATTAATGTTTGTTCATCTTTTTAATCTATTTTATCCAGTTTCAGTAATACTTTTATTTTACTATTTTTTTTATTATTATCATCAATACTGCTTTGAATTCTATTTTATTGTCATTATTTTACCACAATTTTTTCCTTTTTAATCTATTTAACCTAATTTTAAGACTTATTTTTATTTCACTGTTATTATTATTATTATTATTATTATAGCTTTGAATTCTGTTTTATCATCATTATTTCATTGTTTTGTCTTTTTAATCTATTTTCTATCTAGTTCTTCAATCTAATGTTTTCGCTCCATTTTATGACTCATACTGTAATTATAGCTTTTAAATCTATTTTTTTTTACATTTCCATGTTTTTTACTGTCTCGTGTGAGTTTGTCTCAAGCTGTTTAATTGTTTTTGTCATTTTGTTTTTATGGTCTACACTTGCTCTGTCTAATCATCTGCAAATCTCTGTGAACTGAACTAATCTGTATGAAAGGTGTAATACAAATAAAGTTTGATTGATTGATTCATGAGCCACACAGTCATCTGAGTCCACAGTGTAAACACAGTTTTCATCCCTGTAACTTGAGATATTCAGCCACACTGTCAGATAATTGTCTTTCACATAAAATCTGGTGGGAACTTTTCATCCTGTTATTGCTTTCCACCAACTTCAGCCTTATTAATGTGCCGCCTGCGAAGCAAACCTCGCAGTCTTGGCAGATGGCTGCGAAGTGTCAATAAGTGATTCTGGCCACGTGCCTCAGCTCAGTGCCAGTCGGCAAGCCGGTCGGGGAACACTGCAGCGGTTGGACTCCTAAGCCTTTTAGCGGTGGAAAACACTCCCGCCATTCTCCCAGTCAGATTGGGGAATAGCGATTTTCCACCGAGCATCATATCAACAGCCAAACAGCACAGAGGCAACAAAAGCGGGTGTCTGAATGGGTTAGGGTTGAGCTAGCTCGCTGGGACACATATGGCAGGGGTAGTCTGGGGACGCCTCTCTGTATAGACAACACGCTGGTCACACTCCGTATACGAGACACCATAAGAGACACAGATGAGTCACTGGAAAAGCTGCCAGCCTCCCTGAAGTGACAAATCCTTTAAAAAGTCTTTTTGTGGATGTTTGCAGACGACTCTGTTTGTTATCATCCCATCTTGTTTAAGACTGCTGAGCAAAGACTCACTGTGTGAAATGTCTTCTTTCACAGTGCAGTTTGGAAAGTCACTGAAAAGCTCTGATACATGAGCCACAAAAAACTTCATCTGTCAGTTGATGACTGGATGATCCACAAACATACTGAGACTCTGCCTCCAATCTAGTATCTGTCTGCTGTATCAACACTCCTAACTCGATGTTTTTTCAGACAGGCATGAATTTTCTGAACCAAATGATGATGTCTGGGCTGTCATTTAAAGTTAAGGCCAGAGATACTCTTTTGTCATCGCCAACACATCCCAGAAAAAGACTAAATCCAGTATATAGTCTGGTTCATATTTTTGGTTCCTACTGAGGAGGTACACAGGCCTGCCACGATAAATAAGTCATCGACGTATCCTAGGATTGTCTCATAAATTTGTTTTAATTAAATCTGTGGTTAGTCAAAGTTAGTTCAAGAAGGGGCCAAATGACTTTAAAATAGGGATGCACGATAATATCAGCACGTCATCAGAATCGGCCAACATGCTCTTTCTTATATTGCACAATGAATGAATATCACATACACTGAAACGTAATGTATTTCATGTCTCCATCTGCTGGTGGGCCGTCAGGTGGGGAAAAAAGTGGATATATTGATATCGTTATCAGTTGTTGACTGACTGACTTGTTTCCACCAAGCAGTCCGGTGCGGTTCAGCTCAGTTCAGTACTTTTTTTTTCTGTCTCCACAGTGAAAGTTGTGGATGGTCCCAACAGAAGCGTTCCTTAGCGTCCCCATGTTTGGTCCCCCCTCTGTTGGGGTACCTAGCACACAGATCTGGTACTAAAAGGTGGAGCTAGAAACCCTGCAGTCTGATTGGTCAGTAGAGGACGGTCACTCTGGTTTTATGTAACCTCTAGTCATAC
>NC_065518.1:1524370-1526653 GCF_006386435.1 Epinephelus moara | reverse complement strand
CCGCCCACATTTAAGAGGACTGTCTGAACAGACCGAGGGTCTAGGTACCATGTCTGAAGGCTTACTGCTGGTTCCAAAGGGACTGGACTGAAACTGGTGGAGACGGGGCTTAAATAAGTAAGTGATATATATCTGCAAAAAATCTGTTGTGTTTTATAGTGTAGATTTCTTTGTTTCCCTGGCGCAAAAGGCAGCATGATTAACAACAAAACAATCGGCTGTGAGCCCAAGTGTTATTTTAAACTTTGGTATCAGTATTGGAATTTCAAAGTCAGTGGCATAAAATGGTCTTAAAATGACAATAATATCATTTATATCAATTATTTCCTGGATGATATATCGTCAAACAAAAGTAGTTATCATGACAGACCTTGACTTATATATTTGAAAACAGTTCACATTTTATTTTAGAAGGCAAAAGAATAAGTTGTGCAGACAGGCTGACAGCTTTCCTCTTTCCAAATGTAAAAGCATCATGTTGTAAAGTCTCCGACAGCTTCGGTGTCAAAAGCAGAAGCTATGTGGACTAGTTGAAAACAACAACAAAAAAAACACCTTGTATAAACATTCATAAGATATTTTAACTCGTCAGTAGCGCACCGCGAAGATGACAACAGGTATCCTAGCAACGTCATCTCTGAGTTGTCACTTCACAGTTGTCATGGGAAACGCCCACTTCAGAGGCTTCAGGCTTAAACACGATCTCCATGAATATTTCCAAAAACTTTTGTCAGGTAATAAAATATGTGCCGCAGCTGGAGTGCCATTATTATTTAGATTTTCCCGAGACTGAAAGCGAGGCAGACGGTAATATGTATGGTAATGAGGTGAAGTATTATGGATGGTATAATAGAATGTTCTCATATTTCATTTAAATTAACTCTTTCCTCTGCTTTGTCTGTTTGGTTACTTTAACAAGAGGGAGAAAAATCCCACAAGCAATAAGCTCCACGATAATTCCTGCAGAAATGAAGATGGCTGTTGAATAACTGGAATATTGGAGACAGTTTGAATAGGAGCCTGTTTCCCTGTGTGAGCCCACAGTGTGCTGCGTTCCTCCCAATTTAACACCGAGGCGAAGGGAGAGAAGACAATGGGCTGTGATTACTTTGGCCACTCCAGACAGAAAGACAAGAGCAAAATGGAGCATTAATATTTGTATAAGTGAAGCTGAGGCTGATGAAAAGGAGAGAATTATGCAGCACTCTGCTCCATTGTGTCTCTGACAGTGTCGGTGGCAGCAGCAGTCGCAGGCTGCTGTTTGAATCCATGTTCACCCTCATGGACACGCTGCCTGCTCTGTCTGAGGGTGTGGAGGAACATGTGAGAGGGAGTGTGTCATATATGCACACTTCTGTCCCCATGACCACTGCATGTGTGTGCTAATATCTAACATATCATAATTGTTTGCTAATGGATGATGTGTTTTGCAGTGGGAGTATCTCCCATGCTTGTGTGTGCACTTAGCGAGCTGGCAAACCAATGAAACATCAAAGGGGACCAGTGGGGGACTATTAAACACATACACACCCTCACACACACACACGAGCACAGCAGAGCACTGCTGCAGGGGTTTCTATTGCATTAGAGGAGGAGACGAGACACCCCCGACTCCCCGAGAGGAAGGGGAGCGATAACCAATCCTGTATGAGCTGCCGACCAGCAACAAATAGGGAAAGACTGGGGGAAAAAGAGCAGCATGTGTGTTCGTCACGAGCCGAACAGAGGAGGGTAACGTACTGTGTGAGCTGCTGCTGCTGCTGTACATGACGAAGAGGAACACTATGGGAAGATTATGTAAATGAGAAAATCACAGAGGATGCGGTCACAACATCATGCACATTATATTTAGAAAGAATACTATGAGTACTGCTGGTGTCAGAGCCATCAGGCTGTTGTGTTAGAGGAGCTGGATTTAGTCTATAGATACAGTTGGTATTTATGGGAACGCCCACAAGACATCCTCTCACGCTGAAGGGGAAAATCAATCAATCAATCAATCAATTTTATTTATAAAGCCCAATATCACAAATCACAATTTGCCTCACAGGGCTTTACAGCATACGACATCCCTCTGTCCTTATGACCCTCACAGCTGATCAGGAAAAACTCCCCAAAAAAACCCCTTTGACGGGAAAAAAAAAAAACAGTAGAAACCTCAGGAAGAGCAACTGAGGAGGGATCCCTCTTCCAGGACGGACAGATGTGCAATAGATGTCGTACAGAACAGATCAGCATAATAAATTAACAGTAATCCGCATGACACAATGAGACAGAGAGAGA
>NC_065518.1:1520630-1522487 GCF_006386435.1 Epinephelus moara | reverse complement strand
TGTCAGAGCACCTGGAGGAAACCCACGCTGACACGGGGAGAATATGTCAGAGCACCTGGAGGAAACCCACGCTGACACGGGGAGAACATGTCAGAGCACCTGGAGGAAACCCACGCTGACACAGGGAGAAAATGTCAGAGCACCTGGAGGAAACCCACGCTGACACAGGGAGAACATGTCAGAGCACCAGCCTACCTGAGTATTGTTGCTGAGCGTGTCCATCCCTTTATGACCACAGTGTACCCATCTTCTGATGGCTACTTCCAGCAGGATAACGCACCATGTCACAAAGCTCACATAATCTCAAACATGACAATGAGTTCACTGTACTCCAATGGCCTCCACAGTCACCAGATCTCAGTCCAATAGAGCACCTTTGGGATGTACTGGAACGGGAGATTCTCATCATGGATCAACTGTGTGATGTCATCATGTCAATATGGACCAACATCTCTGAGGAATGTTTCCAGCTCCTTGTTGAGAACCAAGAATTAAAAAGGGAGTCCAGCCTGGTACTAGCAAGGTGTACCTAATAAAGTGGCCAGTGAGTGTATACTGTTCATGGTACTGGAGAAAAACAAGTACCCTCACCGTTTTCAGAATCTTGGCATTGACTTGGTACCAACATATCGGTTCTCGTGACGTCTCAACCTGCTGCACTTTTACTTGGGTTATTGTTTAAATGCTTGTTTACACTTTGTTACTTTGAGGTTCTGTACATACATATATAAATATATAAACAACAGCGTGTGTGCTCATAGTAACGAAGGAGCATGTCGGCCAGCACAACAGTGTGGCTTGTAACAACAATGGAGCTGTGCAGCACAGAGGGAAAAGATATATTAGGCTTTGATACACACACAATACTTCATTGTTGTTTTGCTCTTTTCATTGGATTTATTGACAATAAGAAAAATACAGACTATCAGCCTTATCCTTTAATATTTAATACAAAATGTATGTTTAATATAATTCTAAAGCAGCAGCAGCTATTTCAGAAAATCCTTCAGCAGTGTTTCTCTTCGCTGGATCAGCAGCGTGTATGCAAAGAGCCTCTCAGAATATCAAGTAATTTTATGGTTAAGATGCTGTGAGCTGCAGTAAGTGCTTAGCTTAGCATATGCATAACAGTACAATCTCCCATGGGCTACATGGAAGTGAGGGTCAAAAGGCTCTGTTCAATGAGTATAATGTATTCAAGTCTGAGGTGGAACTAATAATGCATTAGAGCTTTTTGTTGCTCTTTACAGAGTCTTATATTAGTTAGTGAAGCTGAGAGGGAAAAACACTGACATTTAGATTGTGGGTCAAAATCACACGCATGTTTTTCTTTTCTCTCCCAAACCAGTTAAAATGTTTACGCCCGAATCTACCAAATGACAAACACATATTTTCTCACCTACGTCTGGTGTTATCTATCAGTTTAGTTAGGTTTCATATTTCTTGAGATACTGAACTCAGTCCAAATACAATGGAGGTGAATGGAGGCTTCAGCAGCAACGTGTCTTTCCAGTGTCTCATTTACTACAGAAAATCCACACAACATACTGTCAACCATTTCTGTGGGGACTATTTCTTCAGCAGAAAGCAGTTTCCACACAATCTCAGAGGAGCCAGGGTGTATTAAAGAAGAGCTAAAACACTACATAACAATGTGACCGTCAGCAAGACACACGCCGAGCGTAGTGAATGTGTGATTAACTTAACTGTTGGTTCATTCATGTAGAAATATAACGCTCCGTTTCTTCCACCAACAGGGCTCTCATTTTAGTGTAGAGCGTCAGACTGAATTTACCAACACACCATGTCAGGTCACTCACTCTCCGGGACCGCCAGTGTTACTTGAATAAGTAAACA
>NC_065518.1:1517109-1520168 GCF_006386435.1 Epinephelus moara | reverse complement strand
TACTAGCTGCTCGCTAATTCCTGCTATCAGCTGTTTCCTGTTTATCCACCGCCAGTGGCTCGCACGTGTGGCGTCATCAACAGCTCCTCCCACAAGTCTTCAACAGCCCCTCCCATTGCAGAAGGCCGCCTTGTTCTGTTTAAACTAAAAGGGTTCCACCAATATGTCTACCCTACGAGGCGGAAAATTGGGCACCTCGGATCCACTTGCCAATCCGGCTCTGTGTGTCTAAACGCTCGCAGCTTGCCGGCAAAACGGCCCAACATTCGCCGAAAATCTGGCAGTGTAAAAGGGGCTTCTGTCTCTCTCTAACTAAGACCTAACTCTAAACAAACAGTGAAACTAGGCAGCGCTAAGGTACCTATTTCAATCAATCAATCAACACTGAGCATACTGTAAAACTAAGCAAGTTATTGGTCCAGTGTAGCACAGTGCATTCTGGTAGTTGTAGGTTTTCTACCTCTTGGGCAAAAGGGAAAGCCATAGTCCTTTGTCTTCTCTGGTCATGATGCACCAATGTCAAAAGTATTTGTGTTTCTGCTGCACAGGCAGCCTGGTTTTAGGAAAGCAGTTGAATACTTCTTTAACCAGTCTGATGGACAGCACTGTACTCATTGTTCTCCTGACGTCCACCAGCTTGTTGAAAGATGGTTGCGGTGAATATCAAGTTTAATTGCAGTGTCAAATCTTGCCAAAAGTAAGAATCAAAAGAACCTATATATACCATATTGATCAGAGTTCCATCTCCACTTTAACCCAAGTCTTTCTGCACAGCTGATACTTCGACTGGAAAGTGAGAACTTTTCGTTTTTTATAATTTGGGTGAACTGACCCTTTACACACAGTCACATGAGCTCATTATAATTGTACCACACAGATCAACAACCACACAGTAAGCATCGGCTCCTCCAGCTAACTGGTGGAATTACATTCTCACTTTTAATGAGCTTCCGCTCAATGACTTTATCCTGCAGTTTTGGCTTCGATCACAAATTCACACGTCTGCTCCAAACACGTCTGGTGTGAACTCACTCTGTAATTTCTCTTTGCATTATTATTTCCACATAATGGGAGTCAAATGCCCCAGTTTGGAAACTTTAAAACCAGTTGGTAGTGCTTCAGCCGCAGCTACAAACTAATAGCAGAGAGCATGAAGCTGGCAGCGAGTGACGACCACTAATGGCTCCATTTTCAGATCAACTCGAGCATTTCACATTTCACACTATTTACATCCCAGCCTTGCCAGTGCTTGGTAAAAATTCCTGACTCCAACTGAAAATGAGGTTTTATTTTGATGATGTGGGCACACTTTCAGAGGCAACCGAGAGGTTCAAAGAAATCCTGGAGGCAAACCATGTGTTTGTAACAGCGTGGGCTTAAACTTGGCTCATGACGCCAGCTAATCCCATCTCTCATATTTTCTGTCACTAGGTAAACGCTGTAATACAGTACAGATTACATTAATATCACCTTAAGAAATAAGAGGGCATGAATAATCTTTCACCACACAGCACTTTCACAGCTGTCTCCATTTCTACACCTGGGACTGCTCAGAAGCTCTCCTCCAGCTAATCAAATAATAACCCAGGTGTAACTGCCCCGAGTCCTGGAAGCATGCAAACCTGCAAGTGAGGCACATTAGGTGCAGCTTCACACCTACAGTATGCTGTGCTTCAACTGTAATAAATAAAAGAATGTGCACAGCAAGCGCATGCAGCATTTTGGGGTCACAAATCGATGTCGAGGCTACATGAAGAGTCTGAGGATCACAACTCATCCTGATGAGGGCATGAATGTGTGCAGCACATTGCCTCGAAATCAATCCAGTCATTGTTGAGACATTTCACTCAAAACCACAAATCTCAACCTCGTCGTTAGAGAAAACATCAGAGTTCATCCTCTGGGGACCATGTACAGTATATCGGTAGCAAATCTGTGCCAGTCGATCAATTTGATTTTGACATATTTCATGGCATAAGTGAAAACTTGACCTGCTGGTGTTGCTGAAGAAAATGTCAGATTAAAACTGAAGTTCATCCTCTGGGGACGATGAATGTCTGAACAAGACTTTATGGCAATTCACCCAATAAATGTTGAGATATTTCAGTCCAGACCAAAGTGGTGTGGGAGGACTGCTAACACGGCCAAAAATCCAATTAACTTGAAATTCTGATTTATTTGACGTTTTGTTCCAGTTCATTATTTGGTCAAACAGAGAAAGGTCCATGTGCACCTCACTACCTGCCTCTCACTCCTTATGATCTTACTCCTCTTCACCATCCTCCAAAAACAGTCCTGCACTATGTGTTGTGTCTTACTTTATGTCTGTTATAAGAACAGTACCGTTGTGGCTAGCTAACGTGACAGCAAAGGCATGACCCACCCTACTCTGCCTCTGTTTGGCTTACACTGTGTCCCAACTGCATCAGCAGTTAAATCAGTTTGACTGCAATGTTTTTTATTGGAATCGCCGTTTTGAGCTGAACGTTTGTCGAACACCCTGTTTCTATTTTTGTTCTGTTGTTCGTGTTGGAAGTGCTTTAATGGACGAGGAACAGCTGATTCACAAGGTTTAAATGAGGAATAACCGACATGATACTTGTTTATTTCACTACAAAAACCTAAATAAGTCGGCATCTGGCTGGACGGAGATTGCCAGGAAGACGAATGTTTCTGGTGAGAACTGTGTGGGATGCTCGCAAGCTAGCTTGTTTTACAAAGTGGAGATGGTGGTATGATATCGTAAGGGAGCTACAACGATATCTGTAAGTTAACATTACCTGCAATAGTGTTGTTGTGAGTATCAATAACTAGTCCATACCCATTGAGTACAGTACAGCATACCATGACTTAGTCATACCAAACATTAAAAAAACACCAACATTGGTCCACAGGGGGAGCCACAGCGATCGGTCACATTTTAGCCATTTTGAAGCATTTTTCTGTTGTTATAGCGCCACCCAGTTGCCAATTAGAGTTAAATTTCTCCAGTCACCTTGAGGCGTCCTGTTCTACATATCTACCAAGTTTAGTAAAAATCCATATGGCGGTTAGGCCTA